>NW_027531912.1:258313-283696 GCF_008692635.1 Crocuta crocuta
CGTCGGGCTCTGTGCTGACAGCTCAGAGCCTGGAGCCTGTTTCAGATTCTGTGTCCCTCTCTTGCTCTGCTCATTCTCTGTCTCTCTCATTCTCTCAAGGATAAATAAACATTAAAAATCAAAAAAAAAAAAAAAGAGAGAGAGAGAGAAGAGCATGGATTCATCATGATTGAATGCCTCAATAAGTTAAAACCCTAAACACCTAATAAGGAAAGTTTTGAAATTACTAGATTACAAGTAAAGTTAAATTTATAGTTAATATTTAAATGTCATAAGGTAAAAAGTATCCTGATCACCACAAAATTTTCAGAGGAACAAAGCAGTATGTCTTAAGTATGACATGAAAAATAAATCAAGATAGGTATCAACAAGATGGCAGAGTGGGAAGTTCTAGGTATGGGTCCCTCCACCCAAGTAACCACTGAGACGGACAGAGTGACTGGAACCAATTGTGTACCTCTGGAACCCCAATGAACACTCATAATCACCATGGGAGTGCTTGAAGAAGAAAATACTGATCACTCATAAGTGAGCAAAATTCATGGACCAGCAACTATCCCCCATTCCTCAACCCAACTTGGCTAAGAGGTCAGCATCCCATATTCCTGGTGGGTCTGATTGGTCAGAGAACTGGCAGTGAGAAACGTCTAAAATCTTTGGGGCTATGTTTGGGGTGGTCTAGAGCAGATCTTCTGGTTTCAGCCATATGGGCAGGAGCAGCTATCCCAAAAGCATCTATCAGATTTAATGAGACAGAATCCTTTATTTCATTTTTTTTTCATCCAGATACTTAAGGAAATTTTTGTCTGATCACTAGTTCACCATAGGAATAATGGAACAGAAACTTCAATGACCACAACAAGGAGAAATATATATTCTGTAAAAAAGTTACTTAGAAAAAGTCAGAAACAAATGGCTCCATCCCTCAACAAGTAAAAATCAGCAATCTGTGAAGACTGGGAGAATCAGATATCCAGAATTACACATAATGTACTCAGAATATTATAAAACATACAAAGAAACATAAAAGTATGTCCTATTCACAGTAATAAAAAAATTAGAAACCATCCCTGAAAAATCCCAAATATTGGAAAAACTAGTCAAAGACGTTAAATCAACTATCTTACATATGCTCAATGAGCTAAAGGAAAGCACTGATAGAGAACGAAAGGAAATCAGAAAACAATGCAGAATCATAATGAAAATACAAACAGATACAAATTATAAAAAGTAATCAAAAATTCTGGAAATGAAAAATACAATAACAAATGAAAAATTCACTAGGATCAATGGATTTTAAGAGGCAGATGAATCAGTAAACTGAAAGACAGAATAATTCAAACTATCCAATCTGAAGAACAGCGGAAAAAGAAAGAAAATGAATAGAACCTGAAAGATCCAAACATACCCACATGTGTATCATAAAGAGAATGAAAGGAACAAGAAAAAATATTTGAAGAAATAATGGTGGAAAAAGCCCCAAATGTTGGATGGTACACATCCAACAAACTCAACAAACTCCAAGTCAGATAAACTGAAAAATATCCACAACAAGGCACATAATAATCAAATTATGGACACCAAAGACAGAGACTTTTAAGAGAGAAGTAACTCATCACGTGCAACGAATGCCAAATAATATTATTTAGATTATCAGCTTCTTATCTGAAACCATGGAAGCCAGAAGCTAGTGGAATGACATATTTAAAGTGATCAACAATAACAAAAAATGTCAACTAGGAATTCTATATCCAGCCAAAAAATTCCTCCAAAATTAAAGACAAATTAAGACATGTCTAGGTAAACAAAAGCAGGAGTTTACTACCTGCAATGAAATGCTATCCTTCAGGCAATAATAAAAACACACTACAGAGTAAATTGAAGCCATAAGAAATAAAGAATACCTATATAGGTAAGAAATTACCTATATAAATCAATAGAAAGCCAATATTACTGTACTTTTAGTTTATAACTACTTTTTTCCTGTAATTTACAAAACAAATAAAACACAAACACAACAAACATTATCAACAAACACTGAATGTAGTGACAGCAGTGCTCAGCAGAAAACTTACAGCTATTAACACCTACACTTAAAAATATCTGAAATCAATAAAGTTTACACATTAAGAAATCAGAAACCGCAATCTAAACCCAAGCCTAGGAGAAAAAATGCAATAAGATTAGTGCACCGTTAGAGAAAAAAAAAAATAGAAATCAACAAAATAAAAGGTGGTTCTTTGAAAAAATTAACAAATATTTACCTAGACTAAGAAACAAAAGAAAATCTCAAATTATTAAAATCAGAAATGAAAATAGGACATCACTACTGATTTTATAGAAACAGAATTATAAGAAAGCACAATGAACAATTGTATGCCAACAAATCAGATAACCAAGATAAAATGGCTAAATTCCTAGATATACACAAACTACCAAAGCTGACCCTGAGAAGAAATACAAAATACAGGGGCAGATGGCTGGCTCAGTTGGCAGACTCTTGGTCTCCAAGTTGTGAGTTCAAGCCCCACGCTGCATACAGCAATTAGACTGGGTAATATAAATATAAAACCTAGACAGAACTACAAGCATGGAGATTAAATCAGTCATGAAATATCTCTGAACAAAGAAATGACTAGGAACAGATGGATTCATTGATAAATTCTATGAAACACTTAAAAAATTAACATTGATCCCTCTCGAATTCTCCCCAAAAAAAACTAAAGGAGAGAACACTTCCAAACTGATTCTACAAGGCCAGCATTACTCTAGTATCAAATCCAGACAAAGACATTACAAGAAAACTATAAGCCAACACACCTTATGAATACAGATGAAAAAATTCCCAACAAAACAGTAGCAAATCAAAATCAGAAACATATTAAATAGATCATATATTATGACTGTGTGGGATTTATCCCAGAATGCAAGGGTAATTCAATTTAAGACTAATACACTATGTTAATAGATAGAACGGGGGGTGGGGAGGGAACACATGATCATCTCAATTGAGGCAAAAAAGTTTTCTGACAAAACACAACATGCTTTCACAATAGAAATAATAATCTACAAAGAAAAGGAGACTTCTGCAATATGATAAAGGCCATATATGGAAAAAACCATAGCTGACATCACACTCAATGGTAAAAGATAAAATGCTTTTCCTCTAAGATTAGAACACACAGATGCCAGTGCACCTGGGTGGCTCAGTCAGTTAAGCATCCAACTTTGACTCAGGTCACCACCTCACAGACCATGAGTTCGAGTCCTGCGTCAGGCTCTGTGCCAACAGCTCAGAGCCTGGAGCCTACTTCATATTCTGTGTCTCTCTCTTTCTATGCCCCTCCGAGGCTCACTCACTCGCTCTTTCTCTCAAAAATAAAATAAAAACATAAAAGAAAAACCCACACACAGATGCCTACTTTCATCATTTTAATTTAACAACAGTATAGGAAGTTCTGGCCAGAGCAATTAGGCAAGAAATAGAAGGCATGCAAACAGGAAAAGCAAAAAGTAAATTCCTTTCTGCAGATGACATGATCTTATATTTAGAAAACACAATCAGGGGTGCCTGGGTGGCTCAGTCGGTTAAGCATCCGACTTCGGCTCAGGTCAGATCTCACAGGTCGTGGGTTCAAGCCCCGCATCAGGCTCTGACAGCTCAGAGCCTGGAGCCTGTTTCAGATTCTGTGTCTCCCTCTCTCTCTGCCCCTCCCCCACTCATGCTCTGTCTCTCTCTGTCTCAAAAATAAACTATTAAAAATAAAAGAAAACACAACCAAAGTTTCAGAATACAAAATCAACATGAAAAATCAGTTGCATTTCTACACACTAACAATGAACAACCCAAAAAGGAAATTAAGAAAACAATTCCATTTACAGTAACATTAAAAAGAATAAAATACACAGAAATAAATTTAACCAAAGAGGCTGAAAGACTTCTATTATGAAAACTATAAAACAATGCTGAAAAAAATTAAAGACACAAATAAATGGAAAGATATACCATGTTCATGGATTGGAAGATTAACATGAAGAGGACGATATTACACCTAAAGCAATCTACAGATTTAATGCAATCCATATCAAAACCCAAATGTTTTATGCAAAGTGTCATCCTAAAATCCATGTGGATCTCAAGGGACAAGAATCTTAAAAAGAACAAAACTAGAAGAGTCTCACACTTTCAGATTTCAAAACTTATTACAAAGCTACTACAGTACATTAAAACAGCTTGATACTGACTTAAAGACAAATATTTAGGCCAATGAGGTAGAATAGAAAGCCCAGAAAGAAATCTCCAGATAGCTGGTCAAGTTAATTCACAAGAATGAGAACATTCAATGATAAAGGTCATTTCAAAAAAATTTTTAAAAAAGTGCAACAGGACCCTGACACCATATACGAAAATTAATTCAAAATGGATCAAAGACCTATATTTAAAGAATTAAAACTATAGAACTCTTCAAAAAAAAGCTTCATGACTGGATTTGTCAATGATTTCCTGGATAAAAAACATCAAAAACACAGGCAATAAAAGAAAAACTAGATAAACTGGACATCATCAAAATTAAAATGTTATGCTGAAAGAAAAATACTGACAATCAAGAATGTTCTACCTAGTATAGTTTTCCATCAGGATTGAAGATAAAGAATCTTCCAAACAAACAAAAGATGATGGAGTTCATCTTTATATGACCTTTCAAGACATGTTAAAGAGAATTCTCATGCTAAAACAAAAGTACACTAATAATAACAGGAAAACATATGAAAAATATCAAATTCAGGGGCACGTGGGTAGCTCAGTCAAATAAGCATCCAACTCCTGATTTTGGCTCAGGTCACGATCTCACAGTTCATGGGTTTGAGCCTCACGTCAGGCTCTGCCCTGGGCACAGAACCTGCTTGGGATCCATTCTCTCCCTCTCTATCTGCCCCTCCTCTGCTCGTGCTCTCTTGTCTCTCTCTCTCTCTCTCTCTCTCCCTCCCTCTCAAAATAAGTAAACTTAAAAAAAAAAAAGAAATATAAAATTCACCGGTAAAACCGAAAACAATTTAGAACTTTTGTGCAAAGCATGCTACAGAAATTATTTGCAGATCATATATCTGGTAAGAGATTTATATCTAGAATATATAAAGAATTCATACAACTCAACAACAAGAACAAATTTTTTTAATCTTTTTTTTTTGAGAGAGAGACAGACAGTGTGAGCAAGGGAGGGTAGGAGAGAGAGGGAGACACAGAAACTGAAGACAGGCTCCAGGCTCTGAGCTAGCTGTCAGCACAAAGCCCGACGCGGGGCTCAAATCCATGAACCATGAGATCATGACCTGAGCCAAAGTCAGATGCTTAACCGACTGAGTCACCCAGGCACACCCAAAAACAATTTAAATATGGGCCTAAGCCTTAAGCAGATACTTGGGGCACCTGGGTGGTTCAGTCAGTTTAGTGTCTGACTCTTCGTTTCAGCTCAGGTGATCTCACGGTTCTTAAGTTTGAGCTCCACATCAGGTTTTGTGCTGACAGCGCGGAGCCTGCCTGGGAACCTCTCTCCATCTCTCTCTGCTCCTCATCCACTCTGTCTCTTAAAGCAAATAAACTTAAAAAAAATTAAAATATTTTTAAAAAAAGACAAGTAGATACTTAAGAAGATATACCAAGAAAAAAAAAGATATATAAATGACCAATAAGCACATGAAAAGATGCTCAACATTATTAGAGAAATGCAAATCAAAACCAGAAGATATCATCTCACTTCCATAAGGATGGCTGCTATCAAAACAAACAAAAAGTAACAATTATAGGTGAGGAGCAACAGGCTGGTTGGTTGGTTGGTTGGTTGAAGAAATGTGATGCCTTGTGCACTGATGGTTGAAATAGGAGCAGCAGCTATAGAAAACAGTATAAAGGTTACTCAAAAAATTAAAAATTAAATAATTTTAATGATTAAATAACTGTATGATAGCACAATCCCAATTCTAGGTACATATCTAAAAGAAACAAAAGCAGGCTCTCCAAGAGATTTGCACATTTATAGTAATGGCAGCACTATTCACAAATAGGCAGGAGGTGGCAACCAAATGTCCATGGGCAGATGAATAGCTAAGTAAAATGTGCTATATACACATACAATGGAGTATTATTCAGCCGTAATAAGAAAGGAAAACCGATTACGTGCTACAACATGGATGAATTGTGAGGATATCATACGAAGTGAAAAAAGACAAAATTCTGTATGATCACACTTACATGAAGTATCTAAACAAATCAAATTCATACAAATTAGGAGGGTGGTTACCAGGGGCTTAGGAGAAAAGTAGACAGGGAATTGTTTAATGGGTACAGAGCAATAGTTTTTCAAGACGAAAAAGTTCAAAGGAAACTGCTGTATGATAAGGTGAATATACTTAACACTACTGAGCTGTACACTTAAAAATGGTTAAGACAGTAAATTTTGTATGTCTTTTATATAATTTAAAATAAAAATAAGGAAAAAAGCAAAATGATAACCACTTCACAGCAATTAGGATGGAGTTCTTTTTTTTATAAATAATAACAAGGTGAAAATGCACAAAAATTAGAACACTTCTGAAAAAAAAATTGGACACTTCTGCATTGCTGGTCAGAGCCATGTAAAATGGGGTACGGCCACCGTGGAGAACAGTTTGGGGGTTCCTCAAAAAGCTATACTTACATGATCAGTCAATTCCACTTCCTGATATATACCTAAAAGAAATGAAATCTGAGACTCCTATAGATACCTGTGAACTAAAGTTCACACCAGCATTATTCACAATGGCCAAAAGCTATAAACTGCCCAAAAGTCTGTCAACAAATGAATGGACAAATGTACACACACTGTAATATTATTCAGCCCTAAAAAGAAAAGTCTGATACATGTTACAACAAAGAAAACCTTGAAAGCTTGAAAACATTATGATAAATGAACTAATTCAGACACAAAAGGGCAAATATTTTCTGGTTCTACTTATCTAAGGTGCCTACTAATAAGACAAAAAGAACAAAGGTCACCAGGAACTAGGGGAAAGGGGTACTGGGTATTATTGTTTAAAGAGTATAGAACTTCTGTTTGGGATGATGAAAAAGTTCAATAGGATAATGGTGATCTTTACAAAACATGTGTGAATATACTTAATGCCACTGAACTGTATACTCAAAAATAGAAAAAAAATGATGAATTTCACATTATTGTATTTTACCATTTATTGGGGGTGGGGGATACCACAATGATGAACTATTTGCAACTCATATCTTAAAAAAAAAAATCAACACAAAAAGGTCCTATAGTCAATAAGATGAAACCAACAGCCAAAGAGAATAAAGGGCAAAAAAAAAAGAATACAGTTCACTAGAAAAGGAAATACAATAGCTCCTAAATATATGAAATATTTATAAGATGCAGATTTAAATTCTAGGGGCGCCTGAGTGGCTCAGTCGGTTGAGCATTCGACTTCGGCTCAAGTCGTGATCTCATGGTTCACGGGTTCAGGCCCCGCGTTGGGCTCTGTGCTGACAGCTCAGAGCCTGGAGCCTGTTTCAGATTCTGTGTCTCCCTCTCTCTCTGACCCTCCCCTGTTCACACTGCCTCTCTCTCAGAAATAAATAAAACATTAAAAATTTAAAAAAAAATAAGGACTTAAATTCTAAAGGGAAACCACTTTTCATTTACACTGACAAAGATCAAAACATTCCTCAAAGTGTTAAAAACAGAACTACCCTATGAGTCAGCAACTATGTATTTACCCAAAAAATACAAAAATACTAATTCATAGCCACACGTGCACCCCGATGTTTAAATAGCAACATCATCTAAAACAGCCAAAGGACGAAAACAGCCCATGTGTCTACTGACTGACAAAGGATAAAGAAGTTGTGATGTGTGTATGCATATATACATATGTGTATATATGAACACACACACACACACAATGGAGTATTACTCAGTCATAAAAAAGAATGAAACCTTGCCATTTGCAAGGACATGGATGGAGCTAGGGAGTATGACGCTGAGGGAAATAAGTGAGTCAGAGAAACAAAAATACCATATGATTTCATTCATATGTAGAATTTAAGAAACAAAACAAAGGGTAAAAGAGAGAGAGAGAAAGAGAGAGAGAGAGACACAAACCAAGAAACAGACTCTTTACTAGAGAGAACTAATGGTTATCAGAGGTAGGTGGATGGGGGGACAGGTTAAGCAGGTAACAGGGATTAAGGATGCACGTGTTGTAGTGAGCACCAGGTGTTGTATGGTAGCACTGAATCGTTATATTACACACCTGCAACTAACATTACACTGTATGATAACTACTGGAATTTTTTTTAAAAAAACTTAAGATGGTTGCCTGGGTGGCTCAGTTGGTTGAGTGTCCGACTCCTGATTTCAGCTCAGATTGTGATCTCATGGTCATGGATCAGCCCAGTGTCTATTCTCTCTCCCCCCTTCTTTCTGCCAATCCCCACTCACGTGTGCATGCAATCTCTTTCTCAAAATAAACAAATATTTAAATAAAAACTTTAGAAAAACAAAGGTTTAACAATACAGGAAAAGCCTCATACTATCAATCAATGTAAACCGACATAACTTCTATGGAGGGCACCTCAAAAATTATTTTTACTACGCAATTCCACTTCTAAGCATCTTTCCTACAGTTATCTCATTTTTTAAAAATAAAACATAGAACGTTATTTGTTGAAAAGTAAAAAGATTGAAACATGCTAAATTTCTCTCAAAAGACTGATAAACTGAATGATGATGAAGACAATACAATATTTTACAGTCCTGGACAGAAGGCAGCTCTAAAAATGTCCTTACATACTAATATGGAACAACGTCTCATATAAATTAAGTGCAAACCAGGTACAGAACAATGGAGAACACAAACACCATGCATACACAGAGAGGCATATACACACACATATGCATACATTATCTCTAGATAAATATCTAAGAGAAGGATGACAGTGGTTTGCTTCTAGGGAAGAGAACCGTGCCAATGGGTTGGAGAGAAGGCAAGTCTTCCTTCTCACGCTTTACCCTTTCTACCTTTTAAATTTGGAACCATTTCCATATACACTTGGAACTGATTAGGGTTTCACTGAATTTAAAGATTAATTTAGAAGGGCACCTGGGTGGCTCAGTCAGTTAAGCCTCTGACTTCAGCTCAGGTCATGATCTCACGGTTGGTGGGTTCGAGCCCCGCATCGGGCTCTGTGCTGACAGCTCAGAGCCTGGAACCTGTTTCAGATTCTGTGTCTCTCCCTCTCTCTGACCCTCCCCTGCACATGCTGTCTCTCTCTCAATCTCAGAAGTAAATAAAACATTAAAAAAAGAAGATTAATTTAGAGACAGAAAAATTAACATTTTGACATTATTGAAGCCTTCCCATTCAGACATATGCATGCCTTTCCATTCTGGTTATCTTATATGCCCTATGATGTTATTTTATAAGTTCCTTCATAAAAGCCTTGCATAGTCGTTACAGTTATTCTATCTTCCAATACTGACATGGATTTTTTTCCCATTACTTTATAAAATGTTTATATAGAAAAAAAAACCCACAATAAGATGTAAAAAGGTACAAAGTAAAAAATATACATACTATTTTTACATGTATACTTTTAACAGATATAACAACGAATTGATATTCATACTTTAGAAAGAACAAATTAAGCTGACAAAAATTTAATTATTTGACAATATCCACTGTTCACAAGAATGTGGAGAAATTAGTGGAAATGCAGTTAATACAGTGGTCCAGTGGAAGACAATTTGGCAGTTATCTATTAAAATACATATGCATATACTCTGACTCAGCAATTACTATTCTCACATCTACCATCAGAATTTCCCCTAGCAAAAACACACATGAACTCAGAGAAACTACTACACATATATTCTGTGCACTGTCCATCAATAGAATGTCTAAACTGTGTTATTAAATCCACCACATGAAATATCACACAACCAAAAGGTAGATCTTTATGTACTAACTCGAAGATACCTAAGACATACCATTAAGTGAAAAGAGGAAGTTGCAGGAAGATATGTAGAGTATACATGTTTTTAAAATGCACACACAAAACTACTATATAATTCTTATGGGTACATACTAGTACGTGCACTGAGAAGTATTTGGAATAATAAACACTAAATTGGTAGCACCACCACTAATCTCTGGGGAAGTGAAGAGAGGGGCCAAGAGACCACTGACTCATGACTTACCAGATGGATTAATACCCTCATGATGCTTACAATATAGCCACAAAAGGTTTTTTTTTTAATGTTTTATTTATTTCTGAGAGAGAGAGAGACAGAGCATGAGCTGGGGAGGGTCAGAGAGAGAAGGAAACACAGAATCCGAAGCAGGCTCCAGGCTCTGAGCTGTCAGCACAGAGCTCAACGCGGGGCTCGAACCCATGAACTGTGAGATCATGACCTGAACTGAAGTCGGGTGCTTAACCGACTGAGCCACCCAGGCGCCCCAAAAGTTTTTTTTTCAACAGATCTTCACCAGTTATCTAAAATGATGCTACAGTGGTTTTAGAAACTGATAAAAATAATTAATATACTACAAATCCACTCAAGAGTTCTGACAGAAGAGTGCCTGGGTGGCTCAGTCATTAAGCGTCTGACTTCAGCACAGGTCATGATCTCACGGTAGGTTCTGCGCTGACAGTGTGGAGCCTGCGTGGGTTTCTCTCTTCCTCTCTCTCTGTCCCTGCCTTGGTCTCTATCTCTCAAAAAATGAATAAACATTAAAAAAAAAAGTTATGATAGAGTCTAAACAAAAATCCCTTCGATCTAACAAATGAATAAATCAATTACTCATTCAGGTTATCTCTAGGGCACAGAATTTCTAGGCATATGGAATAAATTGTGGTCCTATGGGAAATAAATTAACTGCAAAATACTTTCAAGTAATTTTAACTTTCTTTGGGGATTTCATCCATTCCCTTGATCTTAAATATTACCAGTACCCTAGTCTCCTTAATTTATCTCAATCACGAGGTTTTAAAGCCCAAAACTGTCTACTTCCTACATCTAGTTAACTTGCTTTCTTACTCTTGTATCCGCACCTCCTCCAGTCGTCACCTGCTGTGTGTCTAGCTACTCACACCAGAAATTTGGAGGTCATTCTTCTTTTTTTTCACTTCCAGTCATGTCATCCCCAAACCTTATCCTACTTCCAAAATAAATATTGAAAACTGTCCATTTTTTTCTTTTCAAATTTTTATTTAAATTCTAGGGGTTTTTTGTTCATATCAAGAAATGTCCACTTTAATCCATCTCTTCTGATACCTCTTTAGTCCTAAAACTTTGCCATCATTTTGATGCTGGATTACTGACATTATCTACTATTATTTCCCAGAACACCCAAAGATCCATTTAAAAATTAAATCAGACAACACCAATTGCCTCTTATGTGGCTTTCCAGTGTACTTACGAGACAACCTAAGATTTTCCCCAGCCTATAACATTCTTGCCTAATTTTTTAAAAATTTTTTAAAAAATATTTGAGAGAGAGAGAGAGAGAATAAGCTGGGGAGGAGCAGAGATGGAGACAGAATCTGACGCAGGCTCCAGGCTCTGAGCTGTCAGTACAGAGCCAGACGCAGGGCTTGAACCCACAAACTTAGATCATGACCTGAGCCAAAGTCAGACGCTTGACTGAGTCACCCGGGTGCCCTGATTTCTGCCTGATTTGATCCCTGCCTACATGCTATGCTCAATTTCAGCATTGTTCTTCCTCACTTTCATCACTACGGTTCTGCTAAACTAAGCCTTCTTTTAGTTCGTGGAAGAGCCCAAGATCCTCCTTGGCTCAAGGGGCTCTTTGCACACAATATTCCTCTGTCTGAAACAATCTTTCCTGAACATCTTTTCCAGGCACTGTTTAAATGTCACTCCCTAATATCCTGAGGCAAGGGAAACAAAATCAAAAATAAACTATTGAGAGGCACCTAACTTGATCTCAGGGTAATGAATTCAAGCCCCACACTGGGCCTCGATCTTACTTTAAAAATAAATAAATAAACTACTGGGGCTACATCAAAATAAAAAGCTTCTCAATAGCAAAGGAAACAATTAACAAAACTAAAAGTAACCTGGAATGGGAGAAGGTATTTGCAAAGGACATATCTGAAAGGTTTAATATCCAAAATATATAAATAACTTATAAAACTCAACACCCCAAAAACTGAATAACCCAATTTTAAAAATGGGCAGAAGACATGAGAGGGCATTCCTCCAAAAAAGACATACAGATGGGCAACAGACATGTAAAAAGATACTCAACATCACTTACCAGGAAAATGCAAAACAAAACTACAATGAGAAATCACCTCATAACTGTCAGAATGGCTAAAATCAGCAACACAAGAAATAGCAGGTGTTAGTGAGGATGTGGGGAAAGGAGAACCCCTCTTGCACTGCTGGTGGGAATGCAAACTGGTGCAGCCACTCTGGAAAACAGTGCGGAGGTTCCTCTAAAAGTTAAAACTAGAACTACCCAGCAATTGCACTACTAGGTATTTACCCAAAAGATACAAAGACACTAATTCAAAAGCATACATGCACCCCAATGTTTACAGCAGCATTATCTATAATAGCCAAATTATGGAAATAGCCCACGTGTCCATGACAAATGGATATAAAGTTGTGGTACACACACACACACACACACACACACACACACACAGTGGAGTATTACTCAGCCATAAAAAAAGAATGAAATCTAGAGTATTATGCTGAGAGAAATAAGTCAGTCAGAGAAAGACAAATACCATATGATTTCACTCATATGTGGAATTTAACAAAACAAATGCACAAAAGGTAAAAAAAGAGAGAGAGACAAACCCAGAAAAGACTCTTAACTATAGAGAAGAAACTGATGGTTACCAGAAGAGAGGTGGAGGGGGGAAGGGATGGGTTAAATAGGTGACGGGGTATTAAGAAGGGCACCTGTTGTGATGAGCACTACATGTTGTATTAAGTGATGAATCACTGGGTTCTACACCTAAACTAGTATTACACTGTATGTTAACTAACTTGAATTTATATAAAAACTTTAAAAAATAAAAGTAAATGTCACTCCCTCAAGATCTTTCTCTGTCAAACACCATTGACCCATCATCCCTGGTCTAAATAAGTTCTCCCTTATTATACTCATTATCACACACATTTCTTCAGCTAGTTATCCAATTTATAATTTTGTTTATGTTTGTTTTCAATTTGTTAACTTTATTTTGAGAGAGACACACGAGTGTGGGAGGGGCAGAGAGACAGTAAGAGAGAATCCCAAGCAGGCTCTGCACTGTCCACACACAGCCTGGAACCCTGCACTCAAACTCACAAACCATGAGATCATGACCTAGGCAAAAAATGAAGAGTCGGACGCTCAACCGTCTGAGTGCACCCCGGGGCCCCTGTAATTTTGTTTACTTTGTCATCTGTATCCCCCATCAGACTGTATGTTCCATGAGGGCAAAGACCTATGTCCTTGTCTATTACTGCATCCTCTGTACTTAATACACTGCCAGGCCAAAATTTACTGAATATTTTTCTCTAATAAAGGGAGGTAGCAAATTACTTTTCTGGATAGTTCTTTGTTTTTGTTTTTTCTGCTATCCCCCTATTGCCTCCCTACAAGTAAATTCTTAACTCTCTCTCTCCCCCTCCTTCCTGTGGTCTAAAGCACAATCAGTTCACCCTTGAGCTTCAGTTTACCCATTATAGAATACGAAATTAAAATAATGTCTCCAAAAGTTGAAAAAATAAAATCTCTGCCCTGTATTTGGTTATGACTTTTTACTACTTCCATTTCAACCTACATAATTGGTAACATGGCTAATCTTAGACCCTAATAAAAAGTTATCATACCCTATCCTTCTTTAACCCTTAGCCAAAGAAGCTAAATAAACCCAAACTTCCTTCTCTATACATAACTTAAAATCTACAATAACACAAGTAAACTTCAACTACATATGTTAACTTGGAAACAAACATTCATTTATTCCTAAAACACTTGGTATTCCTAATCTATGATCTAGTGTAATCAATGTCTTTGTTTTCCAGTGTTTCTTTTAACATGATTGAGTAGAGGGCTTTAAAAAGAATATATCTTCTTTACATGAATTCAAAAGTGCCATGATTAAGACCAATCTTACTTAAAAATAAAAATGGAGGGGGGGTGCCTAGGTAACTCAGTTGATTGAGCATCCAACTCTTGATCTCAGGGTGGTGAGTTCAAGGCCCACACTGGGCTCCACTTTGGGCTCTATGCTGGACATGGAGCCTACTTTAAAAAAAAAAAAAGACTCATCTAACCTAAAGAAACGATAACTGCATCAATAAGCAAATGAGATCACAGATTCAAAAATGCTTCAGGTACTAAGAATCTATTTATCCAATACAGATTATTACTAAAAGCCTATTCCTTGTGTTTTTTAAGACTCAAAACTCATAACAATTTTTACTCGCATTCTCTCCTAGAGATATGTTCTCCAGAGGTTCACTGATTGGTCTTAAAATGAAAGGAATACAAAAAGAACATGGAGTATACCAAAGAAAATCTGTTTTCTCTCCCATGGTAGACAAATTACAGAAAGTAAGTATATAATCCTACCTATCATTTACAATTCAATGTATTTTTTTTAAATATTTATTTTTGGGTGCGCACAAGCAGGAAAGGGGCAGAGAGGGGAACAGAGGACCCTGCACTGACAGGCTGACACTAGTGAGCCCGATGTGGAGACAGAGCTCATGAATCACAAGACCATAACCTGAGCCAAAGTCGGACACTCAACTGACTGAGCCATCCAGGCCGCTAAGTTTGTTTCTTAAACTATCTAACAAATAGGTGACGCTCTGAAGCAAAGGCAGTCTTATTTCAGTTTATCCCTTTTCTTCAGCCCCTTCATAACTTGAGTTCTACTTTTTTTGTCGCTGAATTTTATCACACACCTAACATAACACTAATAACTACCAATTTTTTTCAAAAAATTTTTAATGTTTTATTTATTTCTGAGAGGGAGAGACAGCGTGAGCAGAGGAGGGTGAGAGGGTGTGAGAGAGAGAGAGAGAGAGAGAGAGAGAGAGAGAGAATCTGAAATAGGCTCCAGGCTCTGAGCTGGCTGTCAGCACAGAGTCTGACACGGGGCTTGAACCCACGAACTGTGAGATCATGACCCGAGACGAAGTCGGACACTTAACCGACTGAGCCAACAAGGCGCCCCAACAACTACCAATTTTAAAGGACATACTTCGTACCATGCTCATTACAACTACCTTAAGAAATCTGTCATAATAGATATCTTCAGTATATTATTACACCACTTTGCAGATGAGTAAACTATTTTGTGTAATCAGGTAGCTTTCCTAAGTTATACTGCAACTGTTAGGTGCAAAATCAGTGTTCGTGCCTAAGTCCATAATCCTTTCACTATAGGTCATCTATCAATCACAAAGAACTGAGACTTATTAACTATTCTAATATACCGAGCACTAGAATTCAAACATTAATCAACTGAAGACTTTTGCAACCTAAGGATAGGGAAGGAATTACAAGATATCAGACTTGTATAGAAAATGTCAATTACTGATAATAGTATACATGCAAAATTAGTATGCTAAACAGGGAGAAAAATTATAGGAATACATTTAAAAATATAAACATTTCATATAAAATGGGATAAGGAAGAACTTCCATTTCCTCTATCACATATTTTTTAGTACCTGAAGATTTTAGTACTTAAGGACATGTTTGACTTTTACTTAGGTATTTATTATTAAGGTTTATTTTTGAGACAGAGCACAAGCGGGGAGGGGCAGAGAGCGAGGGAGGCAGAATCTTAAGCAGGGTCCAGGCTCTGAGCTTTCAGCACAGGGCCTGATGTGGAGTTCAAACTCATGAACTTTGAGATCATGACCTGAGCTGAAGTCAGGCGCTTAACTGACTGAGCCACACAGGCGCCTCTGGGACATGTTTTATTTTTATAACCAAAATATTAAAAACTGTCCTTTCTGGGGGTGCCTGGATGGCTCGATCAGTTGAGCGACCAACTCTTGATTTTGGCTCAGGTCATGGTCCCAGGGTCGTGGGATGGAGCCTAGAGTCATGCTCCCTGCTGGGCATGGAGCCTGATTGGGATTCTCTCCCTCCCTCCCTCTGCCCCTCTCCCCTGCTCGTGCTCTCTCTCCTCTCTAAAATAAGAATAAATAAGGAAAGAATTGGGGTGCCTGGGGGGCTCAGTTGGTGGAGCGTCCAACTTCACCTCAGGTCATGATCTTGCAGATCACGAGTTCGAGCCCCGCGTCAGGCTCTGTGCTGACAGCTCGGAGCCTGGAGCTTGTTTCCGATTCTGTGTCTCCCTCTCTCTATGACCCTCCCCTGCTCACACTGCCTCTCTCTCTCTCTCAAAAATAAATAAAATGTTAAAAAAAATTTTTTTTAATAAAATAAGGAAAGAACTGTCCTTTCTGACATGCATATAACTATTCATGTCTATATTTTCTATTATGCATCATCATTTATATTCATTCATTTACATGATTGTCTCCTCAAAATGAACAGAGAACCTACATAAAAACCACATGTAACATTTCCTAACTGCTTTCTTTTTAAGGGTTTTAAAGCTTAGTTCCTATATTGTTTCACCTGCCAACAAGAATCACTCAAATTTTTCCTAAGAGATGTGATCGTGGGGCGCCTGGGTGGCTCAGTCAGTTAAGCAGCCGACTTCAGCTCAGGTCATGATCTCACAGTTTGTGGGTTCGAGCCCTGCATTAGGCTCTGCGCTGACAGCTCAGAGCCTGGAGCTGCTTCAGATTCTGTGTCTCCCTCTCTCTCTGCCCTTCCCCTGCTCACTCTTGGTCTCTCAAAAATAAATAAACATTATAAATTTTTTTTAAAAAAAAGAGATGTGATCAGACTGAGCTTTAGGAAAAATTAATCTGGCTATAAACTGAATAAGGAATAGGAAGAAAGCTGCCTTGTAAATATAAATCCCTACTATCTAACAAAATGGACTATGATGAATATACAAAACTAGAGAGAGCTGAGTGACTTAGGATATAAGAACACTTAAAGGTCTCAACATTTGAGAGTCTAGTGAGGATAAGTGAAGGAGACGGTCAGAAATAAATACAAGACCATGCCAGTTCACAAACCCAGAAATCAAGAGTTTCAAGGAATATTAGATTCCAAATCCTACAGGATTAAGACAAAAATGAAGCACTTAAGGATGTGACAAATCACTAGTGACCTCAAAAAAAAGGGGCGCCTGGGTGGCTTAGTCGGTTAAGCGTCCGACTTTCGCTTAGGTCATGACTCGCGGTTCGTGGGTTCGAGCCCCGCGTCGGGCTCTGTGCTGACTGACAGCTCAGAGCCTGGAGCCTGTTTCAGTCTGTGACTCCCTCTCTCTCTGACCCTCCCCTGCTCACGCTGTCTCTCTCTCTCTCTCCTAGAAATTAAAAAAAAAAAAAAAAAAGATGTGTATAGTGTTGTAAGTGAAATCAGCAAAATTTCTTTCGAAAACTATGGGAAAATGAAGCAGAAGGTGTGCAAAAGATTCTGCAGATTCTGAAGGGTAGAGAGCACTGTAGCATTCTTAGAGACTAACAAAAAGGCGGGCAGAGAGAAGTCAGTGAAGAGAAAGAGAATTCCTTCCCTCTAGTATCAGATGAGCATTCAGTGAGTTTACTGGCAAGAAATTCGTATTTGGTCTATTCAGACACATTACAGATCTTAGCCAGTTACATACTCTGTATTATTTTTAATTCTTATAAAAAATCACAGAAAAGTAGGCATTATACTCCTCATTCATCAGATGAGCAGACCAAGGTTCATAGATTAAATAACTTACCAAAGATCACAAACTAGTAAATAAATAGTACAGCAAAACTGGTTTTGTTTTATCAGGGCATAATTTGCATATGATAAAAATTTACTCACTTTGAGTGAAAATTTTTATTTTTTTATTTTTTTTTAATATTTTTTACTTATTTCTAGGAGACAGAGAGAGACAGCGTGAGCAGGGGAGGGTCAGAGAGAGAGGAAGACACAGACTCCGAAATAGGCTCCAGGCTCTGAGCTGGCAGTCAGCACAGAGCCCGATGCGGGGCTCGAACCCACAAACCGCGAGATCCTGACCTAAGTGAAAGTCGGACGCTTAACCGACTAAGCCACCCAGGTGCCCCTAAGTGAAAATTTTTAGTAAGTTTATGTACTTATGCAGTCATCAACACAATCCAGTTTATGAAAACTTTCATCACCCCAAAAATTTCCTCATAAGCAAGGGTAGACACGAACCCAAATCTCCGTCTCCAAACTCATATCAAACTCTAAATCCCCTAGTAACATCAAGTAATGAAAATAAATTTTTTAGGCAGAAAAAACTCTAAAATTAAGTCCCACTAGTTCCCCTTCCATGTGAAGTCCCAACATACCACTAGAACCACACCCACATTCCATGACCTCAGCAAATTCAAAAGTTAACTAAAATTTGGGTATGCCTCATATATACAGCAAAAAAAGTACAGACTATTTGGCATTTTTTTCTAAATGCAAAAGGGGTTAGAAATGCAGAAGACAAACGAACACTTAAATCCAGGAGGAAGACAGGGTGAAGACGGCTGGACAAGGACGTGAGATCCAAATGAAGAGAATAAGGCATCACAGAAGTCAGGGGGTGGGGTCGTGGAAGACAAAGACCTACTTGGACAGAAGCTTCTCCTTGATATGCAACATAAAACCGGAATGAAATGACTTCCTAGGCAGGAGTTAAAACTTAAGAAACAGAACTGCACAATATTAAGAGACTCAAACAAAAATAAAAACAAAGTGAGACAACATTTGTAATAAAGCTGTAAAGTTAAAACTAGATTAATTAATTTTTAACTAGAGTTAAAACTTAAGAAACAGAACTGCACAATATTAAGAGACTCAAACAAAAATAAAAACAAAGTGAGACAACATTTGTAATAAAGCTGTAAAGTTAAAACTAGATTAATTTTATAGTAACGATTTTACAAAATTGAAAGAAAAACAAAATTGTCATTACTTTAGAAACAGAACCATGAACATATAAGAATTTAGATACCATGTGAGGGACAGAAATAATTAAAATATAACAATAAAGGTGCGCCTGGGTGGTTCAGTCAGTTAAGCATCTGTCTCTTGGTTTCAGCTCAGGTCATGATCTCATAGGTAATGAGTCTGAGTCCCACGTCAGGCTCTGAGCTGACAGTGCAGAGCCTGATTGGGATTCTATCTTTCCCTCTCCCTGCCCCTCCTCTCTACAAAGAGAGAGAGAGAGAGAGAGGGAGAGAGAGAGAGAGAATATGACAATATATAATACAAAGAGATCTAAAACAAAAGGATAAAATAAAAATTTACATTTTTTTTAATGTTTATTTTTTGAGAAAGAGAGCAAGGCCAGAGAGGGGCAGAAAGAGAGGGAGAGAGAGATCCCAAGCAGGCTCCGTGCTCCAGCACAGGGCCTGAGGCAGGGTGGATCCCACAAACCATGGGATCATGACCTGAGCCAAAACCAAGAGTCAGACGCTTAACGGCCTGAGCCACCTAGGTACCCCTTAAAATTTTATTTAAACTCAATTTTCACTTCTAACATTTCTTTAGTTCTATAGAACGGGAAACATTACTTACTAATCTGTTCATCACTGGCCTAACCAAAAATTTACAACTTCCAAATTAGGGTCCTAGAATGTAGTATTAGAAGTCCAGATGAAATGTTCTTCCAAGCATTGAGGCAAAGAAAGGGCTAGCCAACTATTAACAGAACATATTCTGTATGATTACTTGATATATAGTAAATGTTATAACACACTATTTTTTGAATGAATGATTTCTACGGTGCCCTAACTGATTACCCTGAACTATTCTCAGTCCTGTCCAGCCAGCTCAATAATCCAAGAAACACCACTCTTCCTAGTCAAAAGACATGCTTCTTAGAAATAAATGATTATAAAACAGTCACAGTATTACAAAAAATAAGTCTCTTTAATATCTTTTGGTTACAGAACCATAGTATCAGTTCCAAATTCTTATAATGTTAAATCCAGAAAACTTGTCTATCAAGGTGACTACAGCAAAAGTAATATACACACGGCACTGCCATAGTGTAAAAAACCTGAAGAATTTGTCTCATTCTGTCACATTTTGGGAACTTTCTTCTCTCTGAAGTAAGCACCACAATCTTACTTAAAATAGTCATGTAAGTATTTTTTAATACAACCTAAATGTATAGTTAGGAAGAAACTCTAAGAATTGTATCGTTCTCAATTATTCTAATGAGGTTGCAACAATTCTACTCCTATGGAATTATAATTATCCTTAAATTACAATTTAATATTAATTTTAAATATCAGAATGATGCTAAAATATGTAATAATTTAAGAAGAAAATGTTTTAAAATATCTTAAAAATTAAGATCAAATTGACATATAACATTTTATGAGTTTAGGTGTATTTTTTAGCCTTTTAATTTAAAAACTTTTTAATGTTTATTTCTTTTTGAAGGGGAAAGAGCGAGAGAGAGACAGAGAGTGAGTAGGGGAGGGGCAGAGAGACAGGGAGACACAGAATCTGAAGCAGGCTCCAGGCTCTGAGCTGTCAGCACAGAGCCTGACGCAGGGTTCAAACCCACAAACCACAAGATCATGACCTGAACTGAAGTTGGAAGCTTAACTGACTGAGCCACCTAGGCACCCCTTGACCTTTAAATTTTAAATTCACATAACAAATTTGACCTTTGAATTCACTAGGAACACCAGAGGAAAAAAATCTAGAAGCCTCTGGAGAAGAAAAACCTGACCCTTGGCAGTCTATTGATATTAAAAGAGTGGTTAAAATTCTCTAACAGGAATGAAACTCTTCAAGAAGGATAAACAGAAACTAGGTAACATGATAATGAAACACACGTTCAAAAGTTTTTCTTAACTGAGAGCTGTGAAATATTCATTACCTATTTATCCTAATATCTATCCAAAGTTTACTCCTATATCATTTCTTGTAACAGTAAGTATCAATACTTAAAGGACACTAATCAAATCAGTAAAAATATCCTTCCAAATTAAGGACTGTGAATTTTTCTTAAATTTTATTACTTCTAACTTTCAATGTACTGCTATGAAGTTAAAAAGAAAATAAACTAAGAACAAATCCCAAACAAAATCATGTGACCAAGAGATTTTGCAAACCTCTCTACACGTCAATTTTTAACTCAACAATAGAGTTCTCCTTTGGTTTACAAAATTTTTTTCTGCAGTTCCAAAGTGTTAAAGAAAACTTGAAGCAAAAAATTAATAGATTTTAAAATATGCAATCAAACAATAGATAAGCTCAAAATGTGTTGCAATCCAAATTTTAAAACACATTTTTAGATGACCAATTTCTCATATTACCAAGTACGTGTTTGGTGCTGGCTCTCATAATCCCCTTCCCATTTCTATTTTAATAACATAAACCTAAGATTACAAAGCGAATTGCTTAAAAAACATGTTACAGATTTTTTAAAAATGTGCAACTCCAACTATGTAAAACAATTTTTTGCCAAATCAAAATAAAAAATAAACTACAATTGTTACCCAGAATTCCCTAGATCAAACTCATTAATTTATCCAACAGCAATTTTTCTCACAGACAACTATAGATCTTACATATTAGTTGTGCATAAGAACTTTTAGATTTGAATAGTTCAAACTCCTGTTTGAGACTAAAACCCCAATTCTAGAGGCACCTGGGTGGCTCAGTTGGTTGAGCATCTGACTTCAGCTCAGGTCAAGATCTCGCAGTTTAGGAGTTCGAGATCCGCGTTGGGCTCTGTGCTGACAGCTCAGAGCCTGGAGCCTGTTTCGATTCTGTGTCTCCCTCTCTCTCTGACCCTCCCCTGCTCACGAGGTCTCTCTCTCTCTCTCTCTCTCTCTCTCTCTCTCAGAAAGTCAAAGTAATCTCTATGCTTGTTTCCTAATTTAAAATCCCCCACACAAAATACTATTTGAGAATCCACTGGGCTCACCTAAGAAAGTACAGGCAAACTGAATATGCCTCTTCTTAAACGTTATTCAATATAATAATATGTATATTAGTATTACTGTTAAAGGGGCAGGCACAAATACTAATCCCTAGAAGACAAAAAATATAAAATTTCTTGATTATACAGGTTTTGACAACAAAGAGAGAGTTCCAGTATTTCATATGTATTCTTTCCATCACAGTAATATGCCATCCATCTGATTTTAAGACTTTGTCTCAAATGCATTAAGTGTATGCACTCATGTACTTCAAACAAGGGCAAACTAGAATAATCTTTAATAACACTGTTATACAAACATGGTACATTAAGCTCCATATCCACACAAAAGTCTGAAACATTCATATGTCATCATCTGTGTGACATCTGAGTGAAACAGGGTTGTCTCACCACATGAGGTACAAAGGTCTGGCCCATGAAATTACATCTCAGGGAAAAGTAGAGACCACCTTGTATCTTTCTTCCAAGTGTTTAAAAGGGCAGGCAGGAGAATGGGAATACATACTGTCCGGACGCTCTAAAGAAAGATACCATAAATATGCAAAGTGTCTTTAACTGCCAAAACACTTCATAAGTGTACATAAAAGCACCTAACTCACATTAAGTGCCTGATAGTAAGTATACTAAAGAACTTATTTAGCCAAAGCCAATTTAAAAATCACGTTATCTTTATCTTAATGTCTTACACATTAAAGCACCATTAGTTAGTGTTTTTTAAGCAAAGGAATTATAAATTCTGAGCTAAATCACTAAGCATAACAAGGACCACATTTGGATATTATCAAAAGAACCATGGCCTTCATTAGTATATATGTGCTGACATTACAGATAGTCCAGATTACACATTTTATATGTCCTCCTCTCCAAATGTCTATTAAATATAACAAATTACCAACCTTCCCCACATCAACATCACTACTGAGAACAAAGGAAAAAAATATGACAAAGTTAAATCTTTCATGAAACTATGTGGTGATAAAATAAGCACTGCCCATTTATGTGAAAGATCTGATCCTTGATCCGTTACGTCTGAATGATCTAATACCTGAAAAGACCTTCAAACTCATGAGACAAGTTATTCTCATTCAAGTTGCAGTATTTAGGAAACAATTACAGACTCTAAACTGTATACAGACATATTGAAAAAAGAACATATTACTCTTGATTCAAGTAGACAGTTTTCAAACAAGGCAGCAAAATAATTGATAACTGCAGTTGTAGTACTTTTTAAAAAGATACTCAGTAAAATTCGAACATTTGCTATTTGTTTACACACTCTTCTCTAGGAAAAGAACGGAAGCTGAGAGAATTCTAACCTTGGCTTTTTCAGTGTTTCAATTTCCAAATGTGTAAAAGAATAATAAGCACTTTAAAACAGGTCAGCATAGTAGCTAAACCTGGGCACAGTAATCACTGCCTGTTTTATACTACTACTACTTCTACCTGAGTATCTTCCTATGTCTCATTCTCCTCTACAAATCAGGAATAAAAAACAATACTTGTATCACTGGTCTCTTACAGTGTCACACTATCAAGAAAGGACCTCATTTTGTGAGGACTGAATTAGTAAATGCACATTAGAAATCAGTTTGGGTATGTGTTGAGAATTCTAGAACATAAGTAACAGGTACACAAAGGTTCAGAATACTATCCTCACTCATAAATGTAAAGGTTTCCATAATAAACATTTTTTAAAACTTAGAACTATGCTGCCATACCATAAGGGCTCAACATGTGCTATTTTTATTACTCTGCAGGATACTTGCTAAGATTAAAGGAGATAACACATGAAAGTGCCTTGCACTGTGTCTAGAATGCTGTGTATTAGAATATACATTAACATCCTCACATTATGGTTCACAATCAGCATTCAGCAAATATTCATCGTCAATTAACTACCTTTTGAACCATTTGGGACTTAAAATCTAAGCGTAAGCCACTATATTTGTGACTCATCTCTGACAGAGACCTAGAACAGCAACTGTCCAGGAGATACAATGTGTCCAGGGCTCAGGAAATACAATGTGTCCAGAAGGCTAGTTTTACTGATAACTTGTAACTAATTTCAACGGACAGAAATTTTGACTGGCTTCGTTTAATTTGCTGTCCAGCATATTACAAGACCGTGTCTTAAAACGAACACATTACAAGCATTAAAACAGCAACTCAGGTGACACACTGAGGAATGACTCAAGAGAAGACTAAGAGATTCCCTGGAGCAGTCGGTGGGCCCGAGCCACCGGCACCCCCGCTGGTGAACCAGCTGCATGCACTGGGCCCCGACAAGAGTGGCTTCACGTCCTCGACCAACTCATGAGCCCTAAGAGCCAAAACGTGTCTTTTAAAAGAGACACCAACAAAAGTTAAGCGACTCTAGTATTCCAGTCCCTACAACCAAGGACCCGTGGTAAAGGAAGAAACTGCCGAAGACGGTTGCACGCACAGCATCCGACGCGAAAGAACGTCAATTCCCACTTCGGAACTCTAGAGGGCACCAGAAATATGCCCTCGTTCGCACCACCCCTCCTCCCGGGTAACGTGAGCAGCTGCAGGAGCCCGTCGTCTGGTTGCTGAGGTTGGTATTGCAGCAGCAGGAGAGATGTCTGCAGCGGTGGAAACAGCAGCGCCCACTCCCAGCTGCCTCACCAGCCATCACCCAGGCTTCACCCCGGGGGCAGCTGCCACCCACGGAAGAGCTCCTCCCCCTCCAAACGACGGGGACACACCAGTCCCGTGGCTAAACCCCTACTACCCGACAACGTCCTCTAAGAGCAACAAATTAAGAGGCGAAGGACTCACAATGGGGGTGTTTTCCTCACTTTCTGCCAAAGATGCACCAGATAGGGTGGAAGGCGATGCCTGGTCCTGGGGGGTAAAAGGAAAAATGCAAAATGGATCAAGAACATCTAACCAGGTGGGAGAACCAAGCCCGTTCCACCAGGAGGCCGAGAAGGGACTGAGGTCAAGGAGGTTTGGCCCTTCTATTATTACTCTCCAGCCCGCGACCAACAATCCCCTCCTACGTAAAGTGGAGCAAAAAGGCGCAAAATATATATTTGGGACCAAAGCCCACGTGAAAGGCAAAATCCGGAGGGAGGAGGCTGGAGGGCACCAAGCCTGCTACTGGGAGGGAGGGGGGGGAAGGGCAAACGTTGCCTCGACGCCAGCAGGGGAATTGTACTCCCTGCAAAATTTGCCCACCCGGCGTCAGCCCCGGCACTCGGGGCACCAGTTCGGAGGCGACGGGCGGCTCACGTCAACGCTGGGCTGCTATCCCCCATATTTGCCCCTAGCAGTTGCCCTGGGCC
>NW_027531912.1:283839-284366 GCF_008692635.1 Crocuta crocuta
TCCAGTGCCCGGGACAGCCCGACAGCCCCAGGCCGTGGCCGCCCGCCCTAGCTCGGGCCTGGGCGCCCCGGCTGCTGCGGCCGCTCCCAGCGACCCTGCCCGAGGAGAGACGCGGCCTCGATGTCCCCAACGCCCTCCCTGTCCCGTTCCTCAAGCCCCCCGAGAGGGGCGAGCCCGCGCGCGGGCCGGAGCGCGCCGGGGCTGGGAGGTCGGGGCGGCGGGTCAAGCGGGCTCCCCAACGCGCTGCGGGGCGTGGGGGCGCTTCCACCCTCGCCTCACCCCCGTGGGGAATAGTCCCCCCACCTCCCGTCATGGCTGCAGGAGGAGACGACGTCCTCCATTTTGTCGGGACTGCGGTGGGAACTGGGGGCCGATTCAGAGCCAGGCCCCGTGGGGCGGGCGGACGTGTGCCCGCGAGGCCCCGACTGGGCTCCGCCATTCGGCCGAGGGGACAGCCCCCGATTCCGGCGTGTGCGTCCGAGGGGCCCTGGGGGACGGGCGCCACGGTGGAGGGGCCAGGACGCCGC
>NW_027531912.1:285403-315548 GCF_008692635.1 Crocuta crocuta
GTGGAGGGGCCCGGCCCCCGCTCCCCGCCTCCATCAGCCAAGATGGAGGAAGCCGCGGGCGCCCCCGGAGCTGGGCTCCCGCCCGTTGGAAGGGCCGGAGCCTCCCCTCGGTGCGGCCCTCGGCGCGGCCGTCGTCCCCCTGCGCGGCCTCTCCCGGCTGCGCTCCCGCGGCCTCTCCCCGGCCTTCCCCGGCCTTCCCCCGCCTCCTGCTCCTCAACGCTCGAGGGGGCCCCNTGGGGGTAATAAATGGATGAATAAATTAGACTTCTCAATTTCATGATCATCTAACACCGCTGCCTATTAATAAATAGACGTGTTATATTACAGTTTAAAGTACAACGCGATGATGATGAACATGGGTTTTTTAATGGGCTAATCATCAAGTCTCAGTAAAGGCTGCCGTTAAACATGTTTTAGACGCTGCTTACATAGCACAATCTAGTAGAATTGAGATTTATTCATTCACTATGACTTAAAAAACCAAATAATACTCCCACCTAGAGCTAACGGCAATAAATATACTGTTCTTTATTTAAGTTGGAGAAAATCCGGCATGTATTTCAACCAGCTCAGAACAGTATTGCTTGCTTTTATTTTTCAACATTTTATATCATAATTGAAAATTTTGTCAGTTTTCAATACAATATCCTTGTAAGAATTTATATTACACAGTGCTCTTTTACATTGACAATCTTGATGTCGCCATCTTCACAACAGAAAAACGCTCTATTACCCAATGCAAGGCAACGTAGTAATAATTCTGTGAAAACTCACACCATCCCTTTTCTGTTACCATATACCATGGCAATAGCTAGTACTCATTGAGTTTATACTTGAAAGGCTTGAATAGAGGTACCCAGTAAGCTCTATCATAGACTTAAATAATACATTGGATTTCCACATGTTCAATTTGAGGAAGTTCTTTTTTTTTAATGTTTATTGATTTATTTTGAGTGAGAGAGTACATGAGCATGGGAGGGGCAGAGAGAGAGGCAAACAGAGAATCCCAAGTAGGTTCCTGCTGGCAGCACAGAGCCCAATGTGGAGCTTGAACTGACCAACCCTGAGATCACTACCCCGTGAACCACCCAGGCACCCCTAGTTTGAGGAAGTAATAAACTGCTACCAATTCCCTGGCATTATTGCCATTTTTATAATTAAATTAATTAATAAGAATCATAATTACAGTAGGATATATTATTGACATTTTGAATCCCTTCATTTCAATCTATTTGCCCAGGAAGGGGCACATGGGTGGCTCAGTCCATTAAGAGTCTGACTCTTGACTTCAGCTCAGGTCATGACCTCATGGTTCATGGGTTCCAGCATTGGACTCTGTGCTGACAGGGTGAAACTTGCTTGGGATTCTCTCTCTCCTTCTCTCTCTGCCTCTCAACCGACTGAGCCACCCAGGCGCCCCTAAAAAGGTTTTAATAAAAATAAGTAAATCTAGGGGCGCCTGGGTGGCTTAGTCGGTTAAGCGTCCGACTTTCGCTTGGGTCATGATCTCGCGGTTCGTGGGTTTGAGCCCCGCGTCAGGCTCTGTGCTGACTGCCAGCTCAGAGCCTGGAGCCTGTTTCAGAGTCTGTGTCTCCCTCTCTCTCTGACCCTCCCCTGCTCACGCTGTCTCTCTCTCTGTCTCCTAGAAATAAATAAAACATTAAAAAAAAAATAAGTAAATCTATTTGTCCAGAAAATGTTTACTGGGAACCTGCATAATATCAGGGAGAAATCTAGTTAAAAGCTTAGAACTGGTAGAAAAAAAAAAAAGACTTTGTATGTCACAATTTAAATAAAAATTACGCTTAATTTTATATAAAAGTACTTTCAAAATAAATATTTGATATTTTTAACAGCATTATTTAATATCCATAAAAGTAGAAACAGCACAAATGTCCATTAACTGATTGAATGTATAAACAAAAGTGGAATATCTATACAAAGAAATATTATTCATCTGCAACAAGGAATGATGTTCTGATCCACGGTACAGGATGGATGAACCTTGAAGACATTATGCCAAGTGAAATAAACGAAAGTCCAAAGACCACTCGCTGTATGATTATGTGAATTGTCTAGACTGCGTGTACCTATGAAGACACAAGGCAGATTATTGGTTGCCTGAACCTAGGGAAGTGAGGAGTGTGTGGAGGAGTAACAATGTGTAAAATCGTGGTGGTGATGGTTGGACATCTATGAATATGCTAAAAACATCAAATTGTTCACTTTAAGTGGGAAAAATCTATGGTATGAAATTATAACTCAATAAAGCTGTTACCAAATGTGTGTATATGTGTGTGTGCACACGTGTGTGTGTGGAGTTATTCAGTACTAATCACAAAAGCATACCAAGCATTGAAGGAAAGCAACATAAGAACTTGCTTGGCCACTCAAAACCTTGACCAAATTACCTTCTCTCTGAGCCTCAGTGTAGTCACTTTTTTTAATGTTTATTTATTTTGAGAGGTCAGGGGGGGTGGGGGGGGGAGAGAGAGAGAAATCCAAGCAGGATCCAAGCTGTCAGCAGAGCTCAATCTCATGAACCGCGAGATCATGACCTGAGCCAAAGTTGGACACTTAACCGACTGAGCCACCCAGGCGCCCAATAGTCACTTATGAAATAAAGTAATGCAGCATTGTTGTAACGACCAAATAACTTCTGTGCAAGTGGTATAAAAATGTTAGAAATTGCTGAGACAGTATATTTTAAAGGTTCTCATCACAAGAAAAACAAATTGGCAATTGTAGAGTCATGGATATTAACTAGACTTATTGTGGTGATCATTTATTTCTTTCCCTCTCTCTATATATAAATACAACTATACTGTATGTGTGTATGTGTGTGTGTGTATAGAAGAGCTTGCCAGTTATTGACATGCAATATAATACTTATTCAGAGCACAGCTTAGGAGCCAGAACATCCAAGTTTGAATTCTGGTTTTATCCACAATTAGCTGGGTGATTTTAGCAATGTACTAATGTTCTAAGCCAAAGTTTCAACGTGCGTAAAATGTAGGTAATAATTTCACTTTCACATAGTTTTGGGGGGATTCAATAGTCATACACATGCGAAATTTATACCTCATACTTGTTAGGTCCTCAAAACTTCAGCTGTTTTTATTATTGATAACTGCCTTAGTGGAATATTTTTTAAATTCTTTATAATATTTTGTGAGGAAGAGAAACATACTGATATCTCTACCGTCAATATTATGCTAGTGCATAATCTAAAAAGCATCATCATCATCATCATCATCATAGCAAATCTTAGAAAAAATGTACTTCAAATCAAAGTCCTTCTTTTTCTTGGAAAGGAGCTTAGTATAATCACATAGTATGTCTCATCTTCCCAGTACGGATAGTAGGAAACTAGAAGTTCAGAAAGAATTGTTTGAAGCTGGGGATTGGAGAGCTAATGTGGACTAACAATTTAACTCTTACCGTTTGAAAAGGAAATAAAAAGCGGGCGCCTGGGTAGCTCACTCGGTTAAGCGTCCGACTTCAGCTCAAGGTCATGATCTCACCATCCCTGAGTTGTTGCTGGTGTCCGGCTCTGCGCTGACAGCTCAGACCCTGGAGCTGCTTCTGATTCTGTGTCTCCCATTCTCTCTCGGCCCCTCCCACATTCAAACACAGTCTCTCTCTCTCTCTCTCTCTCTCAAAAATAAACGTTTTTTAAAAAAAGGGAAGGAAATAAAAGGCAGTAATTTAACTAATGAAGCACTGAGGAAATTTTTCTGTAGGAGAAGGAAGAGACAGTGAAAGAAGCTCACCGTGGCTAATTGCTACATAAAAATAGTACACCTGGGTAGGCTGCTTCTAATGGCATTAAATAAAAATAATATCGAATATTTATGTGGAAACTAATTTGACAATAAACTATTAAAAAAAATATCGAATAAAAATTGTTAGTTTTAGCATGTTTGACTTTCATTAATTTTCTTATACTGAATGTTGTTTGGTATCATATTATAGCAATCAAAAATCTTAATAATGTTGTTTTACCATTGTGAAGAAAAGATGAAGTCCTGATTAATTAAAACAAGCCAGTTGTGCAATTTTACTTAACAAGCTGCTTGTATAGTATTTATAGTGCCAAGAATTGTGTATGTTCATTGTAAATAGTGACTCATTATCCTCTTAACTCTATGAAGTAATTAATATTACTCTCCCACTTTCACATATGAGAAAAATGAAGCAAAAGAAGGTTAGGGAGGCAGAGCACCTGTCTGGCTTAATCGGTAGAATGAGCTACACTTGATCTTGGGGTCATGAGTTCAAGCCCCATGTTGGGTATAGAGTTGGCTTTTTAAAAATAAATAAATAAAATGAAGGAAAATAAAAAGGTTGGGAACTTACTCAAGGCCACATAGCTACAAAGTGATGGAGAAGCTCTCGTGGTCCGAGGATTCTTGGTTCCACAGTCATACTCTTAACCACCCCAGCATTCTGCCTCTCTAGGATAGTCTTCTCCTAATTCTTTTTTTTTCTTAATGTTTTATTTATTTCTGAGAGAGAGACAGCGTAAGCAGGAGAGGGTCAGAGAGACAGGGAGATACAGAACCCGAAGACAGGCTCCAGGCCCTGAGCTGTCAGCACAGAGCCTGACGTGGGGCTTGAACCCACGAACCGTGAGATCATGACCTGAGCCGAAGTCGGATGCTCAACCGACTGAGCCACCTAGGCGCCCCAGTCTTCACCTAATTCTTAAAGTTTAACTCTTAAATATATCATCTTAGATACTTTAAAACACAGTCCAAAATAATGCATTCTGGAGAAGTGGCTTTTAAACTTTTTTGACCATGATAATGCTACAGTATATTATACAGGGACCCACCTATTCCTGGATAACAAAACAAGTTTCATAGTAGAATTATTTCCTTTACTACCTAAGATGGACTTCGATATTTTCTATTCTAGTCTATTTAAATCTAGTCTATAGTGTTTCTTCCGTTAAAAAAAAATAAATAGTGATTCCAGCCTTCCAAGTTGATTTCATAGATTATAAACTGTGGTTTGAAAAACACTATTCTAAAGAAAGCAGATCATGGATATAATCAAGTTCTAAAACAGAGGTAAAAACACAAGAGTAATCCAGGATGAACTATAGGTTGAAACACTCATTTTTTTAAGTTTATGTGCTTATTTTGAGAAAGAGAAAAGAGAGCGAGAGAGAGTACCCATGCATGCATGTGTACAGATAGGGGAGCGGCAGAGAGAGAGAGAGAGAGAGAGAGAGAGAGAGAGAATTCCAAGCAGGCCGCACCCTCAGCACAGAACTCGAAACAGAACTTGATCCCATGAAGCTGGCGATCATGACCTAAGAAGAAATCAAGAATCCGATGCTTAAACCAACTGAGCCACCCAGATGCCCCAAATTTCATTTTCAAAAATAGAGATTCAAGCTGTTATTCTTCCTAAATATATGAGTTCCTTATTCTTTCCTAACAACAAGCTTTATTTACACTTGATAAAACTGTAATGCAGCTGATTAACCATGTCTCTGGAAATGCAATGTATCAATTTAGAAGAGAACACAGAGTTGGAGTGGATACTGATTCCACCATTTATTAGCTTTGTGACCCTAGACCTTTTTGAGCTTCAGTTTCTTCTTCAATAAAATGAGGGAATTGTACACACTATGCCTCTAAAGGAAAATCCCCTTTTCTTATCCCGTGGGATCCCAATACCTTCAACCAACCCTTTCTTACTTTTCCAGCTTATTATGAACACTCCCTTCCTTTTGTCTCAGCTCCTGTGGCGATTTTATGAAATAATAAAATATGGCAACCCTTATATTGTTTGCAAACATTGCATTTCACTCTTCCTTACCTGGCTCACGCTGGAGTACAGGCACGCATGTTCCTCATTCTATGTCCCAGGCAGCTTTGCTCACCCGAAGGCCTTCTGAGTTTTAGAGGTACTCACTGGAAAATAGAAGCAAATTTTAAGAAAGAATATTATATTAGATGACTATGGAGGCCGTTTCCAGCAACCCAGTTATATGATCTTATAAAATCATAGGCTGAAGGGGCGCCTGGGTGGCTTAGTCAGTTAAGCGTCCGACTTTTGCTTAGGTCATGATCTCACGGTTCGTGGGTTCGAGCCCCGCGTCGGGCTCTGTGCTGACTGCCAGCTCAGAGCCTGGAGCCTGTTTCAGTCTGTGACTCCCTCTCTCTCTGACCCTCCCCTGCTCACGCTGTCTCTCTCTCTCTCTCTCCTAGAAATAAATTAAAAAAATAAATAAATAAAATAAAATAAAATCATAGGCTGAAAACAATGATTTAAAGTTTAATTTTTCCCCATTATAGGTTCCTCATATTAAAGTGATTATATTTTGAGTTTCTGTGATAGGTAGTTATTCTCTAAGACATTAAAACCTAAAATTAAGCAGGTTTGACAGTTTGAATTTATGTATTTATATTTTTAAATATTTTTCCTGTTTCCATAGCAGAAAAAAACACTTGGAAAACCTGAAAAATGAGAAGGAAAAAAATTGCCAATAATCCTTGCACCCAAAGATAACTATTGTTACCATGTTTTTCAACATACCTTACTTTCCAGAGCAGTTTTCGGTTCACAGCAAAATTGAGCAGAAAGTACAAAGAGTTCCCATATTCCTCCTGTCCCCACACATGCTCAGCCTCCTCCACTCACATTCCACACCAGAGCCGTACATTTGTTACAGTGATTGAAACTACATTGATATGTGCTATTCACTCAAAGTCCATAGTCCACAGCCCACATTGGGTTCACTCTTGGTATTGTGCATTCTGTATGTTTTGCTAAATGTATCATGACATGTATCCACCTTGATAGTATCTTCTAGAATAGTTTCACTACCCTAAAAATACCCTGTACTTCATCTGTTTATCCTTCCCTGACCTCTAACTCATGGCAACCACTGGCCTTTTAGCTTAGTCTATAGTTTTGAATTTTCCAGAATGTCATATAGTTGGAATCATATGTTAATATAGCCTTCTCTAATTGGCTTCTTTTACTTAGCAATAAGCATTTAACATTTCTCCATGTTTCTTCTGGCTTAGTAGCTCATTTCTTTTTAGCACTGAATAATATTCCATTGTCTAGATATACCACAGTTTACCCATTCACTTACTGAAGCACATCTTGGTCATTCCCAAAATTTAGCAATTATGAATACAGCTGCTATAAACATCTATGTACAGGTCTTTGTGTAGACTTCAGTTTCCAATTCATTAGGATTAACACAAGGAGTGAGATTGCTGGATATTACTATAAGAGTATATGTAATTTTTTTAAAAATTTGGGGCGCCTGGGTGGCTTAGTCGGTTAAGCGTCCGACTTTCGCTTAGGTCATGATCTCGCGGTTCGTGGGTTCGAGCCTCGCGTCGGGCTCTGTGCTGACTGCCAGCTCAGAGCCTGGGGCCTGTTTCAGTCTGTGACTCCCTCTCTCTCTGACCCTCCCCTGCTCATGCTATCTCTCTCTCTCTCCTAGAAATTAAAAAAAAAAAAAATTTAATGTTTATTTATTTTTTAAAATGTTTTTTTATTTATTATTGAGACAGAGAGAAACAGAGCATGGGGGGTGGGGAGAGGTAGAGAGAGAGGGAGACACAGAATCCAAAACAGGCTCCAGGCCCTGAGCCGTCAGCACAGAACCCGATGAGGGGCTCGAACCCACGAACCGCGAGATCATGACCTGAGCTGAAGTCAGAGGCTTAACCAACTGAGCCACCAGGTGCCCCAAGAGTATGTGTAATTTTTTAAGAATTGCCGAAAGGTCTTCCAAATTGGAGTTTTGCATTTGCACCAGTAATGAATGTTTTTCCTGTTGTTGCACATATTCATCAGCATTTGGTGTTGTCAGTATTTTGGATTTTCACCATTCTCATAGTGTGTAGTGGTATCTCATTGTTTTACATTGTTGACATGTTGATATACCAATATTTTTCCACTTTATTTTTCCACAGAAAAAATTTTTAATCTTATTTGAGAGAGAGAGAGAATGTGTGAGGGGGAGGGAGAGAGAGAGAGCGAGAGCGAGCGAGCAGGAGAGGGACAGAGAAAGAGAATCCCAAGCAGGCTCCATGCTCAGTGTGGAGCATGATGCGGGGCTCAATCTCACAACGCTGGGATCATAACCTGAGCCAAAATCAAGAGTAGGTCACTCTGCAGACTGAGCCACCAAGATGCCCCCTTTTCCACAAAGTTTAAAAGCATTTATACCACAAAACTATCTCTTGGTAATTTTCTTATGATGTGGCGTAGACATGAAGAAAAGTTTCTCTAAAGAACTGGTGAGATCAGAGGAATAAGATCGCCTGTGAAAACAGAGTCAGTCACCTTCATTTTGCTTTTGTCAGATGGGTAAAAAAGACTTTAAAAAGAGATGCATACAGTAGAGATTAATAGGAAGCTACAAAAAGAATTGCGCTTTGGCTTCCTTCTACCAGTAAAATATGGGTAAGAAATCAGATTCAGGGATCCACCCATGAAAAAGTGACACTTTGGGATACACTGCATACTCATAATAGGAAGATAAAAACACTAGACATACTTATTTACTATGTGATGTGATATAAAATAGTTTGTGGAAAAATGCTTTTGAGACCCTATATCTAGGGTGGTAAGGAACTAATTTTGGATCTAATCATCAGTTGTTTAAGGAGATAGAAGTGTACAAGTATAGGGCAGGTCGGCAAAGGAGAGGCTGTCTGCCTGATCTTCATTTGTTAACGGTCATAAGGAAAAAAGATTGTAATCCACATTAGAGTTACCAAACTTGACGTGACAGAAAGGTTTTATCAACTAATGTTTCGTGGTGGTAATAAATAATTGTCATTGTTACCAGCTCAGTGTGGAACTTGTATTAAGGTCTTTGTTCATTCGTTCCACAAATATTGAGTGTCTGTCTTACGTCAGACACTATGAGTACTGTGCATAGAAGAGTGAATAAGAGGGATGTAATGTCTACCCTTCTGGAATGTACAGCCTAGACTAGAAAGTGTCCACAAACATGGAACCAGCAGGATAAATGAAATAATTACAGATGAGTGCGAGGAAGGAAATAAACAGGACTTCTTTATAGAGAATAACAGTGGAGACCTAGACACCTGATCATGGAAGACCTTTCTGAGGCAGTAACATTTAAACAGATCTGCCAAAGGAGAAGCCATTAGAATAACCAAAGGAATATTGTTCTAAGTAGCAGGGAAGGCAAGAATTAAACCCATCTCAGGAACTGAAAGATCATAGAATGGAGAATAGTAGATCAAGGGAAAGAATGACCAAAGATAAGCGTGAAGAGCTTTTAAATATTCAAAAGGGAAGTAGTAAAGAAAGGATATAAAATCCAAAGTTCTTTTCATTAAAGGCCAAAAATGCTTCACAGTTCTGCCCGCTAATCCACCCTTATCTCCTCTCTGGTTCCTCTCAAACAGCCAGCATGCCAAGCACCTTGGATGAGTTATTCTTCCCCAACCATTCTGGAAACTTTTAATAGACACTGACTTTATCCTCAAACTAGTGAAAACTTGACTTCCACTCAGTCTGGCGAGCTATTTCATTTTTAAGTCGGAAACTTCACATTTGGGTACACACACCCCTGGGATTTACAGACACTCTCTGAATAGTACAGGGGCAAAAACAGCTTTACAATAACCAGTTTCCACATCCTCAAAGTCAGCAGTAATTTCCTAAAAGTGACCCGCCTGAGAACTCCTTGGGGTAAAGCTGTGCTTCTCTCACTTGAAAACAAGAGGCAGCCATGGTGCCCAACAGAAGGGCAATTTGAAATACTGGTGTCAGTTTTAACGTAAATTAATGTCTCTTATGACTGAGTAACAACTTTTAAAAAATTCTTCCTTTTCTACAAAACTTAGGGATGTCAACTGATAAGTCCTTAAAATAACTTATGACAACAGGTGGTGTTTTGAGTTGAATTTTGCCCCTCCCCCCATAAATATGCAGAAATCCTAACCCCCAGTACCTTCCTCATGACCTTATTTGGAAATGGGGCCTTTACAGAGGGAATCGAGTTTTTAAAAGGTCGAAAGGGTGAGTCCTAATCCAATAAGACCGGATCCAAATCCAAAGGGGAAATCTGGACACAGAGACACGCACAGAGGAAAAGACAACAGGAAGTCACCCCGAGAGAAGACAGCCACGTGGCTGCAACGATGCAGCTACAAGGCAAGGAATGCAGAGGGTCCCCAGTGACCCCCAGAAGCTGGAGGGGGCAGGGAGGGGTTCTCCTCAGAGAGCTTGGCTCAGCCGACAACCTGATTTCAGATTTCCAGCCTCCAAGCCTGTAAGGCAAACAACAACAACAACAAAAACCTGTACTCTTTTAAGCCACCCAGTTCTTAGTACTGGCTGTTTTAGTAAAGCAGCCCCGGGGGGGAGGGGAGGGGTGTCTGTGTGGCTCTGTCAATTAAGTGACTGACTCTCGATTTCAGCTCAGGTCATGATCTCACAGCTGGTGAGTTCGAGCCCCACATCTGGCTCTGTGCTGATGGTACGGAGCCTGCTTAGGAATCTCCCTCTCTCTCTGCCCCTTCAGAGCTCTCTCACACTCAAAATAAACAAATAAACTTTTAAAAAATGTTAAAAAAAAAAAAGCCCTAGGAAATGAATACAGATTTCTATATATAGCTTTTAGCATGTCATTTCCAAAGAGTTCAAAATAATTGAGAAACAGCATTAAATGAAACACCTAGTTTTTTTATATGACTTATTTTATTTTATTAATAATTGACTAACTACAGGGGCGCCTGGGTGGCTTAGTCGGTTGAGCATCTGACTTTCGCTCAGGTCATGATCTCGCGGTTCGTGGGTTCGAGCCCCGTGTCGGGCTCTGTGCTGACTGCCAGCTCAGAGCCTGGAGCCTGTTTCAGTCTGTGACTCCCTCTGTCTCTGACCCTTCCCTGCTCACACTGTCTCTCTCTCTCGCCTAGAAATAAATAAAAACATTGAAAGAAGAAAACTTTATAAAAAAAAAATAATTGACTAACTACAGTGTGTACAATGTGCTCTTGGTTTTGGAGGTAGATTCCCTGATTCATTGCTTACATATAACACCCAGTGCTCATCCCAATAAGTGCCCTCCTCCGTGCCCATCACCCATTCTCCCCTCTCCTACTTTAATCTACTTATTTATGTTAACCAGTTTTCTCATAATTTACATCCATAAAACCGACAAGGGGGGAAATAGAATCTAGCCCATTATAGCAAAAAATAACATTCATCCAAAGATTCGTAAGCTACTTTTAAAATTCCTTTCTATGAAATTAAGTGAGATATTTCTGTGCAATTCTACTTTTCAAAAATTGTTAATGAAAATCTATAATACGGGGCACTTGGGTGTCTCAGTCGGTTGAGCCTCCAACTTCAGCTCAGGCCATGATCTCACAGTTTGTGAGTTTGAGCCCCGCACCTGGCTCTCTGCTGACAGCACAGAGCCTGCTTTGAATCCTCCGTCCCCCTCTCTCTCTGCCCCTCTCCTGCTTGCGTTCTCTCAAAAATAAATAAGCATTTTTAAAAAGGTATAATACATTGTGTTGGTTTAGTAATTTATTAGTAAAAATTTATCAATTTATTTAATAATTTACTTCGTATTTCACTGATCAACGAAATGTTTAATACTTACTTTTATGAGCCTAGAAAATTTTCAGTTTCAATGGTTTATTCACATAATTTTGTTGCAAAGCAATATAATAGTAGGATCGCTAAAAGACTTTTAGGAATAAATAAATAAATGTATATATGTATACACACACACGTGACACCGGGATTAAATTCCATGGGGGAAGTGGAACAGAAATGAAATCCAGGTGAGAAAAGAACCGTGTAAAATTTCCTACTAGTAAAGAATTTCTTATTCATGTACTTTTTAAAAGAATGATAGTAAATGCCAGTATTTAGATGCCACTGAGTACTCTAATAAAAGTGATTTAAGATTTTTTTTTTTTTTGAGAGAGAGAAAGTGCAAGTGATGGAGAGGGGCAAAGGGAGAGAAAGCATCCCAAGCAGGCTCCGCGCTGAAGGGGGAGCTCAGTCCCGCGACCTGAACTGAAATCAGTGGAACACTCGAACCACTGAGCCACCCAGGTGCCCCTAAGATTTTTAGTTTTAAATGTATATGCTAGCACTATCTGGAAATTATATTAGATGTTGCTTTATATTGCATAAATGAGTTTATATTTAATCAAAATCTTTCTGGACAGTATATGAGCAAAAGAATTTTGAAGACCCTTGTTTTTTATTTTTATTTTTATTTATTTCTAGGAGAGAGAGAGAGACAGCGTGAGCAGGGGAGGGTCAGAGAGAGAGGGAGTCACAGACTGAAACAGGCTCCAGGCTCCGAGCTGGCAGTCAGCACAGAGCCCGACGCGGGGCCCGAACCCACGAACCGCGAGATCATGACCTGAGCGAAAGTCGGACGCTTAACCGACTAAGCCACCCAGGCGCCCCATTGAAGACCCTTGTTTTAAGATCCAAGTGAAATACTACCTCTTCTGTAAAGTCTCCCTTGTCCATCCTTTCTCTTCTTCCTCAGAACTCATTTGCAGTTTGCTGCAGCATTGAAAATACTGTACTACAGGTCGAAAGGTGAGCTTTTTACAACGTTCTCCATATTCCCTCTTGGGGGGCAGGAACAATGTCTTACTCATCTTTGCGCTCCCATGCCCACCATAACTTTAGGTGCAGAATACATACTTACTAATTTATTTTTATTATGTGGTTTATTAAAAATTTCATTATATATGTCATGTCCCAGGGTGTACAATGGGAATAGGTTATAGCATGTTTCTACAAAAATATGCATTTTATCTCCAAGTGCACTGAGCAAATATCTGGTTCTACCTAGAGAAAATGAATTGAAGCCAAGTAAATAACCCCGAGCCATGTGACAGACGTGTCTTACAGAAACACCAGGAAAGCTAAGTAAAGGTGTTAGAGAGCTGTTAGGGACTAACTGATTTAAGAAACAAAATCTTTTGGGGCACCCGGGTGGCTCAGTCGGTTAAGTAGCCCACTTCGGCTCGAGTTATGATCTCGCAGTTCCCGAGTTCAAGCCTTGTGTCGGGCTCTGTGCTGCCAGCTGGAGCCTGGAGCCTGCTTCAGATTCTCTGTCTTCCTCTCTCTCTGCCCCATCCCGCTCGCGCTCTGTCTCTGTCTCTCTCTGTCTTTCTCTCTTTCTCAAAAATAAATAAACCTTTAAAAAAAAGAAACAAATCTTTTGTTTTCAGAGAAAGAGAAAACCTATTGCTACTACTGCAAGTCGAGAATGGGAAGAAGTTGGTGTGGTAGGTAACAATTTATAATGTATTAAATATCAGACCATATAATAAACAGCAAATTTGGGAGAAGCTTGGTGATTTAGTGTAAGCAAACCAAAAAGGTAAGTTTACTGTGAATGCTTCCAAATTGGGAGTAGATTAATAAATCTGCTCTCCATCACTAGTTGGAAGAAAGGAACTGTTTAATACATTGTCTAGCCCCTATTTTGGCTCACCATTGAGGATGAACTCTATTTCATTTCTTCTTTTTTTAAATGTTTATTTCTGAGAGAGAGAGAGAGAGAGAGAGGGAGTGGGAGGGGCAGAGAGAGAAGGAGACACAGAATCCGTAGCAGCCTCCAAGCTATGAGCTATCAGCACAGAGCCCAAGCCAGGGTCCCAACTCACAGACCATGAAATCATGACCTGAGCCTAAGTCGGACGCCCAACTGACTGAGCCACCCAGGCGTCCCTTTAACAGTTTTTTATTGTTTTTTAATGTTTATTTATTTTTGAGAGAGGGAGAAAGACAAGGCATGAGTGGGGGAGGGGCAGAGAGAGGGAGACACAGAATCTGAAGCAGGCTTCAGGCTCTGAGCTGTCAGCACAGAGCCCGATGCAGGGGCTCAAACTCACGAACTGTGACATCATGAACTGAACTAACATCGGATGCTTAACCGAGTGAGCCCCCCCCCAGGTGCCCCAAGAGTTACTCTCATATACTAAGAGTTACAGTATAAATTAGTAAATGAGTATAAGTGTTAAAATTAAAATCTGCATATACTGTGATCCATCATTCTAACTTTAGGACTCTACACAAATAGATATATACTATTTTTTTTCAAATTTTGGATAAGTATTACATTTCATGTACAAAAGTAAAAATATATAAGGAAAATTCTCTGAAATGTATTTTTTTTCTCTTTCCAAAGTAGAACTGTAATTTAGGTTATTTATAAACCACATATTATTTCATTTTTGAGAGGTTGCTTTTCTGGAAAACTTAATTAGATTTCATATTACCAAAGTTACATACTAATTGAAAATATAACACCTTGTTAAAAGACTCAGTTGAAAAAGTATTTAAATCAGAAAACGTTGACAATGTTATACTCTTTGAATGAGTGTCAAATTCTAAATCAGTTCATTTATAACCTAGTATGCCATAAAAACTTAAATCCAAAATCACTGTTTTTTTCTGTAAAATATTGACCAACCCATTTATAATATTTTAGTAAATCTATGAAATTGTAGCAATTAGTAGATACTATGAAAGGAACTTAAGGGAAACCTCCCTTCCTTGATTACCCATCAATTCTTTTAAAGATTTTTCCTTTTGGGACACGTGGGTGGATTAGTCGGTTAAGTGTCCGACTTTCGCTTAGGTCATGATCTCACGGTTCGTGGGTTCGAGCCCCGCGTCGGGCTCTGTGCTGACTGCCAGCTCAGAGCCTGGAGCCTGTTTCAGAGTCTGTGTTTCCCTCTCTCTCTGACCCTCCCCTGCTCACGCTGTCTCTCTCTCTCCCAGAAAGAAATAAAACATTTAAAAAAAAAAAAAAGATTTTTCCTTTTGGGACACGTGGGTGGATTAGTCCATCAAGTGTCTGACTTTGACTCAGATCATGATCTCATGGTTCATGAGTTTGAACCCCTCATTGGGCTCTGTGCTGACAGTCAAGAGGCTGATTAACATCCTCTGTCCCCCTCTCTCTTTGCCCCTCCCCAACTCACACACACTCTCTCTCTCTCAAAAATAAAGAAAAATATTAAAAAATAAAAATAGGGGCCCCTGAGCGGCTCAGTTGGCTGGGCGGCCAACTTTGGCTCAGGTCATGATCTCACAGCTGTGGGTTCAAGTCTGGCGTCGAGCTCCGTGCTGACAGCTCAGAGCCTGGAGCCTGCTTTGGATTCTGTGTCTCCCTCTCTCTCTGACCCTCCCCTGCTCACGCTCTCTCTCAGAATTAAATAAAAAACATTTTTTAAAAAAGTAAAAATGAACTTCTAATTACTAATAATATTCATGGTTAAAAGTGCAGACAAGAATAAAATATTTTAAGTAATAAAGCCACAAAATGTTCTTCCAAAGGTCCATGCCATGAGGTTCTTTAATGGGAAAAACTATAGAGAACACAACCCTTTAATTCCAGAAATGTCAGAAACAGAACTCATGATAAAGTTTACTCATTAGAAAATAGGGTTACACGGGCTCCTAGGTTGCTTAGTTGGTTGAGCATCTGATTCTTGATTTCAGCTCAGGTCTTGATCTCATCGTGGTGATATGGAGCTCTTCATCCCGGCCCCCCTGCTGAGCGGGGAGCCTGCTTGAGATTCTCTCTCCCTCTTCCCCTCCCCGCTTTCCCGTCATTATTTATAGCTGCACTGGAGACAATATGAGGTAGGGACCAGGGGGTAACAAACTTGCTGTAGAAAGGATTTCACATAACAGCAGAGACATCATTCCCTTAAACAGGATCTATGATGGAGACACTGCAGTGCTTCACAGAATGTACTGACAGGATCTTGTTAACCAGGAATGTCTCTAAATGGCGAAAAGTAAGTTTATTGCATATGATCAGCATTTGAATGACCTGAAAAATGCCTGCACTTGAACTTGGTGCATTCTTGACGCCAAGAAGCTGGAAAAAGACAACAAATCATACGTTGGTTTCTGTTAAGATAGTAAATAAATTAGCATAGAATGCTGGCTTCCCTTACCGCCAAAATCGACTTTGGAAGAATTTTAAGCCACAAAGAATTGTTAAAATATTATAGGGGCACCTGGGAGGCTTAGTTGCTTGAGAGTCCAACTCCTGATTTTGGCTCAGGTCATGATCCCAGGGTTGTGAGAGCGAACCCCTCGTCAGGCTCTGTGCTGAGTGTGGAGCCCACTTAAGATTCTCTCTTTCTCTCTCTCCCTCTGCCCTGCCCCTTCCCTCTCCCTCTCTCAAATAAGAAATAAAAATAAATTAAATAAAATAAAATATTACTGGGATCATCTTGGCACCCTACAAATCATTTACAGTATGAAAAGGGATTATTCCTGGGCCATGTACTTTATTCCATTTGTTTATATCTATATGTCAGTACCACACTGTTTTAATTACTGTAGTCTTACAGTGGCTTTTAAAAACAACTAGATGTGAATGCCCTAGCTTTCTTCTTTTTCTATTGTTATGGCTCTTAGGGGTCCCTTGAGATTATATATGAATTTAAAATGGATTTTTCGGGGTGCCTGGGTGGCTCAGTCGGTTAAGCGTCCAACTTTGGCTCAGGTCATGATCTCACGGTTCGTGGGTTCAAGCCCCGCATCAGGCTCTGTGCTGACAGCTCAGGGCCTGGAGCCTGTCTTCGGATTCTGTGTCTCCTTCTCTCTCTGACCCTCCCCTGCTCATGCTGTCTCTGTCTCTCTCTCTTTCTCTCTCTTTCTCAGAAATAAAAAAAAACATTAAAACAATTTTTTAAATCAGCAGTAATGTTTCAATTTTCATACCTGATTTTGCTATTTTTATTATTATTATTAATGCTTATTTATTTTTGAGAGAGCACAAGCAGGGGAGGTGCACAGAGAAAGGAGACACAGAATCTAAAGCAGGCTCCAGGCTCTGAGCTGTCAGTGCAGAAGCTGATGTGGGGCTCAAACCCATGAACTGCAAGATCATGACCTGAGCTGAAGTCGGATGCTTAACCTACTGAGCAACCCAGGGGCCCCCATACCTGATTTTAGTAACTTAAGTTCTTCTCTATAAATATTAGTTGATTTTGTTCATCTTTTTTCCTTTCTTCTTCTATTTTGAGAGAGAGAGAGAGCATGAGCAGAGGAGAGGAGCAAAGGGAGAGAGAGAATCGCAAGTAGGCCTCAGATCCACCACAAAGCCCAACACAGGGCTTGATCCCATGACCCTGGGATCATAATTTGAGCCAAATTCAAGAGTTGGGCATTCAACCAAGTAAGCCATCTAAGAGCTCCTTTTTTCTTTTTCTTTTTTTTTTTTTAATATTTTTATTTATATCTAGGAGAGAGAGACAGCGTGAGCGGGGGAGGGTCAGAGAGAGAGGGAGTCACAGACTCTGAAACAGGCTCCAGGCTCTGAGCTGGCTGTCAGCACAGAGCCCGACGCGGGGCTCGAACCCACGAACCGTGAGATCATGACCTAAGCGAAAGTCGGACGCTTAACCGACTACGCCACCCAGGCGCCCCTCTTTTTCTTTTTTTTTTTTTAAGTTTACTTATTTGCTCAATGTTTAATTAAGTTGTTTGTTTCCTTTTTGCTGAATTTTAGGAGTTGTATAAATAGATATAATTTATTATAATCCTTTATCAAACATGCGATTTGGAAATATTTTCTGCCATTCTGTGGATTGATAGTGTCCTTTGGTGGACAAGACTTTTAATTTTTATGAAGTCTGATTTGTCTGTATTTGCTTTGCTGCCTGTCCTTAGGTGTCATGTACAAGAAATCATTCCAAACCCAAGGTCATGAAGTGTTAGTCCTGTTTTCTTCTAACAGATTTATGATTTTATCTCTTGTACTTAGCTTTTTGATCCATTTTTAGTCAAACTTTGTATACAGTATTAGGCAACAATCCAACTTCATTCGTTCACATGTAAATATCCATTTAGTCCCTGCCCTTTGTTGAAAACATTAGTTTTCATTGAATTCTCGGCATCCTTTTTTAATTATTATCATTCCAGGATAGTCAGCACACAGTGCTGCATTAGTTTCAGGTTTACAATATAACAGTCCAACAATTCCATATTTCACTCAGTGCTCATCAAGATACGTGTACTCTTGGGGCGCCTGGGTGGCTTCAGCTCAGGTCACAATCTCACAGTTCGTGGGTTCGAGCCCCGCGTCGGGCTCTGTGCTGACTGACAGCTCAGAGCCTGGAGCCTGTTTCAGATTCTGTGTCTCTCTCTCTCTCTGACCCTCCCCTGCTCACGCTGTCTCTCTCTCTCAGAAATAAATAAAAAACATTAAAAAATTTAAAGAAAAGATAAGTGAACCCTTAATCCTATCTACTTCCTCTATGGTAAATTTTTGTTCTCTATAGTTAAGAGTCTAGTTTTTAGATTCTCTATCTCTATCTCTAGAGAGATCTCATATCTATAGAGAGATCTCTATCTTTGTCTCTTTTAATTTCCTTTAATTGTTTGCTTTGTTTCTTAAATTTTACAGTAAGTGAAATTATATGGCATTTGTATTTCTCTGGTTTATTTTGCTTAGCATTATACTCTCTAAATTCATCCATGTTGTTGCAAATGACAAGATTTCATTCTTTTTTGTGGCTAAATAATATTCCATTGTATATATACGCCACCTCTTGGTTATCCATTCATCTCTCGGGTGGACACTGAGCTGCTGCCGTAATTTAGCTATTGTATATAATGATGCAATAAACATAGGAGTGCATATACCTCTTCAAAATAGTGTTTTTGTGTTCTTTGGGTAAATAATACTGCAATTCCTCGATCATAGGGTAGTTGTATTTTTAGTTTTTTGAGGAACCTCCATACTCTCTTCCATAGTGGCTGTACCAGTTTGCATTCCCACAAGGGTTCCTTTTTTCCACATCCTCACCAACCCTTGTTTCTTGAGCTTTCGATTTTAGCTATTCTAACAGGTGTGAGGTGATATCTCATTGCAGTTTTGATTTGCATTTGCCTGATGATGAATGATGTTGAGCATCTTTTTATGTATCTGTGGGCCATCTGTATGTCGTCCTGGCATCCTTCTTAAAAATCCTTTGACCATGGGGGCGCCTGGGTGGCTCAGTCAGTTAAGCATCTGACTTCGGCTCAGGTCGTGAACCCACNTTCTCAGAAATAAATTTTAAAGAAAAAAAAAATCCTTTGACCATGTATGAAACTGAATTCAGCAACACATTAAAAGGATTATACACCATGACCAAGGGAGATTTATTCTTAGAATGCAGGAAGTTTCAATATACAAAAATTGATCAATGTAATATTCCATATTAACAGAATGAAGGAGAAAAAACACGTATTTATCTCAAATGACGCACAAATGCACTTGACAAAATCAACATCTTTTCATGATAAAAACACAGGATATACTAAGACCAAGAGAAAACTAACTCAACATAATAAGAGTGATATAAAAAATTTCATATCTCAAGGGTGAAAACCTTAAAAGCTTTTCCTCTAAAATCAAAAATAACGGGTGCCCAGCTGACTCAGTCAGTAGAGCATGTGACTCAAGGTCAGGGTCATGAGTTCAAACCCCATGTTGGGTGTGGAGCTTACTTGAAAAAATGTAAAAATAGAATAAAATAAAAGCAAGAATAAGATGAGGATTCTGTTTTCCCCACTTTTATTCAACAAAGCATTTAAGATTCTACCCAGAACACATAGGCAAGAAAAATAAATAAAAGACACCCAAATTGGAAATGAAGAAGTGACACAACCTGTTTACTGATTATACAGTTTTATGTGAAGTAAGCCCTAAAGAATCCATTTAAAAATTTGCTAAAGCTAATAAACAAATTCAGGAAAGTTTCCAGATACAAAATGAACATGCAAATATCAGATGAAGTTCTAAACACCATCAATGAACAATCTGAAAAGAAACTATAAGACATTTCCATTACAATAACATCAAGAATTATAGAGTATTTAGAAATAAATTTAATCAAGTAAGTGAACAACATGTATGCTGAAAACTATAAAACATTGCTGAATAAAAGTTAAAGAAGAGGCACAAATAGGGGCGCCTGGGTGGCTTAGTCGGTTAAGCGTCCGACTTTCGCTTGGGTCATGATCTCGCGGTTCGTGGGTTCGAGCCCCGCGTCGGGCTCTGTGCTGACTGCCAGCTCAGAGCCTGGAGCCTGTTTCAGTCTGTGACTCCCTCTCTCTCTGACCCTCCCCTGCTCACGCTGTCTCTCTCTCTCTCTCTCTCTCTCTCCTAGAAATAAATTAAAAAAAAAAAAAACATTAAAAAAAAAAAGAAGAGGCACAAATAGAAAACCACATGTATTCATGGATTGGAAAATATAATATTATTAAAATGACAATAATACCCAAGTGCTCTACAAATTCCATTCAGTTGCTATAAAAATACCAATATTGTTGGGGGTGTTTTAGCAAAAAATGGAAAAGTCATCCTAGAATGCATATGGTTGGTATCTCAAGGCAACTGAATAGTGAACACAGTCTTGAAAAAGAACAAAGCTGAAGGACACACGCTTTCTGATTTCAAAGGTTCTTCAAAGTTACATAAATCAAAAGATTGTGTCGCTGGCATAAGGATAGACATCAGACCAATGGAATAGGATAAAGATTCCAGATATAAACTTTTGCATATATGGTCAGTTGATTTTTTAATGAGGTTGCCAAGCCCATTCAATGGGGAAAGAACAGCCTTTTCTTTTTGTTGTTGTTGTTTTTTTTTTTAACTTTTTTTTTTATTTATTTCTAGGAGAGAGAGAGAGAGACAGTGTGAGCAGGGGAGGGTCAGAGAGAGAGGGAGTCACAGACTGAAACAGGCTCCAGGCTCTGAGCTGGCAGTCAGCACAGAGCCCGACGCGGGGCCCGAACCCACGAACCGCGAGATCATGACCTAAGCGAAAGTCGGACGTTTAACCGACTAAGCCACCCAGGTGCCCCTTTTTGTTGTTGTTAATAATCTATTTTTTTTTATGTTTTTATTTATTTCTGGGAGAGAGAGAGAGAGACAGCATAAGCAGGGGAGGGTCAGAGAGAGGGAGCTATAGAACAGGCTCCAGGCTCTGAGCTAGTTGTCAGCACAGAGCCTGACACGGGGCTCAAACCCACGAATTGTGAGATCATGACCTGAGCTGAAGTCGGACACTTAACTGACTGAGCCACCCAAGCGCCCCAATAATCTATTTATTTTTAAATTTATATCCAAATTAGTTAGCATATAGTGCAACAATGATTTCAGAAGTAGATTCCTTAATGCCCCTCACCCATCTAGCCCCTCCCCCCACACAACCCCTCCAGGAACCCTCTGTTTGTCCTCCATATTTAAGAGTCTTTTATGTTTTGTCCCCCTCCCTGTTTTTATATTATGTTTCCTTCCCTTCCCTTATGTTCATCTGTTTTGTATCTTAAAGTCCTCATAGGGGTGAAGTCATATGATATTTGTCTTCTCTGACTAATTTCACTTACCATAATACCCTCTAGCTCCATCCACGTAGTTGCAAATGGCAAGATTTCATTATTTTTGATTGCCGAGCAATACTCTGTTGTATATATACACCACATCCTCTTTATCCATTCATCCGGCGATGGACATTTGGGCTTTTTCCATACTTTGGCTATCGTCAATAGGACTGCTATAAACATTGGGGTGCATATGCCCCCTCGGAACAGCATACCTGTATCCGTTGGGTAAATTCCTATTAGTGCAATTGCTGGGTCGTAGGGGAGTTCCATTTTTAGTTTTTTGAGGAGCCTCCATACTGTTTTCCAGAGTGGCTGCACCAGTTTGCATTCCCACCAGCTGTGCAAAATAGATCCCCTTTCTCCACATCCTCGCCAACATGTGTTGTTGCTGAGTAAGAACAGTCTTTTCAACAAACGTTGATAGCAAAACTGGATATTCACATGCAAAGAAAAAGTTGGATTTATTTTATTATTGTGGTTTTACCATACAATGATATGATAAACACATAAAATTCCCCATCATAACCATTTTAAATTGTATCCTACAGTAGTATTAACTATGCACATTGTTTTGCAGCAGAACTCAAGAAACTTTTTGTCTTGCAAAACTAAAACTGTATCTATTTTTTTAAGTAGGCTCCGTGCCCACTGTGGGGCTTGAGAACTCATGGCCCTGAGATTATGAGTCATGTAGTTTACAGACTGAGCCAGCCAGGTACCCCTAAATCTATATTTATTGAACAATTTCTTTTTCCCTCTCTCCAAAGTAATTGACAATAGTTTGACTTCTTGTTTCTAAGGTTTTGCGTACTTTCGATACCTCAGAGAAGTGGAATCATGCCCTTAGCATAATGTCCTCAAGTTTCTCATATTGTGGCATATTATAGGATTCCCCTCCTTTTTAAGGCTGAATAATATTCCATTGTATACGTATACAACATTTTGTTAATCTGTTTATCCACTGAAGGACCTTTGTGTTGCCTCCATCTCTTGGCTGTTGTGAATAATGCTGCTATGTTTTCATTTCTTTGGGATATATACCCTCAAGTGGGATTACTGGATCATGTGCTAATTAAATTTTTAATGTTTTGAAAAACTGCCATGGTGTTTTTCATAGTGACTGCACTGTTTTACATCCCCCCCAAAAATTGTATGTAAATACCAATTTTATTTTATTATTTTTATTTTTTTTAGAGAGAGAAAGAGACACACACACGCATGCACACACACACACACCGTTGTGAATGGGGGAGGGGCAGAGGAAAAGGGAGAGAAAATTTTAAGCAGACTCCATGACCAGCATGGGGCTGGGTCTCACAACTGTGACATCATGACCTGAGCCAAAATCAAGTCCCATGCTTAACTGACTAAGCCACCCAGGCGTCCCCATACCAATTTTATTTCATTACATTAGGAAACTTACCATGAAATCTACCCTCTAAACAAATTTAAAAGTATACACCATATTATTGTGAAGAAGTTCTAGATATTCTGGGTATTTATCTCTTACCAAATATACGGTTTGCAAATATATTCTCCCATTGTGTAAGTTGCCTTTCCACTTTGTTGGCTGTTTCCTTTCCTGTGCAGAAGTCTTTAAGTTTAATGGAGTCTCACTTATATACGTTTGCTTCCGTCACATCTAAGAAATCAGTGTCAATTACAACATCATGAAGATTTTCCTCATGTTTTCTCCTATAAGTTTTACAAGTTTTAAGTCCTGCAATTAGGTCTTTAATCCATGTTGAGTTAATTTTTGTATATAGAGTAAGGTTAGGATCTAACTTTCCCAACACTGTTGTTGAGGAGACTATTAAATGATAAACTGAAGCACATTACAAATTTTAAGAACTAGGGGCGCCTGGGTGGCTCAGTCGGTTGAGCATCCAACGCTTGACTTCTGCTCAGGTCGGATCTTAAGGTTTGTGGGCTCAGCCCCACATTGGGCTCTGCTCTGACGGCACAGAGCCTGCTTGGGTTTCTGTCTCCCTCTCTCTCTGCCCCTCCCCTGCTTGCTCTCTCTCTCTCTCTCTCAAAAATTAAAAATATATATATTTTTTAATTTTAAGAGCTAATTTGAGCAAAAATCTATTCAAATTATGGAGCATCTAACCTAGCAGATAGAAAGGACCTCTGAGGAACGAGGCTATTGCAGGCAGAAAGAAGTGGGAACTTCTGGAAGTTATACTAAGCAAAACTGCAAAATTGTAGGTCGGATATTGCAAAGTTACTTTCCTTTAGCAAACAGCAGAGGTCCATCAGGCAGATTACCTAACTACCTCTGATCAGGTGATTACATTTACTGGAGAGCCAGCGCTGGAATTAAGCCTTCTCGGTTTGGTGATGCGAAGTTTAGCATAAGTGACACCATATGGGGCCTGTTGTCTTATTTTAAAAAGACTGTCCTTTATTCATTGTGTAGACTTTGGATTCTTATAAAAAATCATTTGAACATATCTTGAGCATTTATTTCTGGGCTCTTTATTCTCTTCCACCAGTTTATAGGTCTGTCTTTATGGTACTGCCATACTGTTTGGATTATTGTGGCTTTGTCATATGTTTGGAAGTCAGGAACCGTGAGGCCTCTAGCCTCACTTTTTTCTTGAATTGGACTCTTACCTGGCATTTCCCTTATTTAAGAGAACTAAAATGATAAAGCTCTCAGAATAAAACATGGGAGAAGAGTTCATGCATTGGATTTGACAATGATTTGTTGGATATGATACCAAGAATGCAGGTAACAAAAGCAAAAATAGATAATGGGACTACATCAAACTTAAAAACTACCATAAAGCAAAGGAAATACTTAATAGGGTGAAGACCCAACAAACGGAAAGGGAAAAATATTTATGCACCGTGTATCTGATAAGGGACTAATACCCAAAATACATCAAGAATTCCCTCACGGTAATGTTTTGTACATTTGCAAGTGTGATTAAGATTCTTGTGAACTAAATCATGATGTAATTTATCCTGAGAGCTGTTAGACCCCTGAAGTAGGACGGTGAACGGGTATTGCAAGCTTTGCCAGCTGAGAGCAAATGGCTTCTGGGGAGTCTTATTGATAGGGATGGTGAAAAACCTTTTGACAGTAGATGCATACTAGGTATGAGAGGATTTTATTATTTGCTCAAGCAACGAAACCACATCTGGTACATCAGCTGCAATTGGAGTTACTACCTGGTTAAGATTATGATAATCTATTGTCATTCTCCAAGATCCATCTGTCCTGTGCACAGGACAAATGGGCCATCGAATGAGGATGTGATGGGAATCACCCCTCCTGCGTCTTTCAAGTCCTTGGTTATGTCACTAATTCCTGCAATTCTCATAGAAATGCAATATCCCTTTAGATTTAGAATTTTTTCTAGATGGGGCAGTTCTAGTAGCTTTCCCTTGTTCTTTCCGTTTGTTTTTTTAATGTTTTATTTATTTCTGAGAGAGAGAGAGAGAGAGAGGCAGCATGAGCAGGGGAGGGTCAGAGAGAGAGGGAGACACAGAACCTGAAACAGGCTCCAGGCTCTGAGCTGTCAGCACAGAGCCCGACTCGGGGCTCAAACCCACAAACCGTGAGATCATGACCTGAGCCAAAGTCGGACGCTTAACCGACTGAGCCACCCAGGGACCCCTCCCTTGTTCTTTCCTACCAAACTGGCTCTTGCTCCACAGGTCAGGGAACGAATAAGGGGTTTCGGCCAGTTACTAAGTATGTTATTCCAGTTATGCATTATGGAACTGGAGGGAAAACATTAGATGTGCTTGGGAACCCACTGGGTCTACAGTGTGACAGACCAGAGCTAAAAGTCCACTGATCACCCTACTTTCACAAGCCCCTGCTCTGGCTGCTGGACTGTAACGACACACTGGGTTTCTCAGAATTAGTGCCCATTCAGAGCCAGTATCCAGTAGTCCCTGAAAGGTCTGATGATTTCCTTGTCCCCGAAGCACAGTTATCCTGATCAAAAGCTATAGGTCCCCTTGGTGAAGCCTGGGAGAAATATCAACAGTATAAATGTCTGGCAGCGCACAAGGGTCCATCCTCACAAGGACCTGGCATTGCCCTTATTTAAGAGGCCCTGGGTCTGTACTGAGCGCAAGTGTGGGAATTGCTTGGGGCCTCTGACTCTCTGATTTTATGATTCAGGTTAGAGTTTACACAAGCGACCTAAAATGTTTCCAGTAATACATATCAGGTAAGAATTTAGTAGGTTTTCTATCCATCTCATTTTTACGAACACCTTGATCAGGTAGCCAATTCCTTATGTCTGCTGGAGTTAGACTGTTCTGAGTATTACTTTGATTCTGTGATCCATTATAGTAAACATGTTCATCTTGCCTCTAGCAATTGAATGCCACCATTTGGCCCCTCCCACACAGGATCCAATTATTTCTATTGCATTTAAGTTTCCCATGCAATGACTGCAGACTCGCTGGAGGGTCTGACCAACGGAGAAAAGTGATCAGAGAGCTCTTCAAGGATTCCAGAGCTCCCCTCACAAATATATTGTAAAAATCTTAGTATTGGTGAAAGGGATGTTTTCTGGGCCCTCCCAGGTTTGGTGAGTGAATCTTAATAGACAAATTCACTCTAACATTCTAATCTCCCTGAGCCTTTGGGGGTTTTTTTATTGTTAATTAACTTATTTTTAAATTTAAATCTAAGTTAGTTAGCATATGGTGCAACAGTGATTTCAGGAGTAGATTCCTTACTGCCCCTCACCCGTTTAGCCCACCCCCCCCAACTCCTCCAGCAACCCTCAGTTTGTTCTCTATATTTAAGAGACTCATGTTTTGTCCCCCTCCCTGTTTTTATATTATTTCCCTTCCCTTATGTTCCTTTCCCTTATGTTCATTTGTTTTGTATCTTAAAGTCCTCATATGAGTGAAGTCATATGACATTTGTCTTTCTCTGACTGATTTCGCTTAGCATGATACCCAGTTCCATCCACGTTGTTGCAAATGGCAAAATTTCATTCTTTTTGGTTACCGAGTAATACTCCATTATATATATATAATATATATATACCACCTCTTCTCTGTCCATTCATCGGTCAATGGACATTCTAATCTCCCTAAGCCTTTGAATCCCCTCCTTTACATTAAACTAAGGCAGAGACGGTGATAGGGAAAAAATCTGTTATAAGATGGCCGACAGGACTGATACGGAAATACCTGTCCCTGAGCAAAGGCTCCCCCTTCTGGATTCTTCTTCCCACCCTGCTTGTCTCGCGCATTACTGGGGAATGCGGAAGTAACAGGCTGTAAGTTATTCGGATGCTCTGGAGAAGCTGATGCTCTGGGCTCAGACCTCTGGAGAATGATCTCCTCTGAGCCCGCCGGTGTCAAATAAACCTCCTCCCTTCCAGGATCCCCGAGTGCTGCCTGGTTCGTCCGCCGGCTGATCCAGACCAGGTTCCGCAACAACGGCATTTCCAGCTCACCCAGTAGAGGCCACCTTTGGGTCCGTGTTTTAGCCAACGCACCAAACGGGGTCTTTTCTAACTCCCCAAGCTCAAATTAAATGTAGACTCTCTGCTTAGGGCCTCATTCATCAATAAATGAAGCCGGATCCAACCTGATGTTCTTTCCACAATTTTCCCACCCCCAGACTTCTGTGTATCCAAGTGGGAAAGCGCACCGCACCTTCAGGTGCCTGCTGGACTGGGTCCAGTCGCGGGTCTAGACGCCCAGGGTGACGGGGGGTGGGCCCTGAGGAGGAGCCGCACTGACTCACGGCAACGGCCCACGGGGGGCCGTCGCAGCTTCCGCAGCCAACGCGGGTTCAGGCCTCTCCGAGGAGGGGCGAGGAGCCCAGTTCCCGCGTGGGTGAGGAGCCGGGTGTGCGACGTCTCCGTGTGTCACGACCGACTCATCGCCGCGTCCCCGTCTTCCTCGGGGTCTACGCACGCCTCCCGCAGTAGCCCGCGCCTCCGGAGCCGGAGCCGTGTCCTCGCGTCGACCCAGAGCTGCTGCAAGGCTGGGAGCCCGACTTGTGCTGGACCTCAGCTCGTCCCACGAAGAGATGGTGCCTGTCGGCGACCCTGCCCTGCGGCCGCGAGAACAGTCTTCGGGGTGCCACGCAGCTCTCGAAGCGGCGACGCGGATCCCCGGACTCATCCTTTTCTTTCGCTGCTTTGTCCAGCGACGTCAGGAGCAACTAGTCAAATCTCAGTATATTCGTTAGTTTCTCAAAAACTCTCAAAGATATCACACACACAGGCACCCGCCTCCTTGCTTCTCAGAAGTAAGTGATTAGTTACAACAGCTGGTGGAGACGGTTTGCGTATCTACACGGGCAGATCACACGTGGGCTGGTGAGTGATTAGCGTCTTTGTATCTAATTAGATGACAGAGCCGTTTTCAGAAACCCCAGAACCAGTTCAGGAAACGCCCTCTTCACATTCTGTTCCTCTCGAACCACTCCTAGTAGCAAAATCTGTTTTAATCAGGGTCCTCAGAGAAACAGAACCAATGGAATGTATGAAGAGAAAGAGAGGTTTGAAGGAATTGCCTTATGTGACTCAGACGGCTGTTTAAAAAAACCAAATTCAAAGAAAATTTAAAGATCTAATAGGCTTTATTCAATGACTCATAAATTGGGCAGCATTCCATCCAGCAAATCTAAGGGAACGCCAAGGAGATGTACAAAATGGAAGGATTTTACAGGCAGAAACAGGGGGAGATAAAGAGATTAATTAGCAAAAGAAAAGATTGTTTCAGGCAAAGTTACCTTCTTTTAGGGGGAAAAACAAGGACTCTTGTCACGCAGATTGCCTGACTGTTGCTATCAGGACTTTCCGGATGTATGGGTTTAAAATTCCACTCCCGGGGCGCTTGGATGACTCAGTCGGTTGGGCGTCCGACTTCAGCTCAGGTCACGATCTCACGGTCCGTGGGTTCGAGCCCCGTGTCGGGCTCTGTGCCGACAGCTCAGAGCCTGGAGCTGCTTCGGATTCTCTGCCTCGCTTGCTTTCTGCCCTTTCACCGCTTGCGCACGTGCTTTCTCTCTCTCAAGAATAAATAAACATTTAGAAAAGTTTTATTTATTTATTGAATATTTGATTATTTGTTTTGGGCAGAGCACATGTCGGGGAGGGGCTGGGAGAGAGGGACCGAGGACCCGAAGCAGGCTCTGCGCTGAGAGGCTGACGGCAGTGAGCAGTGGGAACCCACGAACCGAGAGATCAGGACCTGAGCTGAAGTCAACGCTCATCCGACTGAGCCACCCAGGCGCCCCTCCCCCCCAAAAAAGTTTTAAAACTTCACTCCTGGAAGAACCTGAAACTGCACGTCTTAAGCCTTGCGGAGCTTAGCAAAAATGACTCCATTTTGGACCTGTTTTTTCTTTTTAACAAGGGGGAAAGTTCCCAGATGTGCGGCAGGCAAGCTGGCAGTGCAGGAGAGCCCAGAGCCTAGTTTAAGTCCACGTCTGAAGGCCTGAGAAGCAGGAGAGAGCGTGGTGTAAATCTAGTCCAAATCCTAGGGCTGGAGAACAGGAAGAGCTGATCGCGTGAGCTCCAGCCACAGTCCTAGTGCAGAGACAGGTGAAGACCGATATCCCGCTTGCAGGTAGGCAGATGTTTCGAATTCTCCCTTATCTCCGCCTTCTTATCCTTTTTTTTTTTTTAATGTTTTATTTATTTCTAGGAGAGAGAGAGAGAGAGAGAGAGAGACAGCGTGAGCAGGGGAGGGTCAGAGAGAGAGGGAGTCACAGACTCTGAAACAGGATCCAGGCTCTGAGCTGGCAGTCAGCACAGAGCCCGACGCGGGGCTCGAACCCACAAACCGCGAGATCATGACCCAAGCGAAAGTCGACGCTTAACCAACTAAGCCACCCGGGCGCCCCTCAGCCTTCTTATCCTGTTCAGGCCTTCAGTGGATTGGATGGGACCTACCTACACTGAGGAGGACAATCTGCTTTACCCAGTCTACTGGTTCAAATATCAATCTCAGGGCGCCAGGGTGGTTCAGTTGGTTAAGTGACTGACTCTTGATTTGGGCTCAGGTCATGAGCTCATGGCTCGTGAGTCTGAGGCCCAGCCTGACTCCACACTAGCTGCGCAGAGCCTGCTTGGGATTCTCTCTCTCCCTCTCTCTCTCTCTCTCTCTGTCTCCTAATTAATCAATTAATTAAATATCAATCTTATCTAGAAACACCCTCAATGATGCATTCAAAATAATGTTAACCAAATATCTGGGCACCCTATGGCCCAGACAAGTCGTTACATTAAATTAGCCATTGCATCCTAGTTTCCATTCCTCCAACACTTTGATGATGTTAAAAGCATCTAATTCCTTGTACTGAATCCTATATCGGTGAGGGTTCTGATAAGAAACATGGCACATTGAAATTCAGTAATGGAGGACACTTAATAAACGTAATATTTTAAAAGATGAAGAGAGGGGGCCAGGGTGGCACGATCAGTTAAGCATCGGGCCCCTTGATCTCAGCTCAGGTCATGAGCTCACAGTTCGTGATTTGGAGCCTCACATCAGTCTGTGCGCTGACTGCACGGAGCCAGCTTCGAATTCTGTCTCTCCTTCTCTCTGCCCCGCCCCCACTTGTGTGTGTGAGCGTGTGCGTGCTCTCTCTCTCTCAAAGTAGATAAAATTAAAATTAAAATAAACATAGAAAATAGGGGCACGTGGGTGGCTCAGTCGGTTAAGCATCCTTTTTCAGCTCTGGTCATGATCTCACAGTTCATGAGTTCGAGCCCCACGTTGGGCTCTGTGCTGA
>NW_027531912.1:315554-359432 GCF_008692635.1 Crocuta crocuta
CTGTCACTAGCTAGACCCTAAGACCTGACCTTTACTGCCCACCTGTTTATACTCACTAACCCTTGTATTATATGTTTCCTTAAGCTCTTCTTTCCAGCTCATCTGCTGACTGAGGCAAAGGATCCTACAGACATAGTATCCCACGATGGAAACAAACTACCCCTCAAGCCATACTGACTGCCCCAAGGGAGAGCTCCGGGGACACAGGCCACCCAGACCAGTATGCTGGAATAACCAGCAATAATGTTTACCTCATTATCATACTAAAATCTACACTCAAGGAGAAGCACAAGCCTCATTTACATAAGAGGCTACGTATTTACAAGCATGTTTCCTTAAGGTGCACGTGTGGCTTCTACATGGGATTACAACACCTTTCTATCTAACTACTCATCCTGACCTTAGGTAAAAGAAAGCTATTCGGGATACTGGGTGGCTCAGTCAGTCAAGCATTCCACTCTTGATTTCAGCCCATGTCCTGATCTCACCGGTCCATGACTTCAAGCCCCGTGCCAGGCTGTGCGCTGACAGCGTGGAGCTTGCTCGGGATTCTCTGTCTCACTTTCTCTCTGCCCCTCCCCTGTTCATGCTCTCTAGCTCTCAAAAATACATTTAAAACGTTTTTTAAAAAGGAAGCCATTCTCGATGGCTCAAGGGGATCACGGCTTTGGAAGTTGTTCCCTATGAACTTATTGCTGCAAATAAATGCACTTCGTGCAATAACTCCACTCGGACTTGTCTGTCTGTAACTCACCAAGGAGTGAATTCCCGTGAGTTCGGTTACATTACTAGAACGCTGAGAAAGGAAGCTGCCCAGAGAAGCTCAAACGGCAGAACTGTGACGAGGAACACAGTCGCGCACGGTGACCCTATTGAGACATTCCCACCTCACTTTCCTTTCTCCTTAGGGTTGTCAGGGTCAGCAAATAAAAACTACAGAAAAAGCCCTGTTAATTTTGAGTTTCAAGTTAAACAAAAAAATAATACTTTAGCTAAAGTGTGTCCCAAATTTTGCCTGGGTCATAGTTACACTAAAAAATAGACTGTTGTTTGTATGAAATTCAAATTTTACCAGATATTTGATCTGGCAACATTATTCTTCCCTCCAATTTCCTTTCAAACTCGAGGGCACGGGAGACTGTATGATGCATTAGAGGTAAGTTCACCTACCCAGATCATGGAAAGAGATGGAAAAAAGTGGAAAATGATGTTACGAAGCAAATAGATGTACAACAGAATTTTCTGACTAGAATTCCTAGAAGGGTACTTGTTACCTTCATTAAACCCTGCATAATAAACCCTTTATTATGGTAAGAAACTTTCTGCTTTTTAAGCCTTTATTTTTTCACAGTTTTAGATTCTCAGCAAAATTAGGAGGGGGACAGAGATTTCCCATACACCTCTGTCCCCTCACATACGTATCATCCTCTGTCAACATCTCCAACCGGAGTGGTACATTGATTACAACTGATGGACCTATACCGACACATTATTATTACCTCAGATGTGTAATTTGCCTTAGGGTTCACTCTTGCTTTGAGTACTCTTTGAGCTTGGAAAAAATGTATCATTATCGTATCATACAGAAGATTTTCACCAGCCTGAAATGCTGCGCTCAGGCTGTTATTCACCCCTCTCCCACCTGCCTCTGGCAGCCACCGATCGTTTTACCTTCTCTGTAGTTTTGCCTTTTCCAAAATGTCACATCGTTGGAATCATACAGTGTGTAATCTCAGATTGGCTTCTTTCCCTTTGTAACATGCTTTAAGTTTCCTCCCTGTCCTTTCATGGCTTTCTAGCTCGTTTCTTTTCAGCACAGAATAATTATCCATTGTCTGGATGTACCAAAGTTGTATTTATTCACTTACCGACTATAAGACATCTTGGCTGTTTACTAGCTTGGCAATTATGAATGAAGCTGCTATAAACATCTGTATGCAGGTTTCTGTGTGAACATGGGTTTTCAAGTCATTTGGGTAAATACCAAGGAGCATGATTGCCGAATCTGATGGTAGGAGCGTGTTGAGTTCTGTAAGAAACTGCCGAACTGTCCTCCAGAACAATGAATGGGAGTTCTTATTCCTCCACATTCTTGCCGGATGTGATATTGTCAGTGTTCTAGATTTTGGCCTTTATAATAGGTGTGCAGTGATATCCCACTGATTTTATTTGCATTTCCATAATGACATGTGATGTGGAACATATTTTCATATGGTTATTTTCCACCTATATATCTTCATTGGTGAAGGATTTGCTAAGACTTTTGCCCAATCGTCTTAATCAGGTTGTTTTCTCATTGTTGTGTTTTGAGAATCCTTTTGTCTATTTTGGACAACATCCCTTTATCAGGCAAGCCTTTTGCAAATATTTTCCTTCAATCTGTGGCTTCTCTTCTCATTTTCTTGACATTTCCTCTCTCAGAGCAAAAGTTTTAATTTTAATAGAATTCATTTTATCTATTGTTTCTTTCCTACACTGTGCCTTTTGTATTATACCAAAAATGTCATCTCTAGGGGCGCCTGGGTGGCTCAGTGAGTTAAACCTCTGACTTCGGCTGAGGTCATGATCTCACAGTTCGTGGGTTCGAGCCCTGCGTCAGGCTCTGTGCTGACAGCTTGGAGCCTGGAGCCTGCTTTGAATTCTGTGTCTCCCTCTCTCTGTGCCCCTCCCCGACTCAAGTTCTGTCTCTCTCGCTCTCCGTCGACAACAAATAAACATTAAAAATTTTTTAAATAAATAAATATATAAATAAATTTTAAATGTGTCATCTCTGTACCCAAGGTATCTACTTTTTCTGCTCCATTATCTTCTTGGAGTTTATAATTTTGCATTTTACATTTAGGTCTGTGATCCATTTTGAGTTAATTTATGTGAAGTGTGTGAGGTATGTGGATAGCTTCCTTTATTCTTATTTCTTTATGATATTGTATGTGGATGCCCAGTTGTTTCAGAATCATTCGTTGAAAAGAGTATTACTCCATTGCACTGCTTTGTACTTTGTCAAGAGTTAGTTGATCTATATTCATCAAGGTCAGTTTCTTTTCTTTTTCTTCTTTTAAAGATTTTATTTTTGAGCAATCTCTATACCCAACATGAGGCTCAAATTTACAACCTCAAGATCAAGAGTCACATGTTCTACCAACTGAGCCAGCCAGACACCTCTATTAATAAAGGTCAATTTCTGGCCTCTATATTCTGTTCCACTGATCTCTTTGTCTATTTTGTTGCTAATACTACTTTGTTCAGATTATTGTGGTTTTGTAAGTGTTGAAGTCTAGCATAGGTTCAGCTTTGTTCTCTTTCAGTATTGTGTTGGCTATTTTGGGTCTTTTTGCCATTCCATATAAACTTAATAATTGGTCTGTTCACGGGGAGCCTGGGTGGCTCGGATGTTTAAGTGTCTGACTCTTAATTTTGGCTCAGGTCATAATCTCGGAGTTCTGAGTTCAAGTCCTTTGTCAGACTGTGTTGGACTCTACACTGAGAGTGCAGAGCCTGCTTGGATTCTCTCTCTCTCCCCTTCTCTCTCTGCCCCTCCCCCCCTCAAAATAAATAAACTTAAAAAAAAAAGAATTAGTTTACTCACATGTACAAAATAACTTTCTAGGATTTTTATTGGGATTGCATTGAATCTATAGATCACATTGGGAAAAACTGGCATCATGACAATATTATTCTTCCTACTCATGAATATTGAATAGCTCTCCATTTATTTCATTCTTCTTTGATTTTATGCATCAAAGATTTATAGTCTTCTTCATACAGATCTTGTACGTATTCTGTTAGATTTATACAAAAGTATTTATTTTGGGGTCGTGCTGATGTAGATGGTGTTGTGTTTTTAATTTCAAATTCCTCTTGCTCATTGCTAACATATAGGAAATCAACTGACATTTGTATCCTTGTATCCTGTAACCTTGTTATAATAGCTTATTGGTTTCAGGCTAGAAACTCCCTTTTTTACTACAAATTGATGAGATTTAAGAAATTATGGCAATATACTGAATTTTTTAAATGCTTATTTTTAATCTATTGATCTATTGAAATTCATTCAATTTACTGAATGTACTAGGCTTTTCTCGGGGCTTGGGATATACTAATAAACAAAACATAAAAATTCCAGCTTTTCTTGTCCCCTTGGAGAGCAAGGAGGGGACTCTTCCTATTCCTTCCTAGCTTAGGGACCGTGATGAGACCACGGCAGGCCACATGGCTCCTGCCGGCCTCTCTGGTGATCTATCTGGTGGTCTCATTTGTCAAGCAAGGAAGAAAACCTTTATGAGTGTCAAAAAGTGTCTGCAAGAGAAATTCCTGTGACTATCATGATACTGTTTGTGATCAACAAGCATCAGAAAGAATGAAATCTGGCCTGTGTAGCAACATGGATGGACCTTGAGGGTGTTATGCTGAGCGAAATAAGTCAGGCAGAGAAGGACAGATACCATATGTTTGCACGTATAGGAGGATTAGGAGGAACTTGACGGAGGACCGTGGGGGAGAAGAAGGGGGAAAATGGTGGGGGAGAGGGAGGGAGACAAACCATGAGAGACTCTTGAATGCTGAGAACAAACTGAGGGCTGATGGGGTGGTGGGAGGGGAAGGGAGTGATGGGCATGGAGGGGGGCACTTGTGGGGATGAGCACTGGGTGTTACATGGAAACCAACTTGACAATAAACTATTTGTAAAAAAAAATAAATAAAAATAAAAAGCAATTATTAGTAAAAAACAAACAAACAAACAAACAAACAAACAAACAAACAAAAATATCAAAACAAGTACAGCAGAGAAAGTAATGCCAAGGACAACTTCCACATGGCCCGAGGCTTAGAGCCCCAGAAGCAGCCTGCTGGCGACACAGAGCATTACACTTACACTGACATATTTTGGTCCACGTTTCAGGAGCTGGAGACTACTAACTGCGTCTTTCAGGAAGGATAACTTTACAAGCAAATCAAGTACTACTTTTCAGTGTCAGTTTGGTTGGAGAAGTACAAAATTCTGAACAAGAACTGCACTAGCAGTGGGTAGCTGTCCCGAGCATACACCTGTGGTTGCCATGTTTGAGAGAGTCCTGCAGTAGCAGGAATTCTCATTATAGTTTATAAACGTTTGTCAACTTATAAAAAAAGTGTCCTGCCTTCCAAATTAGAGGCAAAAAGTAAATAGTAGTTACCAGGAGCTGGGCGTGGTTATTGGTGGAGGAGGGTTATTGCTTGATAGGTACAGTTTCTCTTTGGGATGAAGAAAAATTCCTGGAGGTAGATAGTGGTAATGGTTTGGGATGTACAATCCGGTGATAATGTAGTGACAATGTGGGTCTACTTAATACAGCTACAGTGTGCACATAAAAATGATTAAAATGATAAGTCTTATGCATATTTTACCACAATAAAAATATAAGAAAAATCAAAATAAAAAATTCCTGCCTTCAGAGTATTTGCATTCTATTGGAGAAACTTTAGATTTAACTTCAAGAGCAATGAGAAGCTATTTCTATGTTCTGAGTCTTTAGATTACAAAACCTGATTTTTAAAATATACTATTTATTTATTTATAATTCCGACTGTTTTGTAGAAAACTCTTTGTAAGGGAGCAAGAATAGAAACAGGGTGAGAGATAAACGTGGCTTCACCTAGCAGGTGGTGATGTACAAAAGTGGGTATATTGGGGATTTTAGATCAAGGGAGCAGATCTACATTACTCTAAGGGGGGGGACCCTCAATGATAAAAACAAGGAGCAAAATATTACAAAGTTTGAATTAGTAGTTAATGTCCGAAAGAAACAATTATGTCCAAAAGAAACATGTATGTACTAAATGTTCCATATGGGTACATAGGCATGTATGTAATGCACAGGAAATAGCTTGATGTTATAGAAGAAAATAGATAACTATAGGGTAGAGTTTAGAGAGGTAATCAAAGGCACTTTATCTTTTTGTGTTAAAGCTTTTTTTGACAAAGAGAATATATTCATATATTTAATGTGTAAGTAAAAATTAATTTTATGAAAACTTTAGAAGGACTTTTGAGTAACTGGCGGTAATGGTGACATACTTTTTTTTACTCTATATCCCCCTTAAAACCACACACGGTGTTCAAGAGAATAAGAAGACAAGACACAGACTTGGAGAAAATATTTATAAAAGACGTACCTCATAAAGGACTGTTATCCAAAATATACACAGACCTCTTAAAACTAAATTTAAAAAATTGACAAACCAATTTAAACCCTGAAAAAACACCTCACTGAAGAAAATATACAGATGGCAATTAAGCATTTGAGAAGGTGCTCACCATCATCTAAACACCATATGTCATTAGGGAATTGCAAATTAAAACAGCAATGAGATCTGCTAGAATGGTCAAAATTCAAAAAACTGGTAACACCAAATCCTAGTGAGGAAGCAACAGAATTTCCTATTCACTGCTTATAGGAACGCAAAATGGTACAGCCACTTTGGAAGACAGTCTTAGTTTGGCAATTGTCTAAGTCTTTTTCAGGCTGTCACAACAGGATAAAATAGACTGGGTGGCTTGTAAACACAGAATTTTTTTTCCTCACAGTTCTTGAGGCTGAGAAATCCAAGCTCAAGGTATTGTCAGATAAGGTATCTGGTGAGGGCCTTTCCTGTTTCAAAGCCAGCAATCTTCTCCCCGCGTCCTTACTCTGCAGAAGGGGTGAGGGGCTCTCTAGGGTCTCATTTATAAAGACACTAATCCCACTTAAGCGTACTTGACCCTCCAAAGGCACCATCCCCTAATATTATTGCACTGGGGGTTAGGATTTCAACATAAGAATTTGGGGGGGACACAAACTTTTAGTTTCTGGCAGCAGTTTCTTATATAACTAATTATACTCTTTCTTTTTCTTTCTTTCTTTCTTTTTATAAAATTTTATTTTTAAGTAATCTCTACACCCAATGTCGGGCTCAAACTCACAAACCTGAGATCAAGAGTCATTCCCCCCCCAACCGGCTAGGCCTGTAGGGACCCAGGAGGTAAACACACTCTTGTCACTGGGTCCAGCCAGCACCCTCCCTGGTCTTTGACCAGACGAGTTGGAAATTTACAGCCGCACAGGAAGCCGCACACTGATGTTTATAGCAGCTTTACTCATAATCGCCAAAACTTGGAACCTTCTCCCTCAGTAGATGATAAATAAACTGTGCTACATCCAGACTATGGAATGTTATTCAGTGCTAAAAACAAATGAGCTATGAAGCCATGAAAAGACGCAGAGTAACTTTAAGTGCATATTGCTAAGTGAAAGAAATGAATCTGGAAAATGACATGTTTTATGATTCCAACTATATGACATTCTGGAAAAGACAAAACCATGAAGACAGAAAAAGTAAAAAAGTAGTTGCTAGGGGATGAGAGAAGGGAGAGATGAATAGGAAGATTTTGGGGGGCAGTGAAACTATTCTGTGTGATTCTATAATGGTATGTGCATGTCTTTACACAAATATGGAAACCCGTAGAATGTGCAACACCGAGAGTGAAACCTAATGGGGTAAACTATGGACTTTGGGTAATGATGATGTGTCAGCAATGTAGGTTTGTTGATTGACTGTAACAAATATTCCACTTTGGTTCGCATTGTTGGTAGTGCTGAAGAATGTGTGTGTGTGTGTACATGCACACATACGTATGCGTGTATGTGTTGGGGCAGGAAGCATATGAGAAATGCCTGTAACTTCCACTCAATTTTGCTGTGAACCCAAAACTGCTCTAAAAAATAAAGTCTATTTTTGTAATGGGGGTTCCTCAAAAAGCTAAACATGGAATTATTATATGGCCCAGTCATTCCCTTCCTCTCTATATATCCAAAAGCACTAAAAATAGGATTCAAATATACGCTGTAACATCAGTGCACAAGTATATATTTTAAAATTTTGTTTATTATTTATTTTTTTTTATTTAGAGAAAGCCCACCTGTGCACACAGGGGCATGGCAGAGAGAGGAAGGTGTTAATAACACTGTTATTCACAAAGCGCCAAAGGCAGAAACCACCCTAAGGTGCATCAACAGATATAGTATTTTTTAAAATTTTTTTAATGTTTTATTTAGAGAGAGAGAGAGACAGGCAGTGTGAGCAGAGGAGGGTCAGAGAGAGAGGGAGTCACAGACTGAAACAGGCTCCAGGCTCTGAGCTCGCAGTCAGCACAGAGCCTGACGCGGGGCTCGAACCCACGAACTGCGAGATCATGACCCAAGCGAAAGTTGGACACTTGACCGACTAAGCCCCCCAGGCGCCCCAATACAGTATTTTTTTTTTTAATGTTTATTTAGAGAGAGAGCAGGGGAGGGGCAGAGACAGAGGGAGACACAGAACCTGAAGCAGCTCCAGGCTCTGAGCTCTCAGCACAGAGCCTGATGCAGGGCTTGAATTCATTAGCCATGAGATCATGACCTGAGCTGAAGTCAGATGCTTAACTGACTTGAGCCACCTAGGCACCCCAAAAATGGCAAGTTTTAAGTTAAATATATTTTACCATCATTTTTTAAGAAGGGAGTAAAACCACCTATATCTCAAATTATGAAAAACAAGAGTTTCATATTGATAGTACTGAACACAGATCAAAAATTTATTTGAACTATTAATGTGAAAACCAGCAGAATGACAACTCTGATTCACTTCAAATGTGAGAAACCTGGATTTGTATAAACAGTGATAAAAGGAAGGCTGTAATATAATTGCTGGGTTAAATACAGCTGGCTCTTTTTTTTTTTTTAAGTTTCTTTCTTTCTTTGGAGAGCACAGGATGCAATCAGGGGAGGGATGTCCAGCAGAGGAGGGAAGAGAGTCCCACGTAGGTTCTGACTGTCAGCTCAGAGCCTGATCCAGGGCTCGAACTCCCCAACTGTGAAATCATGACCTGAGCTGAAACCAAGAGTTGGATGCTTAACCAACTGAGCCGCCCAGGTGCCCCACAGCTGACTCTTCACCACTGTGGGGGTGAGGGATGCCGGCTTCCTACACAATTGAAAATCCATGCATCATTTTTGACTCAAAACTGAACTATGAATAGCCTGCTGTCAACTGGGGAGTCAAAAATTGATTAAGTGGGGCACCTGGGTGGCTCAGGTTGGTTAAGTGTCTGACTTCGGCTCAGGTCATGATCTCACGGTTTGTGGGTTCGGGTCGTGGGTTTGAGCCCCGCATCGGGCTCTGTGCTGACAGCTCAGAGCCTGGAGCCTGCTTCGGATTCTGTGTCTCCCTTTCTCTGCCCCTCCCCACTCATGCTCTGTCTCCCTCTCAAAAATAAACATTTAAAAAAATTGGTTAAGCATCCAACTCTTGGTTTCTAATATATGAATATTAGAATATTTTTAATACGCAGAAATATTATAGAAATATATATTCTATAATATATAGAAACTCTTGGTTTCGACAATAGTCTAATATGACTAATATAAACAACACATATTTTATGTTATATGTCTTACACACTGTATTCTTTTTTTTTTAATGTTTTTTTTATTTATTTCTAGGAGAGATTGAGAGACAGCGTGAGCAGGGGAGGGTCAGAGAGAGAGGGAGTCACAGACTCTGAAACAGGCTCCAGGCTCTGAGCTGGCAGTCAGCACAGAGCCCGACGCGGGGCTCGAACCCACGAACCGCGAGATCATGACCTAAGCGAAAGTCGGACGCTTAACCGACTAGGCCACCCAGGCGCCCCTTACACACTGTATTCTTATAATAAAGTAAGCTAGAGAAAAGAAAATGATATTAAGAAAATCGTTACGGGAAAGAAAATATATTTATAGTACTGAACAGCATATTTAAAAAATCTGTGTATAAGTGAGCCTGTGCATTTCAATTTGTGTTGTTCAAGGGCCAATTGGTCAATATCTTTTAGAAAAATAAAATCATAACCTTTGGGATTATAGTCGTCAGTAAACAGAAAACAATAATCACATCGTGTTATTCAGCTCGGGCTATGGAAACAGAATACCACAGACAAGTGGCTGAAACAACAGAAATCTCTATTTTTTATAGCGTGGAGGTTGGAAGTCCAAGGTCACAGTGCCAGCAGATCGGTGTCTGGTGAGGTCTCCCCTCCTGGCTGGGAGACAGACATCTTCTTCCGTTGTCCGCATGGTGTCCCTTCTCTGCACGCAGCGTGGGGAAGCTCCCGTGTCTTTTCTCACAAAGACACCAGTTCTGTTGGACTAAGACCCTACCTTAACCTTCACTTAACCTTCATTACCTCCTTATAGGTCCTATATGCAAATGCAGTCACATTAGGCGTCAGGGTTTCAATGTATGAGTTTGATATGGGGACACAATTCAGTCCGTATGACACATCTTACTAGTGTTCTACAAGTTAACTTCTAACTTTACAATGTTGTAAAATATCTGGGCCCTTTTCATTTGTAAACAATAAGTCAAATCAAGTTACGTCTCCTGAAGAACTAGAAAGTGCTACAACAAGATATTAAATCACGTAATCATCTTTTGTTGCCTCCAAACTTCGGAAAATATCCCAAACAGAGTAGATTACAGGTATCTCTCAGATGAATTAACACGGCTCTAATTCATTTTAATTGCTGCATAATCAATCCATAGTGTAAATGTTCTACAGATAATCTATTCCCCATACTGAGGTGTTTTTTCCCCAACTTTTTACACTACCAATGATACTGTTTTTATATCTTTTTATATATGTTTCTTGACACTAATGATTTTATTTTTTTCTTTCATAGTTTATTGTCGAGTTGGTTTCCATAAAACACTCAGCGCTCATCCCAACAAGTGCCCTCCTCCGTGCGCATCTCCCTTGACGATTTTATTACTATAAGATAGAGCCACAAAGCAGGGCTATCTGAATCAAAGGAAATAGATATTCTAATTTGAATGTTGTTGCCATGCCATTTTAATAAATTTTGACCATTTTAGGTTTACTCCTATGTGTATTCTAATCTAGTTGGGTCAAAACAATCCTAATGGGGCATTTGGGTGGCTCAGTTGGTTAAGCGGCTTCAGTTTCCAATCGGTTATGGTCTCACAGTTCATGAGTTTGAACTCCGTGCTGACACTGCAGAGCCTGCTTGGGATTCTCTCTCTCCTCGTCCCTCTCCCAAAAGAAGTAAATAAACTTGAACAAAAATTGAAAATAAAAATCCTAATAGGCTTGAAAATGCTGATATCAGGGCACCTGGGTAGCTCGGGAAGTGAGGCGTCTGACTTCAGCTCGGGTCATGATCTCACAGTTCAAGCCCGTTTCTGTGCTGACAGCTCAGAGTCTGCAGCCTGCTCTGGATTCTGTGTCTCCGTCTCTCTTTACCCTTCCCCCACTTGGGCTCTGTCTCTGTCTCTCAAAACTGAATAAAAGTTAAAAAAAATTTTTTAAAGACAATACTGATATCCTGTTGATAGCTGTAGACATTCCATGAAAAGATGACAAGAATATTGCATGCCAAGGACTTGATGACAAAGACTGTTTAAGCCCTGAATATAAAAAAACAAAACAAAAACTATATCGTTATTGGTTCAGAGAAAATGTTAATATTTTTCTGCTAAAAAAAAGCCCACACAGAACTAGAATTTTTAAAAAATCTTGAATAATATCTACAATAAAATGAGATGATATAGCAGTCTCATGAACTCCAAAGCATAAGCAAATAGCAACAAACCGCCAAAAACTGCTAGAGGTAAACAGTACCTGCACCTGTGCAAGAGGAAACAGGGGAGAAATAGAGAACTAAAATCTTCAGTCACTAAGAGGTATTCACTGGGAAGCCCCCATGAAACAGTTTGAGCATAAAACCTGAAACTCCAGCATTTTGTGCAAGTTGTCTCAGAAAGATAAAAAGGTACTGAGAGAGATGGTCTCATAAACTCTCAAAACTAACCACCTAAATCTCCCTTCCTAGGGGCGTTAAGTATTTAAGTAGTTTGTAGACAACACAGAGGAAAAAGCGGATACAGATAAAACAAGTTACAGCGCAGAGACAGGACCAGACCATCTCAGAAAGGAAGCCGCTTCCTAGCTTTTCATAAAAACAACAGAAGATGGCACTATAGAGCTGCGAAATTAGCAAAACTATTAAATTCTACCTCTTGAAGTTTAGAAAACTAGTTTAAAGTAAAAATAGATAACAAAAATAGATCCACGTTAAATCTTGTACATAGTTAATGTACTTTGTTAAACAGAGATGGAGAAACCGGCTAAGTTCCCCAAAGAAAATGAAAGGACATCAGGAACTTAGGCTTGTAAAACAAGATGGCAACAACAGCTTACTATTTCAAAACTAGTTGAAAGACATTAAAAATGATAAAGAATTGAAAAAAAACAACATAAGAACCAGAAAAAAATCAGAAATGAGGTAACAATTCAGAAAAGAATCACTTTAGAAACACAGGAAAAACTAGAAGAAACACAAAGTGAATAAGCACTGAAAAATGTCCTAAGAGAAAAACAAGAAAAGGAAGAAATCGAACAGAAATGAAGAAAGAAATGAAAAATATTCAAGAGAAAGAACAAATAGAGAAGACAGGCAAAGAAGATCTTATACATATATAAATATGAGTACAATAAAACGATATGCATTATAAAATCATAAAATATAATGTAGTATAATCTTTATTTATCTAAGAGTCATGAAAGAAAAAATCAAAGCAAGGAAAGAGAATAAATATTTTAAATATAATTCAAGAAAGTTTTATACCCAAATCGAAACATTGAAAGGACACCCATGTATCTGGGAAAACTGACTCTGAATGACAAATACTGAAACATATTTTTTTCCTTAAACACATTTTTAAAAATTATTAGACCAAGGGTGCCTGACTGGCTCATTCAGTAGAGCAAGCAACTCTTGATCTTAGGGCTGTGAGTTCAAGCTCACATTGTGAGGTGATTGTGGAGCCTACTTTAAAAAAACAAATTATTAGACTTTTAAAAAATTTTTCTTTAATGTTTTATTTATTTCCGAGAGAGAGCGAGAGACAGCATGAGCAGGGGAGGGTCAGAGAGAGAGGGAGTCACAGAATCTGAAACAGGCTCCAGGCTCTGAGCCAGACACCAGCACAGAGCCCGACGCGGGGCTCGAGCCCACAAACCATGAGACCATGACTTGAGCCGAAGTCGGACGCCTAACCGACTGAGCCACCCAGGCGCCCCTAGACTTTTTAAGGAGAAGAGAAAATATTCTTTGGAGGTTCAAAGTACAAGAGATAAAAGAAAATTTATTATGGCACTTGTGTGGCTCAGTCTGTTGAGCATCTGACTTCAGCCCAGGTCACCATCACTCGGTTTGTGAGTTTGAGCCCCACATCAGGCTCGCTGCTGTCAGTCTCTTAGTTCAGGGCCCACTTTGCATCTTCTGCCCCCCTCTCTGCTCCTCTCCCACTTGTGTTCTGTCAAAAAAAATTTTTTTTAATTTATTGTCACTATTCTTGATATAATTCTTTATGACAACAAACAATAAATAGATTTTAGAGAGTCACAGAAAAGAATGTGAGCTAGGAATCTTATATTCAGCAAACTTATTTTTCAGGTCTAAATGATGGAGAGAAATTGTCAACAACTTGCGGGGAAAACCCAAAGAATATTGTTGCTATGAGCCCTTACTTCCAAATCTACTAGAGAATGATCTTGGACTATGGAAAACCGTAACGGCTGAAATGACATTAATTGACACAAAGAGGAATGATGAGAATTGAATTTAATGGAGAACTAAGAATATATTTGGGACATAAGGAAGAGAGTATATATATATTTCATGAATATATGCTCTAAAAATTAGATACAACAAAATGTAGAAACAATGGCTAAAGGAAAGCTCGAAGTCTGGAATTGTGATTCCAGCAAAGCTTTGCTTTGCTATTTCAGGATAGCTTTGTCCATTTGTGGTCTTTTGTGACTCCATACAAATTTTAGGATTGCTTGTTCTGGCTCTGTGAAAAATCCTGTCGGCGTTTTGATAAGTATTGCATTAAACGTATTCACTGCTTTGGGTGGTATAGACATTTAACAATATTTGTTCTTCCAATCCATGAGAAAGGAATGTTTTTCCATTTCCTTGTGCCCTTTTCAATTTCGTGCATAAGTGTTCATAAATGTTCTATAGTTTTCAGAGTACAGAACTTTCACTTCTTTGGTTGGGTTTATTCCTAGACATCTTACTGTTTGGGGTACAGAGTCCTTGATTTCATTTTCATCATCGGTGTATAGAAATACAACAGAGTTCTGTATGTTCATTTTATATCCTGTGACTTTGCTGAATTTATACATCAGTTCTAGCAGTTTTTTGGTGGAGCCTTTCAGGTTTTCTACATAGAGCACCATGTTGTCTGCAAACAGTGAGTGTTTGACTTCTTCCTCGCCAATGTGGATGTCTTTGATTTCTTTTCGTTGTCTGATTGCTGAGGCTAAGAATTCCAGTCCTGTGTTAAGAGAGTGGACACCCCGTCTTGTTCCCGACTGGAGAGGAAAACCTCTCGGTTCTTCCCCCTTGAAGACAGAAGGCCCCACTGTGGGTCTTTCATATGTGGCCTTGATGATGTTTAGGATTGTTCCATCTCTCCCTGCTTTGTTGAGGGTCTTTATCAAGAATGGATGTTGTATTTTGTCAAATGCTTTTCCTGCACCTACTGATAGCACCATATGGCTCTTATTCTTTCTTCTATTAATTTGGGGTATCGTGTTGATTGATTTATGACTACTGAACCACCCTTGCAGTCCACTGCAATAAATCCCACTTGAAAATGGCGAATAATTCTTTTAATGTACTGTTGGATTCAATTTGCTAGGATCTTGAGAATATTTGCATCCAGCTTCATCAGGAATATTGACTTGTAATTCTCCTTTATGATGGAGTCTTGGTCTGGTTTCGGAATCAAGGTCACATTGGCCTCATAGAAATTGTTTGGAGGTTTTTCTTCCATTTCTATTTTATTGGAACAATTTGAGAGGAATAGGTATTAACTCTTCTATAAATGGCTGGTAGAATTCCCCTGGGAACCGATCTGGCCCTGGACTTTTGCTTGTTGGGAGATTTTGATTCTGATTCAATTACTGACTACTGGTTCTTTGCTGGTTATGGGTCTGCTCACATTTTCTATTTCTTCCTGTTTTAGTTTTGGTAGAATGTGAGTTTCTAGGCATTTGTCCATGTGTTCCAGAATGCCCAGTTTGTTGGCATATAATTTTTCATAGTATTCCCTTATGATTGTTTATATTTCTGTGGTGTTGGTTGTGATCCCTCCTCTTTCATTTGTGATTTTATTTATTTCGGCCCTTTCTTTTCTTTTTGATAAATCTGGCTAGGGGGTTATCAATACCTTAATTCTTTCAAAGAACCAGCTCTTAGTTTCATTGATCTGTTCTCTACATCATTTACTTCTGCTTTAATCTTTACTATTTTCATTATTCTGCTGGGTATAGGCTTTATTTGCTCTTCCTTTTCTAGCTCTTTTTAGTGTAAGGTTAGGTTATGTATTTGAGACTTTTCTTGCTTCTTGATTTAGGCCTGTATTGTTGGTGTTGGAGTGTCGTATTTTCATTTGCTTCCCTGTCCTTTTATATTTCTTCTTTAATTTCCTGGTTAATGCATTTGTTTGTGTTTGTTTGTTTTAGAGAGGGGTGGGGGCTCAGTCAGTTAAGCACCCGACTTCGGCTCAGGTCATGGTCTCACAGCTCGTGAGTTCGAGCCCCTTGACGGGCTCTGTGCTAATGGCTCAGAGCCTGAAGCCTGCTTCAGATCCTGTGTCTCCTTCTCTCTCTGCCCCTTCCTCACTCACAGTCTGTCTCTTTCTCCTTCAAAAATAAATAAACATTGGGGCACCTGGGTGGCTCAGTAGGTTAAGCGTCCGACTTCGGCTCAGGTCATGATCTCACAGTTCGTGGGTTCGAGCCCCACATCGGGCTCTGTGCTGACAGCTCAGAGCCTGGAGCCTGTTTCAGATTCTGTGTCTCCCTCTCTCTCTGACTCTCCCCTGCTCATGCTGTCTCTCTCTCAGAAATAAATAAAACATTAAAATTAAAAAAATAAATAAATAAACATTAAACATTTTTTAAATTTTAAAGTTTCAGAGAGCACAAGTGGAGGAGGGGCAGAGAGAGAGAGAGAGGGACAGAGGATCTGAAGCAGGCTCTGCGCTGACGCAGTGAGCCCAATGTGGAGCTCGAACTCATGAACCTCGAGATCATGACCTGAACCAAAGTCAGATGCTCAACCAACTGAGTCATCCAGGCACTCCCACCTCGCCCTGATTCATTTTTTTGTAGAATGTTCTTCATTATTATGTTTTCATTTCCTTTTTTTTACAAACCCTTGTGTCGAGGGCTGACTTTCAATAGATCGCGGCGAGGAAGCTTCTCTGCTACCTACAAAACCCCGACCCAGAAGCAGGTCCTCGACAAATGGTTTAGCACCCGGTTCCCCAGGAACGTGCGTTGCGTGGGGGGTGAGGGGGCAGCCCCCTTTCCCGCCACGCCCCGATTCCCAGACGAGGGGCTCTCTGCTCCGGACCCGGTCCCGAGGCGCCGCGGGGCACGAGTAGGATGTTCTTTAACCTCCATGTATTTGTGATCTTTCCAAACATTTTCTTGTGATTGATTTTCAGTTTCATAGTGTTGTGGACTGCAAATATGCCTGTGATGATCTCAATACTTTTGTACTTGTTGAGGGCTGATTTGTGACCCACTATGTGACCTATTCTGGAGAATGTTCCGTGTGCACTTGAAAAGAATGTGTATTCTGCTGCTTTAGGAGGAAATGTTTCGAATATATCTGTGGAGTTCATCTGGTCCAGTGTGTCATTCTAAGCCATTATTTCCTTGTTGATTTTCTAGCAATAAACAGAATTCTAAATAAGAGTCAAAAAGTGTCATTTGGGAAACAATGACAAATTCTCAAACTGAGAATATGTGTATATATGTCAGAAAACATAATAACTGTGTACTATATAAATAAAACAATAATAAGAATCATGTTTAGTTCGAGGAGAGTTCGAATTAAGGCAACTCCTTTTGTAAATAAAGGCCATAGGCAATTCGGCATCAGTGGATGATAAAGCCACTAGGTAAATATGGATTTTTATAATGGATGAAGTAAGTTGACGTCACCTCTGTTACTTATCAATTTCTTTTTTTTTTTTAATTTTTTAATGTTTTATTTATTTCTGAGAGACAGCATGAGCAGGGGAGGGTCAGACAGGGAGGGAGACACAGAATGTGAAGCAGCTCCAGGCTCCAAGCTGTCAGCACAGAGCCCGACGCGGGGCTCGAACCCACAAACCGTGAGATCATGACCTGAGCCGAAGTCGGCTGCTTAACCGACTGAGCCCCCCAGGAGCCCCTCAATTTCTTGCTTCTCAGCTTTAAATTCTCTCTTTTGCCTCCTCCGTGGGTACTTTGTCTTTCCTTCTCCAGCCTAACGTGAGGACGGGTCAGTGGAGGGTGCTTCAGTTCGTTGCAGGAAAAGCTTTCGCACCCGGTCCCCTTGTTTGCTCACCGGCTCCTGGGGCCCCCAGCTCCGGGGCAGCCGCTCCAGGACCAAGCCCCCGCAGTGCTGCAACTTCCAGAGGGCCCGGTCCTGCAGTGGATGGTGACCGGCAGCTTCCCTTGGGATTCATCCCCTTGATCTTGCAGGAGTTGCCCTGGTGAGACACACGCCTGTCACATACGTTCCCCAGCACCCCGAGGACGGGGCCTCAGCAGCTCAGAGAGTGGGCGCCCACAGATCGCACTGCCGCGACCCTGGGAATTCTAGTGAAGTTCCAGGGAACAGACTGCCAGAAAATTCCACCTCTGCACCACCGTATGCATTCTCTGCCATTCTGTGAGTTACCATCGCGCGCCACCCAATAAGGTCTGAGTCATCGCGGGCAGGGGGAGGGTGGGTGGAGGGATCTTTCATGGACACTCTGCCTCAGTCCTGAAGGCAGTAACGACTCATTACATCTGATATCCCTGTATTTTCTAGCATTCTCTTCACTTTTAACCAGCTAGCCCCTTGTTACTCCAGTCTCCTGTGGTAAGGAGGAGACGATTGTCACAAGAACTGTCCTCACTTCTGAAACCAAATGTAAGTTCAGGGAGTTGCCAAAACCACCCTCAGTTTCAATAATTTGCTGAAGGACTCAAAGAATTCACCGAGAGGAGTTATATTCACAGATTATTACAGGGAAAGGATAGAAGTGAAAAGCTGCCAAGGGAAGAGACATTGAGCAGAGTCTGGGAAGGGTTCAGAGGCAAATCTTCTGGTTGTTCTCTCCGTGTAGAAACACGATGAGCACTACCTTTCCCTGGCCGTGATGTGTGCACAAAGCATTGTCAACCAGGGAAGCTCATCAAGCTTTTGGTGTCCATACTTTCATTAGTGATCAGTCACACTCTGGCCATGTGGCTGGCTTTTAGTCACCACCCCTTCTAGGAGTCAGGCTAATACTTGGAGTCTCCATTTCTTCCTGAGGGTGGAACTGATATGGCAGAGCTAAAGCCCCCATCGTAAATCACACGGTCAGACTGTCCAGTGACCAGTGACCAAGGCTCCAGGCAAACAAGGACGCTCCTATCCAATAAGCCTGGAGATCAGCTCTAAGAAACTGAAGTCAAAGGCCAGACCTGTCTTCACTAGACACTTGTTTTAGTTTATACATTTTCAAAATACTTTATTAGTTGGAGCATTTGTGTAAAGAGAATTTTACATTAAGGGGTGTGTGGGTGGCTCAGTCATTAAGCGTCAGACTTCGGCTCAGGTCATGATCTCACAGTTCATGGGTTCGAGCCCCGCGTTAGGCTCTGTGCTGACTGACAGCTCAAGCCTGGAGCCTGTTTCGGATTCTGTATCTTCTTCTCTCTCTCTGCCCCTTCCTTGCCGTGTCTCTCAATAATAAATAAACATTAAAAAATTTTTAAAGAAAATGCCCTTCAGAAGGATCAATTATTTGTTAGGATGAGCACAGTTATTAATATATAATAGTTTTAATCCACTGCAGATATTTATTGATGGACATAAAGTGTAATCCTTGGTCATTTCAAATTTGCTTCCAAGTCCTTTTGATTACTCTAAGTTATCTTTCATATTTCCTTGCATTCTACCGTGACAAGATGTTCCAAGATCATCTCATACGTTTCCTGCCTGATTCAGTCATTTTTCCAAGGAAGCTTGATTTTTTTTTTTTTTTACAAATAGTTTATTGTCAAATTAGTTTCCACATAACACTCAGTGCTCATCCCCAAAGTGCCCTCCTCCATGCCCATCCCCCCCTCCCCCCCACATCCATCAGTCCTCAGTTTTTGTCAGCATTCAAGAGTCTCTCATGGTTTGCCTCTCTCCCTCTCCCCCACCATTTCCGCCCTTCTTTTCCCCCTTGTTCCTCCGTCAAGTTCCTCCTAATCCTCCTATACGTGCAAACATATGGTATTTGTCCTTCTCTGCCTTTGATTTTTTTTTTTTAAGGGAAATGATAGTTAGGAACCATAACCTGGTAACTAGGCGTGTTTACTGCTACTAAGTTGGTATTGTTTATATGCTTTTCAGTGGACATAGCTAAGAACTAATATGTTATATCATGTTTTGTTATTATGTTGTTTTGTTTTATTATGTTATATTAGTAATATAACATGAGTTCATCGTTAATAACAAGGTTTTACTTAAACTCATTGATCTTATATTGGGATTTCGTCTAATGTCAAAAGCTCCATTTCTCAAAGATACAAACATAATTCTTATGTGTTTCATCCCACACACATTGACACAATTATCACAGAATAATAATACATACAATTGATAATATAATAATATATAAAATAATATAAAATAATAATATATACAATACTAGTACAAAAAATTACTTAAAAATAGTTTCTTTAGGGCAAACTCAAGTTAGCATGTGCATTAAATTAAGTGTAAGTCACTTGGTGTTTCTTGCTAAATGGATACGTTGCCAACTGAATACACAAGTTTGATTTGTTTCATTTCATTTCCAATTTTTAAAGATTGCTTTTTAAAACTTAATTATATTTGGGGTGCCTGGGTGGCTCAGTCAGTAGAGCATCTGACTTCAGCTCAGGTCATGATTCACGAATTTGAGCCCCGCGTTGGGCTCTGTGCTGCCAGCTCAGAGCCTGGAGCTGCTTCAGATTCTGTGTCTCCCTCTCTCTGACCCTCCCCTGCTCATGCTGTCTCTCTCTCAGAAATAACTAAAACATTTTTTTAAATGTTATCATGGATAAAGAAGAGGATTACATATTGATGAAGGAGTCAATTCTTTTTTTAATGTTTATTTTTTATTTTTTTATTGTTTATTTACTGTTGAGAGAGACAGTGTGAGCGGGGGAGGAACAGAGAGAGAGGGAGACACAGAATCTGAAGCAGCAGCAGGCTCTGAGCTGTCAGCACAGAGCCCATCGTGGGACTCGAACTCACAAGCTATGAGATCATGACCTGAGCAGAAGTTGGACACTTAACCAACGGAGCCACCCAGGCGCCCCTATCCCTGATAACATTTTTGCATTGAAGTCTGCTCTGTCTGAAATTAATATAGCTATTCTCACTTTATTTTGATCAGTGTTAGAATGGTATATTTTTCTCCAACCATTTACTTTGTTTAAGTCTCTATTTATTTATTTTTATTTTTTTAAATATTTTTTTTTCTAGGAGAGAGAGAGAGACAGCGTGAGCAGGGGAGGGTCAGAGAGAGAGGGAGATACAGACTCTGAAATTGGCTCCAGGCTCTGAGCTGTCAGCACAGAGCCCGACGCGGGGATCGAACCCACGAACCGCGAGATCATGACCTAAGCGAAAGTCGGACGCTCAACCGACTAAGCCACCCAGGCGCCCCTAAGTCTCTATTTAAAGTCCAGTTAGTTAACATACAGTGTGATGTTAGTTTCAGGTGTATAATATAGTGAGTCAACAGTTCCATACACCACCTGATGCTCATCACAAGTGAGGAAGTACTGTTTTTATTTTTTTATTTTTTAATAATGTTTATTTATTTATTTAAATGTTTATTTTTGAGACAGAGATACAGAGTGCGAGTGGGGGAGGGTCAGAGGAAGAGGGAGGCACAGAATCTGAAGCAGCTCCAGGCTCTGAGCTGTCAGGACAGAGCCCGATGTGGGGCTCAAACCCACAAACTGAGATCATGACCTGAATTGAAGTCGGATGCTCAACGAACTGAGCCACTCAGGCGCCCCTGCATAACTGTTTTTAATGTGAGCCTATGCCCAACACAGGGCTTGAACTCATAACCTCAAGATCAAGAGTCTCATGCTCTACTGACTGAGCCAGGCAGGCATCCCATTTCCTTTTAATCTATATGCATTTAAAAAAAATTTTTTTTTAATGTTTTATTTATTTCTAGGAGAGAGAGAGACAGCGTGAGCAGGGGAGGATCAGAGAGAGAGGGAGACACAGACTGAAACAGGCTCCAGGCTCTGAGCTGGCAGTCAGCACAGAGCCCGACGCGGGGCTCGAACCCACGAACCGTGAGATCATGACCTAAGCGAAAGTCGGACGCTTAACCGACTAAGCCTCCCAGGCGCCCCTCTATATGCATTTTTACATTTAAAGTGGGTTTCCTGTACACAACGTGCAGTACAGTTTTGTTTTCTGATCCACTTTGACAGTCTTCCTTTTCATTGGTACAATTAGACCATTGACACTCAAAGTGATTATTGACATATTTGGACTGGTGTCTACTCTATTTCTTATTGTTTTCAATTTGTTGCCTTGTTGTTTGTTCCAATTCCTTTTCTGTTTTTTTTTTTTGTGGTTTTAATTGAGCATTTTATATGATTCCATGTTCTCTTTTTTTTTTTAAGTTTATTTATTTATTTTGTGAGAGAGAAAGAGTGCAAACAGGGGAAAGGCAGAGCGAGAGGGTGAGAGAGAATCCTAAGCAGGCTCCACATGAACAATGCAGAGGTTTAAACTCAACAATAACCCCAATGTGGGGTTCAAACTCACGAACCGTGAGATCACAACCTGAGCCAAAACGAAGAGGTAGATGCTCAACCACCTAGGCCACCCACGCGCTCCCTCTTTTCTTTTTGAATATTTAAGACAGCAGGTCTCATTGAATGTGCTGGGCAAAACCACACACATTGCTTATAGACAGGGTTCCACTTCTACCCAACACAGGCAGTCAAGCCTTGGGCTTGGGGAAGGGGTCCACTTGCCTTAGACAACACGGCCATGGCCATCCTCGGGAGCACCATACTGATGCCATACTTGGTGCAGATGCCTATTCTGCATGGTGCCATCGGCCCCAATTCCTTAGCATCTGTGGTCAACTGACCTCAGCCTCCCGGAGAGCTGACATTATAGGCTTGCATCACTGTGGCCCACCTCTCCTTCTTTAACAATCAATTACATTTTTGTAAAAAAAACTTTTTTTAGTGGTTACTCTAGAATTTGCAGTGTATGTTTTCAACTAGTCCAACTCCACTTTCAAACATGATATCACCTCATGGGTAGTGTGAATACCTTATAATAACAATATAATCCTAATTCCTTTTTATGTCTTGTGTCATTGCTGTCATTCATCTCACTTATGTGTAAACATACATAATCATATATATACACAGTATACACATATGTACAAAGATATTTTAATAAGCATACATAATGAAACACCTTGTTGCTATTATTACTTTGAAAGTTTGAAATATTGTGAGAATGATCAAAATGTGACACAGAGACGTGAAGTGAGCATGTGCTGTTGGAAAGATGGCATTGATAGACTTGCTAGACTCAGGGTTGCCACAAACCTTCAATTTGTAAAAAACGCATCTGAAATGTAATAAATCAAAACACAATAAAACGAGATATGCCTATAGATGACTTAAAAAATACAAGCATGTCCCTGTCTCTCTTCCTCTCTCAAATCTCTACATTCCCTCGGGTGCCACAATTTTGAAATTAGACCAATTAGGGGCGCCTGGGTGGCTCAGTTGGTTAAGCATCCAACTTCGGATCAGGGCATGATCTCACAGTTCGTGGGTTCGAGCCCCGTGTCGGGCTCTGTGCTGACAGCTCAGAGCCTGGAGCCTGTCTTCGGATTCTGTGTCTTCCTCTCTCTCTGACCCTCCCCTGCTCGCGCTGTCTCTCTCTCTCTCTCTCAAAAATAAATAAAATGTTAAAAAACAAACAAAGAAATTAGACCAATAAATAACCCTGCAGAGGCCTCTAAGTGTTCTAGTGAAAGGAAGAGTCACATGTCTCTCACTTTAAATCAAAAGCTCACTGAAGAAAGCATGTTGAAAGCCAAGGTAGGCTGAAAGCTAGGCTCTTGTGTCAAACAGTTAGCCAGGTTGTGAAAAGTTCTTGAAAAAAGTTAAAAGTATTACTCTAGTGAACACATCAATGATAAGAAAGCTGAACAGCTGAGGCTACTACGCAGACCATTCAGTGGTCTGAATAGAAGATCGAATCAGCCACAGCATGCCCTTAAGCCAAAGCCTAATTCACAGCAAGCCCCAACTGTGTTCACTTCTGTGAAGGCTGAGAGAGGTGAAGAAACTGCAGATGAAAAGTTGAAGCCAACAGAGATGGGCTCATCAGCTTTAAGGGAAGAAACCATCTCCACAACATAAATGTATGAGGTAAAGCAGCAAGTGCTGATGCAGAAGCTACAGCAATTTATTCGGAAGACCTAGCAAAAATAATTAATGAAGGCGGCTACACTCAACAACAGATCTTCATGTTAGACAAAACGCTTTACAGGAAGAAGATGCCATCTAGCATTTTCTGACTTAAAAGCTTTAAAGGACACGCTGACTGTCTTGTTAGGGACTAAGGCAGCTGGTGCCTTTAAGGTGAAGCCAATGCTCTTCGACCATTCTGAAAATTATAAGGCCCTTAAGAGGCGAAATCTACTCTGCCTGTGCTCTGCAGACGGAACACCGAAGCTTGGATGACAGCACATCTGTTAACAACGCGCTTTACTAAATATTTTAAGCGAACTATTGAGACTTAACGTTCAAAAAAAAGGTTCCTTTGAAAACATCATTGCTCACTGACAATGCACTCGGTCACCTAAGAGCTCTGAGGGAGACACACAACAAGTTTAATGTCTTCCTGCCTGTTGGCAAAACATCTATACTGCAGCCCATGGATCAGTTTCAACTTTCAACATCCATTTTGCAGTCCGTGGATCAAGGAGTAGTTTTGACTTTCAAGTCTTATTTCAAAAATCTATTTGGTAAGACCATAGCTGTCATAGACACAGATCCCTCTGGCAGATCCGGGCTGAAAATGTGGAAAAGATGCATCTTCTAAATGCCATTAAGAACATTTGCAATTCATGGGAAGAGGTCAAGCATCGACATTAACAGGAGCTTGGAGAAACTGATTGCAACCCTCACGGATGACTCTGAGTTGAAGATTTCAAGACTTCGGTGGGGGAAGCAAAGGCTGTTCTGGTGGAAACAGCCAGAGAACTAGAATTACACGCGGAGCCTGAAGATGCGTTGTGCAACCTGATGATAAAACTGGGACAAATGAGAAGGTGCTTCTTATAGATAGCAAAGTAAGTGGTTCCTTGAGATGGAATCTACTCCTGGTGTAGATGCTGTGAAGATTGTTGAAATGACAACAAAGGATTTAGAGTATTACATAAGCCTAGTTGATAAAGCAGCAACAGCGTTTGAAAGGATGACTCCAGTTTTGAAAGAAATTTGGCTGTGGGACGGCAAAGGAAACAACCCACAAAACTAATAGGCAACTGACGGAATGGGAAAAGATAGTTGCAAATGACATATCAGATAAAGGGTTAATATCCAAAGTCTATAAGGAACTCACCAAACTCCACACCCGAAAAACAAACAACCCAGTGAAGAAATGGGCNAAAAGAAATTTGGCTGTGGGAAAATGCTATCAAACAGCATCACATGCTACGGAGAAATCGCTTAGGAAAGAAAGAGTCTATTGATGTGACAAACTTCAATGTTGTCCTATTTTAAGAAATCAGACAACACAGCCCTCAGTACCCACCGACCTCCCCAGTCAGCAGCCATCAACATCGAGGGGGGGCCCTTCTACCAGCAAAATGATTACAACCTGCTGAAAGCTCACATAAAAGTGAGCATTTTCTAGCAATAAAATATTTTTATGTTAATTTACTTTTGAGAGAGAATATGAGTGGGGGAGCGGCAGAGAGAGAGGGGGACAGAGGATCTGAAGTGGGCTTCTTGCTGACAGCAGAGAGCCTGATGCAGGGCTCGAACTCACAAACCGCGAGATCATGACCTGAGCTGAGGTCAGACACTTCACTGACTGAGACACTCAGGTGTGCCTTGCAATAAAGTATTTTGAAATTAAGTATGCAAATTTTGGGGGGCATAATTCTATTGCACAATTAATAGCTTACAGAATAATGTAAATATAACTCTTATATGCACTGGTGAAACAAAAAATTAATTTGACTCATTTTATTGCAATATTTGCTTTACTTTAGCTGTCTGAAGCTGAACACGAAATGTCTCCAAGATATGCTTGCATTTCCATACTTACCTTTGATCTGATTGTTCTATATGTTAGTGTGAACAGATTATTGAAGCCTCCAACTATTATTGTAGAGCTACTTTCTTCAATTTTGTCAGTTTTTACTTTATATATTTTGATGGGTTGTCATTAAGTACATAAATGTTGATAACTGTTGAATCTTGTTGCTGTATTGAACCTCATATTTATATATAACACTCTTCTTTGTCTCCTGTAAACTTTTGATTTACAGTCTATTTTGACTGAAATTAGTTTAGCCACTCGGGGCACCTGGGTGACTCAGTCGGTTAAGCCTCCTACTTCAGCTCAGATCATGATCTCACAGTTGGTGGGTTCGAGCCCCACGTCGGGCTCTGTGCTGACAGCTCGGAGTCTGGAGCCTGTCTTCGGATTCTGTGACTCCTCCTCTCTCTGACCCTCCCCTGCTCATGTTGTCTCTTTCGCTCTCTCAAAAATAAATTTATTTTTTTAAATTTTTTTAATGTTTTTTATTTATTTCTAGGAGAGAGAGAGACAGCGTGAGCAGGGGAGGGTCAGAGAGAGAGGGAGTCACAGACTCTGAAACAGGCTCCAGGCTCTGAGCTGGCAGTCAGCACAGAGCCCGACGCGGGGCTCGAACCCACGAACCGCGAGATCATGACCTAAGCGAAAGTCGGACGCTCAACCGACTAAGCCACCCAGGCGCCCCTCAAAAATAAATTTAAAAAAAATTTTAAAAAATTTAAGTTTTTATTTAAATTCCATTTAGTTAAAGGGGCGCCTGGATGGCTCAGTCAGTTAAGCATCCGACTTCAGCTCAGGTCATGATCTCACAGTTTGTGAGTTCAAGCCCCACCTCAGGCTCTGTGCTGACAGCTCAGAGCCTGGAGCCTCCTTCGGATTCTGTGTCTTCCTTCTCTCTCTGCCTCTCCCTTGCTTGTGCTCTGTCTCTCTTTCTCAAAAATGAGTAAACATTTAAAAAATAATAACAAATAAATTCCAGTTAGTTAAAATACAATGTAATGTTATTTCAGGTGTACAGTATAATGTAACAATTCTATATATCATCTGTTGCTCATCAAAACAAGTACACTCCTTTATCCCCACCACCTATCTAAACTTTCTGGTAAACATCAGTTTCTTCTCTATAGTTAAGAGTCTCTTTCTTGGATTGCCTCTCTCTCTGTTTTTTTCCTTTGTTTATTTTGTTTTTTTAAATTCCACAAATGAGCGAAATCATATGGTATTTGTCTTTCTCTGGCTGGCTTATTTCCTCTGAGTAATACTTTCTACCTCCATCCATGTAATTTCAAATGGCAAAATTACATTCCTTTGTATGGCTTTGTAATATTCCATTGTATATATATATACCACTACCTCTTTATCCATTTGTTAATCAATGGACACTTGTGCTGTTTCCATAATTTGGCTATTGTAAATAATGCTACTAGAAGCACAGGTGTATCCCTTTGAATCAGTATTTTTGTATAGTTTGGATAAATATCTAGTAGTGTGATTGCTGAATCATAGGATAGTTCTATTTTTAAGTTTTTGAGTAACTTCCTCTGTTTTCCAGAGTGGCTGCACCAGTTTGTATTCACACCAACAATGCATGAGGGTTCCCCTTTCTCTACATCTCACTAACACCTGTTCTGATTTTAGCCATTCTGACAGGTGTGAAGTGGCAGCTCATTGTGGTTTTGATTTGCATTTCCCTGCTGATGAGTGATGTTCAGCATCTTCTTGTGTGTTCATCTGGAGGTCTTCTTTGGAAAAATGTCTATTCACGTCTTCTGCCCATTTCTTAACTGGATTATTTATTTTTTGGGTGTGGAGTTTGGTAAGTTCTTAATGTATCTTGGATACTAACCATTTATTGAATGTGTCATTTGTAAATACCATCTCTCATTCCATAGGTGGGCTTTTAGTCTTATTGACTATTTCCTTTGATGTGCAGAAGCTTTTAATTTAATGTCGTTTCAATAGTTTATTTTTGCTTTTCTTTCCCTTACCTCAGGAGACATATCTAGAAAGAGATTGCTAAAGCCAATGTCAATGAGGTTACTGCCTGTGCTCTCCTCTAGGATTTTGATAGTTTCAGGTCTCAGATTTGGGTCTTTTATCCATTTTGAATATATTTTTGGGTATGATGTAAGAAAGTGGTCCAGTGCCATTCTCTTGAATGTTGCTATTGAGTTTCCCAACACATGTGTTGAAGAGACTATCTTTTTCCTATTGGATATTCTCTCCCCAGTTTTGTTGAAGATTAGTTGACCAGGTAGTTGTGGGCTCATTTCTGGGTTTTCTGTTCTGTTCTATTGATCTATGTGTCCATTTTTCTGTCAGTACCATACTGTTTTGATTACTACAGCTTCGTAATGTAACTTGAAGCCCAGAATTGTGATGTCTCCAGCTTTTCTTTTCTTTTTCAAGATTGCTTTAGTTATTCGGGGTCTTTTGTGATCCCATACAAATTTTAGGATTGTTTGTTCTAGCTCTGTGAAAAATGCTGTTGGTATTTTGACAGGGATTGAATTAAATGTGTACATAGCTCTGGGTAGTATAGACATTTTAACAATGTTTGTTCTTCCCATCCGTGAGCATAGAATGTCTTTTCATAAATGTCTCTCCCTAAATTATTTAAAAAGCATTCGGAGTTACAGTAATACCAGCATTTGCACTAATGTTTATTTTCTTTTAAATGTATTAGTCTTCTAAATAATTTAGAAAACAAAACAGTGGTTTGTATACAATAATACTAGCTTTAAATTTGTCCATGTTTTTACCTTTTTTGAGGTCTTTATTTCTCCATACAGCTTTGAGTTACAGCCCTAGTATCTGCTTCTTTCACAGTAAAAGACTCCCTTGGGTATCTCTTGCAGGGCAGGTCTAGTGGTCATGAATGCTGAACTTTTGTTTATCTGGGATGTTTTTTATTTCTTTCTCACTGTTGAATCAATTTTTCCTCCGATATAGGATTCATACTTGACAGCTTATTGTATTTGCACTTTGACCATATCAGTCCACTATTTTCAGGCCTCCAAAGATCCCATGTATGTGATGATATGATTTTTTCTTCCTACTTTCAAGAGTCTTGTTTTGTGTTTAGCTTTTAAAAGCTTGTTGTGTCTCAGTTAAGGTCTCTTTGAGCTCATTTTACTTGAAGTTCATTGAGCTTCCTGTTTATATTCATGTCTTTCATCAAATTTGAGATGCTTTCAGCCAATATTCCTTCAAGTACTTTGCTGCCCCTTTCTTTCTTATCGTCTGGGATTCCTACAATCAATGTGTTGTTTTTGATGGTGTCCTATAGATCACTTAGGCTCTGTTTACTATTCTTTGACCTTTTTTCTTTTTCTCAGCTTCCATAATTCCATTCTTCTATCTTCAAGTTCACTGATTCTTTCTTTAACATGCTCAAATCTGTCTTTGAATCCCTCTAGTAAAATTTTCATTTCTGTGATTGTACTTTTTAGCACTAGAATACATTTGCTTCCTGTTTAGATAGGCTTTATTGATATTTACATTGTTGTTCACAATCATTTTGTTGACGTTCTCTACATCTTCCTTTAGTTCTTTGATCATCTTTTAAAAAAATGTTTTTAAGTGTTTATTTATTTTTGAGAAGGGGCGGAGTTGCAGAGAGAGACAGAGAGACAGAATCCAAGGTGGGCTCCAGGCTCTGAGCTGTCAGCACAGAGCTCCACATGAGACTCGAACTCATGAACTGTGAGATCGTGACCTGACCCAAAGTCAGACTCTTAACTAACGAAGCCACCAAGGTGCATTAGTTCTTTGATCACCTTTAATATGATTGTTTTAAAGTTTTGTCTACTATAGCTGCCATTATGTCAACAGTTAATATTGAATAATTTTTTTTCCTTTGAATCATCTGTACTTTCCTCTTTCTTTGTGTGCTTTGTGATGTTTGGTAATATGCTGGACATTTCAATCTACATGATAACTCTGGAAATCAGATTCTCCCCCTTTGTCAGACTTTACTGGATTTTGTTATTTTTTACTGTTTTTTAAAAATTTTTAATGTTTTTGTTTATTTTTGGGGGGAGATGAGGAGATGGGCAGAGAGAGGGAGGCAGAGGATCTGAAGTGGGCTCTGACCTGACAACAGAGAACTGAAGCAGGGCTTGAACTCACAAACTGTGAGATCACGAACTGAGCTGAAGTTGGACACTTAACCAACTGAGCCACCCAGGTGCCCCTGTTTTTATAATTTTTGTAGTCTGTTTGTGTACCAAGAATCAACCTGAGGTCAGTTAAAACACTTAAGATCTTTTCACATTTTTTTCTGAGCCTTCCCTTGGGCATACATGGTCACTCTCTAATTTTTCTCATGTAAGCAATTGCTTTTAAATATCTCAGTCTTTAATGTCCAGCTTCCCAAAGGTTAAATGTGAAAAATGAAAGGGGTGGAGGAGAGTGTGCATGGATATAACATAATTTTAAGATCTGGTTCCCAATTTATTGATATTTGGTTATTTCCTTTTTTTTTTTTTTTGGTTTGCTATTAGAAATAAAGCCACAATCTTGTGCATAAGTGTTTTAGTGTTTTGTTAGTATATGTCTGAGATAGAATCTAAAAGTTAATTTCTGTTTTTAAATGTAAAGTTTATGACACTCTTAAATCAACACCAAACGATTTTTTGAACACCTAGGAAACTGATCTCAGGATTAACCCACAAATCTTCATAACTTGAGACAGAGAAATTGGCAGGTACTTGGTATGGAGAGGCGAACTGGTGAAGAGAAAAGCCACAGAGGGTAGGAAGCCATTTTTAAGAAGAGAGGACAGAAAGAGACAGAGAAAGAGAAAGGGGGAGAGTGAGGCACTTCGGGATGGTGCAAGAAAAACATTCCCCCTGAAAGTAGCTGGAGAGAAAGAAAGATAAAGAGTGAAAACATTTTCAAGGGACTGAACAAGAAATCTATTCCCCAAAACCATTGGCGAGGAGAAAGGAGAAAGTTTCAGTACCACCAGGATTCTATAAACAGTGGAGCACAGAGTCTGAAGGTCTGGTGCTCAGTGCCTAGAGGTGCTCTGGTAAGGAAGCAGGGTGAATCCCCAGGAGCAGGCAGCAGGATTTCATGTCACACATGAAAGGTCCATGTGTGACACAGGGAGAAGCTGTTCCCCTGCATGGAATGCATTTGGTAGAAGCCTTATGGCCTCCCCACTGGCAAAGGTCTCAGTGGATGCCAGAGAGCAGCCACGTTTGCTGGTATTGAAACAAAGATGCCAGAGTACGGTTAAACCTAATGCTGGCCAGGGGCGCCTGGGTGGCTTCTGACTTTCGCTTAGGTCATGATCTCGCGGTTCGTGGGTTCGAGCCCCGCATCGGGCTCTGTGCTGACTGCCAGCTCAGAGCCTGGAGCCTGTTTCAGAGTCTGTGACTCCCTCTCTCTCTGACCCTCCCCTGCTCACACTGTCTCTCTCTCTCTCTCCTAGAAATAAATAAAACATTAAAAAAAAAAACAACCCTAATGCTGGCTGTGTATTGTAATTTGCTATGATTGCTGAACCTCTATTGTGAACTTCACGATCACATGAACGTTTTCTGGGACAAGCTGGCATCTGGCCAGTGGGGGTCCCTCCCCACTGAGGGTCTCATTGAGATCCTTCCCCAAGAGTCAATGTGGGTCCAAGTCCCTGGGGTTTCTGAAGTGTGGGGTTTGAAACACAACCCCATCTGAGATAAAACTCCGGAGGGAAGTGGCACCTTATAGGCAGACAACTTGGACATGGACAGGGTAGAGGTGGGGTGTGGACAGAGGCATGAAACAAAAAAAAGTGTCCTTGATCACAGAGCAATGAGAGCATGAAGTTCCTGTGCCAGAAACGAGGGAGCTGGGTGAAGGCATTTCCACTGCTCCCACACACGCCAGCAGGTGCATGCACACAGGCGCACTAATCCACCTCAGTAAGCTAAGCAGTGCCACCTAGTGGAGAGCAGAGCCGTTGCACTAAGCCCCAATCCAACATCACCGTCGAAAGCACATCCTCTAGGAGACCAGCACACTCACTACACTTGCTTAGCGTTCAGACTATAGAGTCCTTCATAGCTTCAGTTCTAGGGGAAACTGTATGTAACTTCATTGAGGTTTCATTCTGTTTGCTGGTTCATTTATTTTCTTGTTTTCTTTGCTTCTGTTTTTGTGTACATTGTTTTCTTCTTTTCTTTCTTTTCTTCCTCTTTTTTGGATGCAGAAAGAGAAATTTTTATTTGTTTTTAACTTTATTTTTTATTTCATAAAAGTTTTTTATTCTCTTTCATTTTCTTTCTTTTGTTTCATTCTATTTTACTATAAATTTTTAAATTTTTTCTTACCTTTTTTCTTACTTTTCCCTTTTTTATCTATTCTATCAAGCTTTTTTCAACAAGCAGACTGAAACACACCTAAGATCTAGTTTCCTTTATTTGATTTTTTTAATTTGTTTTTAATTTTTAATTTTATTACTATTTCTCTTCCTCCAAAATGACAAAATGAAGGAATTCACAGCAAAGGAAATAACAGGAAGAAATGACAGCCAGGGCCTTAATCAACACAGATATAAATAAGATGTCTGAATTAGAATTTAGAACCACGATAATGGAAATACTAGCTGGGGTTGGGAAAAAAGCATAGGAGACACCAGAGAATGCCTTTCTGCAAAGATAAAAGAAATAAAATCCAAAATAAAATAAAATAAAATAAAATCCAGTCAGGCTGAAATTAAAAATGCTATAACCGAGATGCAATCTTGAATGGCTGCCATGATGGCAAAGGTGGATGAAGCAGAGCAGCGAATCAGTGATATAGAAGTAAAATTATGGAGAGTAATGAAGCAGAAAAAAAGAGGAAACAAAGCCAAAAGATCACAATACAAGACTTAGAGAACTCAGTGACTTATTAAAAAGGAATAACATCTGGGGCACCTAGATGGATCAGTTGGTTAAGCGTCCAACTTTAGCTCAGGTCATGTTCTCACAGGTAGTGGGTTTGAGCCCCATGTCAGGCTCTGTGCTGATGGCTTAGAGCCTGGAGCTTGCTTCGGACTCTGTATCTCCCTCTCTCTCTATGCCCCTCCCCTATTTGTGTCCTCTCTCTCCCTCGTCTCCCCTCTCTCAAAAATAAATAAATAAGCACTACCAAAAAGAAAAAAAAAAAAAAGAATAACATCCGAATCATAGAAGTCCCATAAGATGAAGAGAGACAAAAGGGGACAGAAGGTTTATGTGAGCAAATTATAGCAGAAAACGTTCCTAATCTGGGGAAGAACACAGACATCAAAGCCCAAGAAGCACAGAGAACTCATATTAAATTCAACAAAAATCAACCATCACCAAGGCATATCATCGTCAAATTCACAAAATACACAGACAAGGAAAGAATTATTAAAGAAGCAAAAGAAAAAAGATGTCCTTAACCTATAAGAGAAGACAGATCATGTTTACATTCACAGCAGACCTATCCACAGAAACGTGGCAGGCCAGAAAGTGTTGGTAGGATATATTCAACATGCTGAATTGGAAAAGTATGAAGTCAAGAATTCTTTATCCAGCAAGGCTGTTATTCAAAATAGAAGGAGAGGTAAAGAGTTTCCCAGACAAACAAAAACTAAAGCTGTGACCACTAAATCAGTCCTGCAAGAACTTTTAAGGGGGACTCTTTGAGTGGAGAAAAGACAAAACAAAACCAAAAAGACCAAAGGCAACGAAGAAAGGACCAGAGAACACCACGAGGAACTCCAAATCTACAGGCAACACAATGGCAATAAATTCATAACTTTCAGTACTCACTCTAAATATAAATGCACCAAATGCTCCAATCAAAAGACATAGGGTAACAGAATGAATAAGAAGACCTATCTATATGCTGCTTACAAGAAGCTCATTTTAGATCTAAAGACACCTGCTGATTGAAAGTAAGGAGAAAGAGAACCATCTATCATGCTAATTGTCACCAAAAGAAAGCTTATATCAGACAAACTAGATTTTAAAATGAAGACTGTAACAAGAGATGAAGAATGGCATTATATCATAATCAAGGGGTCTATCCACCAAGAAGTTCTAACAATTGCAAATATTTATGTCCTCAACATTGAGCTCACAAATATATAAGTCAATTAATCACAAACATAAGGAAACTCAATGATAATACCATAATAGTAGAAGACTTCAACACCCCACTGACAGGAATGGACAGATTATCTAAACAAAAAATCAACAAGGAAACAGTGGCTTTGAATGACACACTGGACTGGATGGACATAAGAGATGTATTCAAAACATTTCCTCATAAAGCAGCAGAATACACATTCTTCTTCAGTGCACATGGAACATTCTCCAGAATAGATCACAAACTGGGTCACAAATCAGCCCTCAATAAGTACAATAAGATCGACATCATACCTTGCATATTTTCAAATGACAACATTATGAAACTCAAAATCTACCATGAGAAAAACTTTGGAAATACCATGAATACCTGGAGATTAAAGAACATCCTACTGAGGAATGAATGGCTTAACCAAGAAATCAAAGAGGAAATTAAAAAGTACATGAAAGCCAATGAAAATGAAAACATGAAAGACCAAAACCTCGGCAATGCAGCAAAGGCAGTCATAAGAGGGAAGTATATAGCAATTCAGGCCTTCCTAAAGATACACAAATACACAATTACACAATCTTACAACTAAAAGAGCTGGAAAAAGAACAGCAAATAAAGCCAAAAAAACAGCAGAAGGAGAAACAATAAAGATTAGAGCAGAAATCAATGATATTGAAATTAAAAAAACAACAACAGTAGAACCAAACAATGAAACCAGGAGTTAAATCTTTAAAAGAATTAACAAAATTGATAAATGCCTAGCCAGACTGATCAAAAAGAAAAAGGATGGGGCGCCTGGGTGGCTCAGTCTGTTGGGCATCTGACTTCAGCTCAGGTCATGATCTCATGGTTCGTGGGTCGAGCCCCGCGTCGGGCTCTGTGCTAACAGCTAGCTCAGAGCCTGGAGCCTGTCTTCGGATTCTGTGTCTCCCTCTCTCTGACCCTCCCCTGCTTGTGCTGTCTCTCTCTGATTCTCAAAAATAAATAAATTTAAAAAAAAAAGAAAAAGGAAAGGACCCAAATAAATAAAAATTATGAGTAAAAGAGGAGAGATAACAGCCAACACAGCAGAAATACAATTAATAATAAGAGAATAGTATGAGCAATTATATGCCGATAAATTGAGCGATCTGAAAGAAAAATGGCAAATTCCTAAAAACATATAAACTACCAAACTTAAAAAGGAAGAAATACAAACTTTGATCAGACCCATAACCAGAGAAGATATTTTTTTAATGTAATTTATTGTGCAATTGGCTTACATACAATACCCAGTGCTCATCCCAATGAGTGACCTCCTCAATGCTCATCACCCACTTCCTCCTCTCCCCCACCCCTCATCAACCCTCAGATTGTTCTCTGTATTTAAGAATCTTTTATGGTTTGCCTCCCTCCCTCTCTGTCTGCAACTATTTTTCCCCCTTTTCTTCCCCCACGGTCTTCTGTTAGATTTCTCATGAATCACGTATGAGTGAAAACATATGATATCTGATATCTGTCTTTCTCTGACTGACTTGTTTCACTCAGCCACATTGCTGCAAATGGGATGATTTTATTCTTTCTCATTGCCTGTATTAGTTCATTGTATATATATAATCCACATCTTCTTTATCCATTCATCAGCTGATGGACATTTAGGCTCTTTCCATAATTTGACTATTATTGAAAGTGCTGCTATAAACATAGGGGTACATGTGCCCCTATGCATCAGCACTCCTGTATCCCTTGGGTAAATTCCTAGCAGTGCTATTGCTAGGTCATGGGGTAGTTCTGTTTTTAATTTTTTTGAGGAACCCCCACACTGTTTTCCATTTTGCATTCCCATCAACAGTAAGAGCATTTCTCAACATCCTCTCCAGCATCTATAGTCTCCTGATTCGTTCATTTTACCAGCAAAGATATTGAATCAGTAATCAAAAATCTCCCAAAAAAGAAGTGTCCAGGGTGGATGGCTTTCCAGGGGAATTGTACCAAACATTTAAAGAAGAGTTAAGACCTATTCTTTTGAAGCTGTTTCAAAACATAGAAATGGAAGAACATTTCTAAACCCATTCTATGAGGCCAGCATTACATTTATTCCAAAACCAGACAAGGGTCCCACTAAAAAGGAGAACCACAGACCAACTTCCCTGACAAACATGGATGCAAATATTCCCAACAAGATACTAACAAACCAGATCCAACAATACATTAAAAGAATTACTCACCGTGATAAAGTGAGATTTATACCTGGGATGCAAAGCTAGTTCAATATCTGCAAGTCAATCAAGGTGATACATCACATTAATAAAAGAAAGGATAAGAACCACATAATCCTCTCAATAGATGCAGAAAAAGCATTTGACAAAATTCAGCATCCTTTCTTGGTAAAACCTTCAAGAAAGCAGGAATAGACGGAGCATACCTCAAGATGATAAAAGCTATACATGAAAGACCCACAGCTAATATCATCCTCAATGGGGAAAAACTGAGAGCTTTCTCCCCTAATTTAGGAACATGACAGGGATGTCCACTCTCACCACTGTTATTCAATATAGTGATTTGAATATATATTATATATATATATATATATTTATATAGCCTCAGCAATCAGAAAACAACAAAAAATAAAAGGCATCCAGATTGGCAAGGGGGAAGGCAAACTTTCACTCTTTGCAGATGACATGATATTCTATGTGGAAAACCCAAAAAGTTCCACCAAAAAACTGCTAGAACTGATGCATGAATTCAGCAAAGTTGCAGGATATAAAATCAACACACAGAAATTGATTGCATTTCTATACACCAATAATGAAGCAGCAGAAAGAAATATCAAGGAAACAATCCCATTTACATTTGCACCAAACCATAAAATACCTAGGAATAAACCTAACCAAAAGTTGAAAAATATAGTTTTCTATACACTGAAAACTATAGAAAGCTTATGAAAGAAATTGAAGAATACATACAAAAAAGGAAAAAATTCCATTCTCAAGGATTAGAAGAACAAACCTTATTAAAATGTCAGTACTACTCAAAGCAATCTACATATTCAATGCAATCTCTATCAAAATAATACCCACATTCTTCACAATGTGGTGAACAAACAATCCTAAAATTTGTATAGAACCAGAAAAGACCCAAAATGACCAAAGTTATCCTGAAAAAGAAAACAAAAGATGAAACATCACAATTCCAGACTTCAAGCTGTATTACAAAGTTATAATCATTGAGACAGTATGGCACTTACACAAAAACAGACACTAGATCAATGAAACAGATTAGAAAATCTAGAAATGGACCCACAAACCTATGGCCAACTAATCTTTAACAAAGTAGGAAAGAAAATCCAATGGAAAAAAGACAGTCTCTTTAGCAAATGGTGATGGGAGAACTGGACAGCAACATGAAGAAAAATAAACCTGGACCTTTTTCTTACACCACATACAAAAATAAACTCAAAATGGATGAAAGGCCTAAACTTAAAACAGAAAGCCATAAAAATCCAAGAGGAGAAAACAGGCAATTAATCTTTGACATTGGCCTCAGTAACTACTTACTTGACACATCTCTGGAGGCCAGAGAAACAAAAGCAAAGATGAGCTATTGGGACCTCATCAAGATAACAAGCTTCTGCACAACAAAGGAAACAATCAGTAAAATTAAAAGACAACTGACAGAAAGGGGAAAGATATTTGAAAATGTCATATCGGACAAGGGTTAGTATCTAAAATGTATAAAGAACTTATCAAACTCAACACCCAAAAACCATAATCCAGTGAAGAAATGGGCAAAAGACATGAATAGACACTTTTCCAAAGAAGACATCCAAATGGCTAACAAATGCATGAAAAGATGCTCAACATCACTCATCATCAGGGAAATATAAATCAAAACCACAATGAGATACCACCTCACACATATCAGAATGGCTAAAATTAACCCAGGCAACAGCAGATGTTGGCAAGGATGCAGAGAAAGAGGAACTCTTCTGCATTAGTGGTGGGAATGCAAACTTGTGGACCCACTCTGGAAAACAGTATGGAGGTTCCTCAAACAATTAAGAACAGAACTACCCTATGACCCAGCAATTATATTACTAGATATTTGCCCAAAGGAGACAAAAATGCTAATTCAAAGGGGCACATGCTTCCCAGTGTTTATAACAGCACTGTTGTCAATAGCTGAAGTATGGAAAGAAACCAAATGTTCATCAACTGATGAATGGATAAGAAGATGTGGTATGTGGGGCATATGTGTGTGTGTGATGGAAATGAATGAAATCTTGCTATTTGCAACAATGTGCACGGAACTAGACTGTATTACGCTAGGCGAAATAAGTCAGAGAAAGACAAATAGCATATGATTTCACTCATATGTGAATTTTTAGAAACAAAAGAGGTGAACATAGGGGAAGGGAAGCAAAAGTAAGATAAAAACAAAGAGGGAGACAAACCATAACAGACCTTGAAATACAGAGTACACACTGAGGGCTGTTGGCAGGTTGTTGGCTGGGGGGGATGGGCTAACTGATCTAAGGGCTTTAAGGAGGGCACTTGTTGGAATGAGCACTGGGTGTTATATGTAAGTGATGAATCACTAAATTCTATTCCTGAAACCTTTACTACCCCTATATGTTTACCAACTTGGATTTAAATTTAAAAAATAATTAAAAGAAAAAAATAAATTAAATATAAATTTTATGTGATTTTGCCTGTATTGCCAATTCTTCTCTGACGTTCTGTTTGCCCTGCCAGTAGAAATATACATAAAATATGTTTTTCCCTATAGTGATTACATCAACATGTTTCTAACTTCTTTCTTATTCCTTACTAATAGTGTCCTGAAAGTCCAAATTAATACTAAGAGTATTCAGTGAAACATTTAAATCAGTAAGTTGAAAAGATCAACAGAGATATTGGAAATAAATAAAAAGGGAGGTATTAATAAGAATAGTTTATAAATTACCAAACTAAAAAAAACGATAAACATGAAACAAGATTTTGGCACCTGAAAGGGGGATGATGCTGTTATAAATTCCTAAAAATACGCAAATGGCTTTGGAATTTGAGTGTGTGAAGGCTGGAAGATTTTGAAGAGGAAAAATTTCCTGATAAATACATTTTAAGTTACAATTTACCTTTATTTTTCCTTTGGGGTTTTCTCATGTATTTTAAGATTTTGTATTCTTAACTACCATTTCATTCTTAAGTATTTCCTCATTTTCTTGGTAAATTCCTTTTACCCCAACAAGTATTTAATAATCATTTTTTAGTATTCAAGCATCTAGGGCTTATTAATTTTGTTATTAATTCTAAATATTGATAGATTATGGTTGGAGAACATGGTATATATGGTATTTTTAGAATTCATTACGGGGTACCCTAGGGCCAAATCTGATCTACTGTTGTAAATATTTTTAATGTCAAAAAATATCTATTTTCTCTTTGCTAATTCTCCATATATACATTAACTGAGTTATTTGTTCAGATCTTTTTTTTATCTCATCTTATTTTTTTTTAATATTTTTATTCATTTCTAGGAGAGAGAGAGAGTGAGAGACAGCATGAGCAGGGGAGGGTCAGAGAGAGAGGGAGATACAGACACTGAAATAGGCTCCAGGCTCTGAGCTGGCAGCCAGCACAGAGCCCGATGCGGGGCTCGAACCCACGAACCGCGAGATCATGACCTAAGTGAAAGTCGGATGCTTGACCGACTAAGCTACCCAGGCGCCCCCTCATCTTATTTTTTAATCTCCTTGACGTATCAGTTTTTGAGAGTGGGTGTGTTAAAACTTTCAAATAAAAACTGTCCATGAGTTATCTAATTCTTACTGCATTTCCTTGTTTTGCTTTATAGCTATATTGTAGCTCTATATTAATTTCTTTTTTTTTAATTTTTTAATGTTTTATTTATTTCTGAGAGACAGAGAGAGACAGCATGAGCAGGAGGGTCAGAGAGAGAGGGAGACACATTATCTGAAGTAGGCTCCAGGCTCTGAGTGAGCTGTTAGCACAGAGCCCGATGTGGGGCTCGAACCCACAAACCCGTGAGATCATGACCTGAGCCGCAGAAGTCGGATGCTCAACTGACTAAGCCACCCAGGTGCCCCTAGTTTCTAAGAGTTACCATAACAAATTGCCACAAACTTAGCGGCTTAAAACAACATAATTTTATTCTGTCACAGTTCTAGAAGCTAGAATTCTGAAATCAAGCTGTCAGCAGGGCCACACTCCCTCCAAAACTCTAGAGAATTATTTCTTGCCTCTTCCAGCTTCTGGTTTCTCAGGCATTCCTTAGATTGTGGCAGCAAAGCTCCAATCTTTGCTTCTGTCTTCACATGCACTTTTCCTTTGTGTGTTCTCTTTTTAAGATCCTTAAGTATATGTACAAAGACCTTTTTTTCCAAATAAGATTACTTTTACAGGTTCTCAATGAACATATCTTCTGGGGGTGCAGCCTTCAAACAACTGTAAGTAGTATATTGTAGATACCTGTATGTATATGACAATTGTCCTTCTTACTTGGCTGGTTATAATATGCCCATTATTTTACATATATGTATATGCATTACTATATAAAATATATTCATACATACATATAAACAAATGTATATAATTACATATGTCCTATGTCATGCCATGGGAGGGGTAGGCAGCAGTGGGAATTTTTTGTTACAATTTTTTTTTAAGTTTATTTATTATTTTGAGAGAAAGAGAGCACAAGAAGGGGAAGGGCAGAGAGAGAGAGAGAGAGAGAGATAGAGAGAGAGAATCCCAAGCAGTCTCCACAGTCAGCACAGAGCCTGAGTCATGGCTCAAACTCCTGAACTATGAGATCATGGCCTGAGCCGAAAGAGTCAGACACTCAGCTGACTGAACCTCCCAGGCACCCAGCAGTGGGAGTTTTTAATGGGGAGTTGCAGCAGCTGTAGGGAATTTAAAGACAATGACAAAATATAAGAATTAGTCTGCATTTTATTCTCACTATGTTCAGGCAATTTTAAACAGTGTCACTGGTAAAATACCTCTTAAAATGATCTCTTTTGTTGGCCTAGGTACAAAATAATTACTGCAGGTACGGTTGAGTGTTAATAATAAACATGTAGGGGCGCCTGGGTGGCTTAGTCGGTTAAGCGTCCGACTTTCGCTTAGGTCATGATCTCACGGTTCGTGGGTTCGAGCCCCACATCGGGCTCTGTGCTGACTGCCAGCTCAGAGCCTGGAGCCTGTTTCAGAGTCTGTGTCTCCCTCTCTCTCTGACCCTCCCCTGCTCATGCTGTCTCTCTCTCTCTCCTAGAAATAAATAAAAATATTTAAAAAAAAAAAGAGGCATGGACATAAAACCCTTTAATACTGCTTAGTAAGGTATTCATTAAAAAAAATAAAACAAAATAAACATGTAAACTCCAAATTCACATGTTTTATTGCTTATCATTTAACAAACATTGTATTTTACATAGAGGCTAATTCAGAAAACTCCCGATATACTATCACCCCACAATACACATCAACTTATTTATACATCATTTATACATCTTTGTTTTAAGAGTAAGTTTATAATAATTCTAAATCATTAAAGCTTGTTTCATGTGCAGTTCAGGATTGCAACCCCAAGGGGACTACATATTGCTTCATTTAAACAACAGTTTATAAATAAATGATGATGATGTTTGTAAAAAAACAAACAGAATTTGCATAATCTTAATTCTATTATCATATGTGATCACTTGGGTTTTTTTGTCTCTGTTTTAATCACTGTTAAATAAGAACAACAAAGCAATGTTATTAAATATTGATCTTTTGATTTGACATACTGCTCGTGGAGGGCAAACATTGTCACTAAGAATACATTCTCTAGAGCCAGATTGCCTGTTTGGTTTTAACTTTGTCACCAGCTAGCTGTTTGATCCCAGGCAGGTTAAACTCTCTCAGTCTCCATTTCATCGACTTTTAAATGTGTGTAATATTAAAATATGGGTTAATAAAAACACTTTAGAGCTAATAAAAATACTTCAGAGCATTTCTTTATGATTTAATGAATTATCACACATATTGCAGTTAGAATTCTACCTATAACACAGTAAGAACTTGATAAATTTTAGCTTTTATTGTTATTAACTCCCTAGTGGCTCAGTGGTACATCAAGAAAAAAATTCTTTGGGGCGCCTAGGTGGCTCATTCGATTAAGCGACTAACTCTTGATTTCAGCTCAGGTCATGATCTCACGGTTGGTGAGATGGAGCCCCACTTCGGGCTCTGTGCAGGGATTTCCTCTCTCTGCCCCTCCCGAACTTCTGCTCTATCAGTGGCACTCCTCAAAATAAACAAACATTAGAAAAAAGAAAAAATTTCTTCATAACGATACTTTGATGAAACAAAAATATCTTTAATGTAAAATTAACGCATATTACTGTAATACAAAAAGAAAAGATTGGCAGTGCCTGGGTGGCTTAGTTGGTTAAGCTTCTGCCTTTGGCTTGGTCATGATCTCATTGTTCGTGAGTTCAAACCCCTCATTGGGCTGTCTGCTGTCAACATAGAGCCCACTTTGGGCTCTTCTGTTTCCCTCTCTCTTTGTCACTCCCCATCCCTTGTCCCCACTAGCTCTCTCTCTCTAAAATTGATAAGCATTTGAAAAGAAGAAGAAAAGAATTATTGCTTGGAATCAGTACATAAAATGAAGCAGCTTGGAGAAAATATACTTGAAAGCAAAATTTACTCCTGGAAAGTGGCTTACTATATAGTTCTAAAATCATGATTAAAAAAATAATCATGATCCAAGTATTTCACAGAATATTGGATTAAAACACTTGTGGGGTGAGAGATAGATGAGAAAAGAGACTGAGAGAATTCATGCTTATCCTGATAAACCACAAACAACAAAACAAAAATGTATTTTAGGCAATAAAGAAAACTCGGAAAGAAGGAACAGAGATCGCAAAGCTTAAGAATGCCAATTTCGTTTTCAGTCTTTCCCCCCCGACTCTCTCAATATTTAAGATGGATGCAGTGATTTCCTATAGAACTTTCTGCAATGTTAAGAATATTTTTTTTTATCTACGCTGTCCAATATAGCAGCTGCTAAGAGTGAGGGAGTTTAAGTAACTAGCTAGCTGATGATAGAGATTCAAAGGCAGTTATTCTGGCTCCAGAAACTATACTCTTAATCACAATGTCTCTCTGCCTTTCCATGAGCAGCAAGTCTTTAATTATCAAAAGATTCACAAAAAACAGCATTGCATTATATTTATCAGTGTCACAATTTTTTTATTTCGGCCTTACGAAATCCTGCATTATTTCATTACTAAATAGCAAGGGAGGTGGAAGTGAGGAGAGTCATGGATTTGTAATTAGTAGCAGATCAAATAAGAATTTGAATGCAAGTCTTCCGCCTTTGGAAGCTCAATGTAATTTATCAGTAAGCCTCTTTGGTTTGCTCTTGCAGCCTGGGGGAGAACCACTGTCTTTAATAAAGTCAACTTACTTAGAAAATACTTTAAATTTATTGAAGTATATATTGACATCAATGAAGACTTCTGTTGTTCTAATTCAACATTCCCTGAAATCATGGCAGCATACGGAGAAAAGAATCTTCATTGGAAAATGGACCTAGGACTCTTATCATTATAGACACAAACATTATCATTTTTTCATATTTGAACATTATCAGTGCCAGAGAATTGTGAGCAAGATAATGCTTTCAGAAATCCGTGATGTGACTGCTAAATCTAGTATCCAACGTCTCTGACACAGACCTTACTTTAAATTTTCTATACTTTACCCTGTTAATTCAACGTACCTCTCTGGCTTGGTTTTAACACGTGCTTAAACAGGAAAGGGATGCTTATCATTTACAACAGCTATTAAAATGTAGGTACTACACTTTGTTGCTTCATTTATTTCCAAACAATAACTGAGGATTTCACATAAAAAATCTTGGTGATATTTGTAATGCCCATGCAGTAGAGCACTACCTGTAAAGATTACACAGACTCTCGTCAAACTGTGATCATGCTTTTGTCTTACATGAGCTGCGCCTGTCACTCAATAGACCTGTGTCTTTACCATATCCCAGAAGAAGTAATCGGGGTTCAACCTGTTTTTTAAAAATGTGTCATCTGTAACGGTAGTTCACCAACTTGTAAACCCCGTCCGTTGTAATCCCACTAACAACCGCTAGGGTGAGACGAGAGAGGCCTCGCTCTCGTCTTTCCACGGAATCTGGGCTGTTGCACGGCACCCTGACGTGCGCCGAAGACGTAGGTGTAGACGATGAACAAAAGAGAAGCCCCCGCGCGGACGCGGCCCCTGCGGGCACGGCCGCCCCGGGGCTCCCCGCGGCC
>NW_027531912.1:359461-371252 GCF_008692635.1 Crocuta crocuta
CACGGAGGGCGCGGGGGGCGGGGCCTCCCCGGGCTCGGCCGCAGCGCCGCCGCCTCCGTCGCCTCCGCCTCCTCCTCCTCACCAGCGCTAAAGCCGGGACTGGACCGAGCGGAGTTGTGCGTGTTGCCGAAGGGGGGTGGGCCGGGGGAGGGGAGGTTCGTTCCGCGGAGCCGCAGCCAGAACCGGGTGAGGCTGATCCCCGCTGTCTTCGCAGCCCAGGTCCGCCGGTAGTGGGGGTGGCTGGGAGCAGCGCAGCCTCGGGAGGAGGAGGCGGAGGCGGAGGCGACTGGGGAGGCGGAGATGGGTGAGGGCAGCCTCCGGAGCCTCCCACCGACCCGGGATTAATACCCCNGGCTGCGCTGCCGCTGTCTCCGCGGTAGCCCGAGGTCCCCAAGTTTTTCGGGGCGAGGGTGCTGCCTCTTCCCCCAGCGGGTCCCCTCCGTCGCTCTTCTCTTCCCTGGCGTTTCGCGTCTTGTCCAGTTTGGGGTAGTTCTGATGGCGGCAGGGAGCCTCGAAGTCTCCGCGTCGGAGCAGCTGTTTGGGGCACATGTGGGAGACTTGAGCCGGGCGTGGACCTGAGCCGCCGTCGCCTCCGAACTGGTGCCCCGAGTGCCGGGCTGACGCCGGGTGGGCAGATGTAGGCGGGAGGTCAGTTCCCCTGCCGGCGTCGAGGCAGCGTGCGGCCGGCCTTCCGCTAACCCGTCCTCCCTTCCCTCAGAGCAGGCTTGTTCCCCGTCTCCCGTCTGCAGTTTTGAAGAACATTTAGCTACGTCTGGTCGTTTAGATCCCTGTAGTTTTGTTTTGTTGTGTGTAAAGCTCGTTTCTCCGCGGTTCTGGGGTGGGGGAGGGTAGAAGAGCACAGAAACTCCTTGACTTCTTACCCTTTGCTTCCTCCCTCTGGTGTTGGGAGTTGGTGCTGCGTCCACATTGGTTGGAACCAAATTTCTCAGCTCTCTTTCTCCTGTCATTTCCAGGATCCGGAATCACCTTCAGGCCAGTCCGGTGGGGCTTTGGCAGAAATTAAGGAAGAAGACATACCACTTGTGAGTCATTGTACCCTGCTTTTTAATTTAAATACACTTAGTGCAATATTTAGTCGATTTATCTTTCTGTTATCTTGATGGCAGGGAACTAATTGCTTAGATGGACCCTGTCCCCAGAGCCAAGTCAGGGTGGTCCCTGGGAAAGCGCTGGGAATGCATGCTGGTATTTACACCACTGGCTCGGACTTAAAGTTAGTTTCATTTTAAATGCTTTGAGTGTAACTTTTTTTTTTTTTACCTTCTCAATGTATACAAATGCTGTTAGATTAAGAAAAAATGTAGGCGTGCCAGGGTGGCTCAGTCAGGTGAGCCTCCAGTGTTGGTTCACGTCATGGTCTCTCAGTTCCCGAGGTCGAGCCCCCACATCGGGTTTGCTGCTGTCAGCTTGTCAGTGCACAGCCTGTCCCCCTCACTCTTTCTGCCCCTCCCCTACTGGTGACCACCCAAGTCTCTCAAAAATAAACATTAAAAACAAAAAATGTTCTGAATTTTCTGTTATTTTAATGTTGATGAAGAGAGTAGTTTTGGTAAGTTTGTCTCACATCTGAGAAAGATTTGTATTGAAGTACCCTTAGAGTCCTTCCACTGGCGTCACATCAGGAGGTACAGAATCTAGTTGTCACACGACTTGTTCTGAGATTGACCACAAATTGGTAGTGACAGCTGGATCTCTCCAATTATGATGTTAATGTGTATTTTTCTTGTACCAGAAAGTAATCTATATAATGTTTCATTTTGGTACATTAAATGCCCAATTCTCTGTCAGTTAATTGTTTTTTAACACCAGTTCTTGCTTGAATCAATAATTTTATTAGGAGTCTGAAGATGATGGTTTTTTAATGTTTGGTTTTAAGAAAGAGAGAGTGCACAAGCCAGGGAGGGGCAGAAAGAAGGAGACAGGATCCCAAGCAGGTTCTGCTGACAGCAGTGAGCTTGACATGAGGCTCGAACTGGCGAACCCCAAGATCATGACCTGAGCCACCCAATCGCCCCTGAAGATAATGACTGGAAGAAAGGAATCATGATTCTACATCTGTTATCTGGGATTCAGTACAGCCTTGGGTCCTGCCTGTTTTGTTCTTTAGAGCTGTCACAACAACTGACAGTTGGCGATTGAAAAGAAACTTGTGATTAGAATAACTCACATGGTAGTACATCTGCCTTCCCTTTGGCCTTGTTGCTCCTTACCAACCTTGGCTTTGCACTCACCGCTCTTATTCTTCACGGGGCATCTTTTTAGTTCTTTCTAGGACACGGTGTCAGTGTAGACTGCTGTCTAACTTTTAGGAGTGGATACTGCTTCAGTTTGGTAATTTTTGTACTATCCCTGAGTGGTGAGATTTCACATTCCACGGAGTCTTGTGAGATGATGGGATGTAGGCATGGTGCTAGAGCTATGCTGGGCATTTGTGGAAAAAAGGAAACCGGTGGAGACTGAGTTTGTCAGGGTAACAAGTCACTGACTCAGTTATTGAAAAGCCATTTTTCTCAGAGTATTCCTAGGTATTTGCAGCATGATGGACCGTAAAGAACTAGGTTTTAGTGCCTGCCAGATTAGAGTTAAAATGCCTGCTATCTTGAAATAAGTCAGGCAGAGAAGGACAAATATCATATGTTTGCACGTATAGGAGGATTAGGAGGAACTTAACGGAGGAACAAGGGGGAGAAGAAGGGGGGTAATGGTGGGGGAAAGGGAGAGAGTCAAACCATGAGAGACTCTTGAATGCTGACAAAAACTGAGGACTGATGGATGTGGGGGGGAGGGGGGGATGGGCATGGAGGGGGGCACTTGTGGGGATGAGCACTGGGTGTTATGTGGAAACTAATTTGACAATAAACTATTTGTAAAAAAAACAAAATGTCTGCTATCTTGGGGTGCCTGGCAGGCTTAGTTAGTGGGGAATTTGACTCTTGATCTCACGGTCATGAGTTCAAGCCCCATGTTGGGCATAGAGATTACTTAAAAAGTAAATAAAGAAAAATTTAAAAACATTAACCACAGATTTCTGCTATCTTATGTATTTTAGGAAGTGCAAACTAAATAAAGGTCAATAAATGAACATTTATTATGGGCATTTTATAAATGAGCAAATGATGTGTATCTTCCCAGGATTGCTATGAAGATTTAATTGACTATAAAAATAGGTAAAGTGCCTGGCCCATAAATTATGGGACACACACATACACACATACTGTTAATGGTAACTGTAATTCTTCTGGGTTTTTGTGTTTTTGATTTTTTTAATTTCCTGAGATTACCTCAGGTTTATCTTTCAACTTAAAACTAAGTTTTGCCTTGCTTTTATTTATTTTTTTGTAATATTTATTTATCTTTGAGAGAGAGAGAGAGAGCGCGCACATGCTAATGGTGAAGATCTCGATGTGGGGCTTGAACTTACAAACTGCAAGATCATGACCTGATCCGAAGTTGGATGTTTAACTAACTGAGCCACCCAAGCATCCTGTAAGTTCTTCCTTTCTACTAAGCTTTTAATTTCTGGAAGCTCTTTTTTATATTAGAAATGTTAATTTGGGGGGCATTTGTTGGCTTAGTTGGTAGAGTATGCAACTGTTGATCTAGAGGTTGTAAGTTCAAACCCCACATTGGATATAGAACCCACACAAAAAAAGTTAATTTTTTATGATCTTTTACTTATAACCTATTTAGAGTACTGATAACTTTGTAATATTTCATTTTACTTTTGTTTTTCCTGCATTATCTATTTCTTCTTTATTATTAGAAACTTTCCAGGGCGCCCGGGTAGCTCAGCGGTTAAGCCTCTGACTTCGGCTCAGGTCATGATCTCATGGTTCATGGGTTCGAGCCCTGCGTCGGGCTCTGTGCTGACAGCTAACTCAGAGCCTGGGGCCTGTTTCAGATTCTGTGTCTCCCTCTCTCTCTGACCCTCCAGTGCTCATGCTGCCCCCCTCTCTCTCAGGAATAAATAAAAACATTTAAAAAAAGAAGAAAGAAAGAAAGAAACAAACTTTCCTCATATATTTCATAGTTCTTGACTGGCCTACTTGGTATTAAGAATTCAGAAGTAGGTGGGGCCGCCTGGGTGGCTTAGTCGGTTAAGCGTCTGGCTTTCGCTTAGGTCATGATCTCGCGGTTCGTGGGTTCGAGCCCCGCGTTGGGCTCTGTGCTGACTGCCAGCTCAGAGCCTGGAGCCTGTTTTGGTCTGTGACTCCCTCTCTCTCTGACCCTCCCCTGCTCACGCTGTCTCTCTCTCTCTCCTAGAAATAAATAAAAAACATTAAAAAAAAAAAAAAGAATTCAGAAGTAGAAAGCAAATCAGGAAAGTGTGGTTGAGCTTTCAGTTTGGGAGCCTCACTGTAGAATGGTTCTTTTGGCCAATTGGTGGGGAATCTCTAGAGTCATTATACTTATGGTCTTTTCCTTTTTTTGCTGGTTCCGAATTTTACAGAGAAGAGTGTTTCTGGGGTGTCTGGGTGGCTCAGTCGGTTTAGTGTCTGACTTTGGCTCAGGTCATGGCCTCATGGCTCATGAGTTCGAGCCCTACATTGGGCTCTGCTGTCAGCACAGAGCCTGCTTCGGGTCTTCTGTCCCTCCTTTCCCTCTTCCCTTCTCCTGCTTGTGCTGTCTCTCTTTTTCTCTTAATAAATAAACTTTAAGGGAAAAAAAAATACACAAAAGAGTGTGTCTGAGAAAGCAGTCTTCCAGGGAAGAGCCAGATCCTGAAAGATAAAGGTCTGGAAGCCAGCTCTATGGGAATCAAGTGGGAGAAAACCTTTCATAGGCTTGATATTGAACCATCCAGCCATGCTTGGCAAACCCCAGACAAAAATCTTATGCTCTCTCCAAAAACTAAAAGTCTAGAACTTGTGGCAGGATAGGGAAGAACCTGTCATCATCAACATGGAGGGAGAGAATAGTTCTAGGATCTATTAACCTCATTTTAGCTCCCTGATCCCTTATTCCAGGGATATCTGCAGCTACTGGTTTCTGAGCGTTTTGAAGATTCTGCAGTATAATCAGGATGTTTCTCTGAGCTTTTTCTATCACTGTTTTAGAGTTTGACTGTCTCAGATCTGCTGTGGTAGTTAACAGTCCATTTGCTCTTTAGCTTATAAAATTTTGTTGCTTTGTTTCTCGTTCTTCTATCCTTGTGTGTAGGGACCTTACCATTGTTGTCTTGGAAGGGAGAGAAGTTGTGTGTGAACAGTCTACCAACTGAATCCCTACCAGGCTGTTGAATTTCTACATAGTAATTTTGTACTTGGGCACTTCACTAATTCTCTTCTTTTTGTTGTTGAGTTGTTCATTTGAGGTTTCTTTATCCTATCTCGTAACATTTGTTATACCTCTGGAATCATGGTACACCTTTATTTTGTTTTTGATTTTTTTTTTAGGTTTATTCATTTTTGAGAGGGAGAGACACACATATGGAGTGTGAGCAGGGGAGAGGCAGAAAGAGAGGGAGACACAGAATCTGAAGCAGGCCTCAGGCTCTGAGCTGTGAGGACAGAGCCTGACGCCGGGCTCGAACCCACGAGCCGTGAGATCATGACCTGAGCTGAAGTCGGGCGCTTAACCGACTGAGCCACCCAGGTGCCTCTTGTTTCTGACTTGAAATGGGAATGCTTATAGCAGATAATCACTAAACATGAAGTTGGCTTTCGAGTTGAGGTTATTTTTATGTAAATATATAAATATTTTTATAGTAAGACAGACCTGTTTTATGACAATGTAAGTCCACAGAGATGCAATAGGACATGTTCTAGACTAATTAATGATTAACAACGGTTTTGTGGGGCGCCTGGGTGGCTCAAACTTAGGCTCAGGTCATGATCTTGCAGTTTACAAGTTCGAGCCCCACTTCAGGCTATGTGCTGAGAGCACCGAGCCCAATTCATATCATCTGTCCTCCTCTCTCTCTACCCCTACCCTGCTAGTGGTCTCTCTCAAAAATAAAATAAATAGGGGTGCTGGGTGTCTCAGTCAATTGAGCATCCAACTTCGGCTCAGGTTGTGATCTCACCGTTTGTGGGTTCAAACCCTACATTGGGCTCTGTGCTGACAGCTCAAAGCCTGGATCCTGCTTCAGATTCTGTGTCTCCTTCTCTCTCTACCAGTCCCCTGCTCATGTTCTCTCTCTCTCTCTCTCTCTCAAAAATAAATAAACATTAAAAGAAAATTCTTTTTATTTTTAATTTTTATTTTTTTATGTTTTCTTATTTTTGAGACAGAGAGAGACCGCATGAGCTGGGGAGGGGGAGAGAGAGAGGGAGATACAGAATCTGAAACAGGCTCCAGACTCTGAGCTAAGCTGTCAGCACAGAGCCCAAAGTGGGGCTCGAACCCATGGACTGCAAGATCATGACCTGAGCTGAAGTCAGCTGCTTAACTGACTGAGCCACCCAGGTGCCCCAGAAAATTCTCAACAATGGTTTTTATAACCTACATCCTAATTATCTTTTATAGAGTCTACAGATATAAGTGGCCAAAAAATGAACCTTTGAAACAATAATTTTTTTATGGTGTGATTTTTTTAAAGACTTTATTTTTAATTTTTTTTTTACTTCTGGAGAGAGAGAGAGAGACAGCGTGAGCAGGGGAGGGTCAGAGAGAGAGGGAGTCACAGACTGAAACAGGCTCCAGGCTCCGAGCTGGCAGTCAGCACAGAGCCCGACGCGGGGCTCGAACCCACGAACCGCGAGATCATGACCTAAGCGAAAGTCGGATGCTCAACCGACTAAGCCACCCAGGCGCCCCTTAAGACTTTATTTTTAAATAATCACTATACCTAACATGGGGCTCAGACTCAACTTTGCCATCAAGAGTTGTATGCTCTAGTGACCGAGCTAGCTAGGCACTCCAATAATTATTTTTAACTACTTTCCTGGTGATTTTAATTTTTAAAGATTCATAGAGCAAGTTAGCTTACTTTTCTCATATGTGGCAATCTTGTCATATTAACATCTCAACATTTCTATTTTAGCTTTTTTTAACTGCTGACAGATTTTTTAATAATATAAATTCTATGTAATTGTATGTAAACATAATTGAATATTGAATGGCTATTAAATTCAACTGATAAGAATTTAGCAAAAACTTTTGCAAGTTCTAAAAAACATGTTTTAAAAACTCAATGTACTGATGGGTGTGGAGGGGGAGGAGAAGGGGGGGTGATGGGCATGGAGGAGGGCACTTGTGGGGATGAGCACTGGGTGTTATATGGAAACCAACTTGACAATAAACTATTAAAAAAATGCAGAAAAAAAACAAAGCAAAACAAAAACTGACAATGTATGCTTAATGCTTAAAAGTGGCTAACATGGCAAGTTTTATGTTATATTTTTTACAACAAATTTTTAATTACCTTCAGGAAATAAAAACAACTGAGATTCACTAAAAGTAAATACAAAAGGGCAAAACACTCTTATTTATGTCTTTGGTTTTAATAAGTCTTATCTTTACTCCTAATTAACTACTGTTAATTTTGCAAGGTTGTTAGAGATAGTCTGCTAGAGATAGTCTGCATTTAACAATCTTGTTTGGGCTACAACCTATCTCTTGTATGGTGGTAGTATAATTTTTTATCAAATTTCTCTGTGCAGATTTTCCTTTCATTTTCCATTACTCGAGATTACATTAATTTTCATGGTATCAAAAATTTTATTTTATTTTCATAAGTAAGCATTGGTTATAATTTGTAGATGATACTGTTTAAGATTAGATTGAGATCCTAGGATATAAGCAAAGTATTTTCTTGAATACCTTCTCATAGGGATTTAACATTTTTCTTTCTTTAATATGATCTAAGCAGACACTAGGGACTTGCATTTTCAGTTATCTCAATAAAAACCTTCTAATCATATGTTAACCCCATTAACAGAAAACTCAATAAGGTGAAGTAATTTGCTCAGTGCTACACAACGAATTTACTAAACTGTTACTTTAAGTTTTTGGATAATATTATAGAAGTAGTCAGAACTTTTCTGTAGTATTCTGTTTCTGAAATTAAAGTATTTGGTTAAATTATATGCACAATGACTTTTAGTAGTGATTTAACTTTTTTATAATCTGTGACTTGAAAGTAGGTGAATACTTAATGTTTTTTCAGAGATGGAAGCCTGCAGTGAGCCAAGCATGAAGAATGCTCTTTCTTTTATTTTCTTTGAGAAGATTAAGACGTGTCCTAGCAGACACCAGAGGACACTCTGGAGTTAGCAATAGCCCTTTTCCAGAAATTTTTCTTTTCTGTTTTAGGTTTATTCAGATATAGAAAGGACTAAGATAATTCATGTGTAACAGCTCTTATATGTCATAATTCAGTTTAGGCTAAATTATTGCCTCTTTCCTTTGAAAATCAACCACATAAGTTTCCTGGATGAATGTTAACCATGATCCCAACTTGGGTGTTTCTTATAACCCTTTTGAAGTGTTCTCTTAGATTTGTTACCTTTTTCTTTGAAATGGATTCACTGAAAGTTGATTTTATTTTAATAAATTCCTCTTAAAAGTAAATTCTAAAAATTGTCTTATACATTAATTGCATATAATATAGTGGCTATGAAATCAATCGATTCTAGAGTCAGATTTCTTAGATTTGAGTCCTCACTTTATCTTTTGGACATTTGGTCAAGCTATGCTGATTATATATCTTCTGAGTCATTTCTTAATGGGTAAAATGGGAAAAAGAATAGCCTCTACTTCATTTTCATAAGCATTAACTGAGTTAATATTTAATGACATAACAGTTACTAAGAATAAACTTAACCTATTGCATGACTTCATCATCAATTGAAATTAGTTGGGAAAATTTTTGAATAGAAATGTTATGTAGCATATTTCAATATGAGTTCAAAAATGGAATGATGACTGCCATATGAAATGAGTTTACTTAATAATACAACACCTATACAGTTCCCACCTTCTTTATTCTTGATTTTTTAAGACTATCGAGACTGTTATATATAAAGTTACCTCAGCTTTTCATCTATCGCTTTTGTGTACTTACAAACATTCCAAGTATGCTTAGCTTTTCCCTGCTTGTCTTTTAGATAGAGATGGTTTTTTACTCATCAATTTCATTACTACCTGTGCACATATCCTCATTCTCTGTTTACTTTTAAGACCCTTAGTTCATTGATTATTTATTTTTCCAGATTCTTCAACTATGTCTGCTGGATCCTTCCTTTTATCATACTCTAGTGTATAGTAGTATTTGTTGAATATAACTGAATGCTAAGAATTTGGGGCCTAGAGTTAGAACCTGGGGTTTAAGTCCTACTCAGTCTTACCTAAAACAATTTAGTTGGCTTCTCTTTCCTGATTTGTAAAGTAGGTTAAATTATACCTACATTATGTGGCTGTTTTTAGAATTTTACATAAAAAATCCATAGTATAATGTCTGGCAGTTTCTGGACAAGAATAAGAAAGATTTCATGAAAGTTATGTCAGAAGTGTAGAATTTGAAAAACAGTGACAAGGGGGCACCTGGGTGGCACAGCCAGTTAAGTGTCCGACTTCGGCTCATGTCATGATTTCACAGTTCGTGGGTTCGAGCCCCGCGTCGGGCTCTGTGCTGACAGCTCAGAGCCTGGAGTCTGCTTCAGATTCTGTGTCTCCTTCTCTCTCCGACCCTCCCCTGCTCATGCTGTCTGTCTCTCTCTCTCTGCCTGTCTCTCAGAAATAAAAGCATTAAAAAAAACAAAAAAAGGTTAAAAGAAAAACAGTGACAAAGACGCTAGAGAAATAAGGATTAGATGATAATCACTTATCTTAGTAGATGGAAGTATAGTATACTGATTGTATTTGGACCTGGGTGATTGGTATTTGATGGAATGATTTTGTTACTATTTCCTATTTTGAAAGAAGACTTAGATTTTTTTTTTCCATTGTAAAGAGTAAGTTAAATTGAGTACTATGAGTACATTTTTTTACAGACTATAAATTGTGTGATTATCAATTTCCTGATTTCCATCAGACTCTGAGGTAAGCATTAAATGGTTCATGGGAGAGGAAAAACAAAACGAGTAACAATATTTTCCCTGAGAGTTAGATAAAAATCACTAAAAAGAATTTAAAATTTCATTTGTGCTATTTCATTGCAATAAAACACAATGCTCATAATATACTAGAACTTTTATTTTTCATTTTTCTCTGTTACAGGTTCTCTGGCATGGATAAATGTTCAGTGAGAGGATTAGACTTGACTGAACAGACTCCTGTCTTATTAAAGAGTAAAGCCATGGCAGCTAGCCTCATAGAAGTTGGAAATTCTTTTGGTGACCCAACTAGTTCTTTAGTTAATAGACCTAGAAACTCATCAGTGGAAGATAATGATGATGTTGATGATGATGATGTTGTATTTATTGAATCTATACAACCTCCTTCAACTTCTGCTCCAGCAATAGCTGATGAAAGAAATTTTACATTTGCTTCTTCAAGAAGTGAAAGTCTACAAGGAAATTATTCCATAATTCTTCCTTCCTCAAGAGATTCAGTTTCTCATAAGGGAAATATAAGTGAGACAATTGTTATTGATGATGAAGAGGACATAGAAACAAATGGAGGAGAACAGAAACATTCTTCCAATTATATTGAATGGGGACTTCCTGGAACTAAAAATAGAACCAAAGATTTGGATTTCTCCACTTCCAGTCTTTCAAGAAGTAAGGTAAATGCAGGAATGGGTAATAATGTTATCACTACAGAATCGACTCTGAAATTCCTATTACTAATGTTACAACCTTAGAAACAGGTATAAGCTCTGAATGCTGGGCGAGATACGAACTTAATGATTACACATATAACATCACTATAGAATACCAACTTGGGAGATGTCGCTAAAGGACTTCAGTCAAGTAATTTTGGTGTTAATATACAAACATACACCCCATCTTTAACTTCACAGACCAAGACTGCAGTAGGACCTTTTAATCCTGGTAGAATGAATGTGGCAGGAGATGAATTTCAGAATAGAGGATTTGCAACTCATCATAGTCCTGGTAAGCAGTAAGTGATTTTATTGATAAATCTTTTTTTCTCTTGATTTTCATATAAAGATAGAATATTTTACTTGCAATCTACTTGGTCCCTGATTTTTCAGAAATTAAATATTTTGCCCTATGCGGTTTACATCTGAAGTATTTTAATTGAAAACCTCCATAAATACTACCACCACCCTTGTTAACTAGTTTTTTTTTAATTTTTTTAACATTTATTCAGTTTTGAGAGAGATAGACAGAGCATGGGTGGGAGAGGAGCAGAGAGAGAGAGAGAGAGGGAGACACAGAATCCAAAGCCGGCTCCAGGCTCTGAGCTATTAGCACGGAGCCCAACATGGGGCTTGAACCCATGAACTCCAAGATCACGACCTCAGCTGAAGTTGGCCACTTAACTGACTGAGCCACCCAGGCTCCCTAGGTTTCGTTTTTTTTAATCTAAAAATCACAGAATAAAAAAATGGATAGTGAATTGAAGAAATAAGGTAATATATAATAATTAAATTTTATTTAACTTGTAATTACATAACTTGAAATTTCAATTTTTGTGTTTCAAGTGTTTACTTTTGGACTGTTTGTCTTTTATTTTTTTAAATCCGTGTATTATAGGGGCGCCTGGGTGGCTTAGTCAGTTAAGTGTCCGACTTTCGCTTAGGTCATGATCTCGCGGTTTGTGGGTTCGAGCCCCGCGTCGGGCTCTGTGCTGACTGCCAGCTCAGAGCCTGGAGCCTGTTTCAGTCTGTGACTCCCTCTCTCTCTGACCCTCCCCTGCT
>NW_027531912.1:371434-394116 GCF_008692635.1 Crocuta crocuta
GATCTCGCGGTTTGTGGGTTCGAGCCCCGCGTCGGGCTCTGTGCTGACTGCCAGCTCAGAGCCTGGAGCCTGTTTCAGAGTCTGTGTCTCTCTCTCTCTCTGACCCTCCCCTGCTCACGCTGTCTCTCTCTCTCTCCTAGAAATAAATAAAACATTAAAAAAAAAATTAAAAAAAAATCAGTGTATTATTAGTTGCTTTATTTTAAAAAGTATTTTAAAAGCCCTATTTTTAATATTTATTTTTTATTCTATTTTTTAAATGTTTTTTGGGTTTTTTGTTTGTTTGTTTTTATTTATTTCTGAGAGAGAGACAGTGTGTGTGAGCAGGGAAAGGTCAGAGAGAGAGGGAGACACAGAATCTGAAACAGGCTCCAGGCTCTGAGCTAGCTGTCAGCACAGAGCCTGACGCGGGGCTTGAACCCACGAATCGTGAGATCATGATCTGAGCCAAAGTTGGACACTTAACCGACCGAGCCACCCAGGTGCCCCTAATCTATTTATTTCTGAGAGAGAGAGAGCAGGTTAAGCATGGGGGAGAGGGGCAGAGGAGGAGGGGGGAGAGAGAAAGAGTCTTAAGTGGGCTCCACAGTCAGCCCAAAGCCCAACGCAGGGCCAGTCCCATGACCCTGAGATCATGACTGGAGTTGAAACCAGGAGTTGGATCCTCAACCCACAGAGCCACTGAGGCACCCACAGAGGCCTACATTTTTAAAATTTAATATGGGCAGTCATTTCTGATAAAATATGATGGAAGTTATTTAAAACTTAGCAAATCTTTTTGGCAGCTTTGTCATGATTTAGTGTGGGTATTTGAGAGTTAAAAATTTTGTTTTGGTCTTGTTTTTTTGGTCATTTTAGCTTTAACCTATTGACCAACTTAGAATTTTAGGAAAGGACTGAAAAGGAACTAGTTTCAAGAACCTCATTTATTGCTTTAATGGAATACCAGAATTTTTTTCTTTTTTTAAATTAATCTTTTTCTCTGGTTATAAGAGTACTACATGATTATTACAGATCCTTTGTAAGAAGTTATGGTTTAGATAAAATATCTTTCACCTTATCCCACTAACTAGCAAGGAGTACTGCTAAAATTTTGTTTTCAGTTTTTCGCCTCTGTGGTTTTAAAAAATATAATTTAGAGCACATTACGTATAATTTTGTGTTTCTTTTGATTTACTTAATCTAAATTTTAACGTGTCATTTTAAAAATAGAAGTTTCCATGTTTATAAAATATTTTTTTGTCTGAGATAACCCATTCCTGTACCTTTTTTTTTTTTAGCATTTGTATGATATCCCGTTTTTTATCCCATTTATTCCTATTATTGAAACTCTACCCTAAATTTCTTTGTCTATGTTTATTATTTCTACAGGACAGTTCTCAAACATTTTAGGCCCAGTTTCACTCTTAAAAATAATTGAGGACCCTCCCCCAAAACTTTTTAATTTATATCTATTAAGTAGCTTATTAGAAATTAAAGCATAAGATTTTTTTAAGTATTTAACAGTAATTACGTATTATATGACAAAATATAATTTTTAATGAAAACTAATTTCAAAATTGAGTGAACAGTGCCATTGTTTCACATTTCTGCAAAACTCTTTAAAGTCTGGCGTAACAGAAGATAGCAAGGTATATGGTATTTCCTCACATCTATTTCTACATTGAGTCCGTTGCCATGTCTTCTTTTGTTTGAAGTATAAGAACATCTGGCCTCACATATTCGGTTGTAGGAGGGAGCGATATTTTAGTGATCTTTTTAGATAATTATGGATAGTTATAGGTTTTTTGATCCTGTCCCAAAACTTAGGAAGTTGGCAGTTTCTTAAAGGTTCCTAACAATGTGGAATCTGAAATCATATAATGATGTTTTCATATTTATTACATTAAGATTCAGTGATCTGTGGGGCCGCCTGGGTGGCTTAGTCGGTTAAGCGTCCGACTTTCGCTTAGGTCATGATCTCGCGGTTCGTGGGTTTGAGCCCCGTGTCGGGCTCTGNGATTCAGTGATCTGTGGATGGATCTTTTACCTTTATATGATTCGGTTATATTGTGCTTTAGTTAAATGAAAAAGATATATATTTGGAAAATATCAATTCATTGAACTTCTAGATATTTTATTTTTTATTTATTTATTTATTTTAGATATTTTATTTTAAATGTTGACATTTTATTTATTTTTTTAATGTTGACATTTTAGAAAGTGGTGAAGANTTTTAATGTGCACATTTTAGAAAGCGGTGAAGCTGACGGTGGTGGATACAGTTTTCAAAGATGCTGATTTTCACTTGAAAGCTCAAATTTTTTCATTAGCAGGAAATACTGTCATTTTTCTTGATTTATTTTCAAGAAAATGTCAGTAATCAGATTGTCAGTTATTCTTTTAAGTAAAAATGGTAGTTCGTGAACAAAGCCTAGTTTAACTTCCAGTGTAACTATTTTATGAGTGCTTTTCCACTTTTCCTTCAGACAACCATTGTACTTTGGTATGAAACAGAAGTGTTTTATGCATGCTTTCCTGTTCATCACATAGAATATTAAGATGTAGTCAAAGGCTGAAATTTAGTAAAATTGATACCAATTTTTACTATTTCATCATGGACATCTGTTTAATAAGTAATAGCACTGGCCTTTTCCTTAGTTCTTAGGAGAGAGACTAAGTCCTTGGAATTTTCCAAGTATTGGGATTGTCTTTTCTACTTATGAGCCCTTTGAGTCACATCTGAATTTATTTGGGCTAAGACTTGATCAGATGACTAAGGCTGAGGGAAGGTCATCAGAAAAGACCAATGATGTGATTAGAATGTTGGAGGTTTTAGCCAGTCCAGCCGCAAGGGAAGAGAGGAAGGCTAGAGATGGAGTACAGTCACATGCAGTGAATAAGTCTGTCAGTCATACCTGTGCAGTGAAACACCAATAAAAGCTCTAGACACTGAAACTCAATCCATCTTCCTGTTTGGTATCAGTGTGCCAGGTAACGCAACCTGATTCCATGGAGAGTAGGCACAGAAGCCTTGCATTTGGGACCTTCCAAACTTTATCCTTCTTGATCTCCTCATTTGGTTGGTCCTGATTTGTGTCCTCTATATTAAAACTGTGATTGTGGGGCGCCTGGGTGGCTTAATTGGTTAAGCCTCTGAGTCTTGATTTCAGCTCAGCTCATGTTCTCACTTTTTGTGGATTCGAGCCCTGCATTGGGCTCTGCGCTGACAGAGAATTCTCTCTCCCTCTCTCCCTGTCTCTCTCTCTCTCCCAAAAATAAATAAAACTTGGGGGGGAACTGTGATTTTAAGTGTAGAGCTCTTCTGAGTTCTAGGAGTCATTCTAGCAAATTATCAATCCTAAGAGGGTCTTAGGAACCACCCTGATTAAAAAAAATTTTTTTAAATGGTAAGAGTACAGAGACTTGCTTTGTTCTTGACCTGGGGTAGGGGTTGGGGGGCATTTGACATTTTATCTTTAGTAGTTCTTGTCAGATATAATTATCTTTTACGTTTATATAATCAAAGTTATTTCTAGTCTTTTCAATTGTAAACAGGTTTTTCATGAATATCTCTGTAAGTTCACATACTTCTCTCTTATTTTCTTTAGAAAAGTTTCTATAGGTGGAATTGCTAAGTCAGAGTGTCAGTGTATTTTTATTTTTTATTTAATAATTTTAGGGGGTTTTTTTTTTTTTTTTTTTTGAGGGAGAGCAAGAAAGAGCATATGTGTGGGGGAGGGCCAAGGGGTGAGGAGGAGAGTGAGTCTTAAGCAGGCTCCTTTCCCAGTGTGGAGCCCACATTGAGATTATCACCTGAGCTGATATCAAGTGGCAGACGATTAACCGCCTGAGCCACCCAGGTGCCTCCTCAGTGTATTTTTAAAGCTTTTTTTTTTTTTTTTTTTAATTTTTATTTATTTTTGAGAGAGAGAGAGCACGAAGAGGGGAGGGGCAGAGAGAGAGACACAGACTCTGAAGCAGGCTCCAGACTCTGGGCGGTCAGCACAGAGCCCAATGAGGGTTTGAACCCACAGACCGCGAGATCATGAACCGAGCTGAAATCTGATGCCTAACCGACTGAGCCACCCAGGCACCCCAAAAGCTTTTGATGGTTAATGTAAAATTGCCTCCACCAAAAAATGGTATTACTTTTCTTACAGCAAAAATTTTTTTCTCCATATTATAAGCTCAGGGGTCGGAATGTTTTAATGTTTGCTAAACTGATCATTAAAAGGTGGTGTCATCTTAATTTACACATCATTGAATTTTTAAAAATATATTTGCATATTTTTATGAATTTTTTGATGCTTGCATCCATTTATTACTATGTACATTTTTTTGTTTATGGAATAAGAATTAAACCTGAGAAATCATATCATGAAAACTTGTGATCTCTATAATGAAGCAACTGAAGATGTTGAAGACTTGAAATAATGTCCATTAAAAATCATCCTTTTGGATCTGTTTCTTTTACTCTTTTGTTATTCAATTTTAAATATCTATTTGTGTAAGCTTGAATTCCATCTTATGTACATATAAGCTCTTAAGTACACTGAAAACCAGAAACCTTGCCATGTATCTTGTATGTTTCAACCTTGACCATTTTCACTTTCTGGAGTAAGTTTAAGTTGTGTATTTAGTGGTAAATATGGATAAATAAGATGCTTTTCAGTTTAAAAGCATAGCATCGATTGATCATATAAAAAGCATATTGTAGTTAGATGCTATACTGTCATTCCACTGAAATTGTGGCTATAATTGAGACTTGCAAATGTTATTTGGAAGTAGTTTTGATTACTCTTGGCTTGTCATCCCTTTATCTCACTACTTCAAAGGTGTATTTTATATTTTTATATTTTTCATCATGTAAAGTATCAGTGATTTTAAAATGTAACAAAAAAGCACTACATGGCTCACTTGACGCTCATTCATCTAAATGGAGATGTTCTTAACTAAGTACATTTAAACTGTTTATGATACATGACCACAAATTTCTATTATTTATGAAGTGTGGATGAATTTACAGTTCCTGATCTCCAAAATTCTATTTTAGGGGACAAAAGTTACAGAACTATATCCTTTAAATAATAACATTTAGTGTAGAATTCTAAAAAGAATGTTTACCAAGTTGTCAGATGATGAGTGATGTTAAAGATATGTTGACGCTGGCACTCCTGGCTGGCTCTGTTTTTGGGGTGTGCAACTCTCAATCTCAAGGTTGTGAGTTCGAGCCTCACATTGGGTGTAGAAATTACTTTTAAAAAAAATAATAAATTAAAAATTTTTTAATGAAATGTTTGAAGCTTTCATGAGCATTAGTCAGCTGTCAAAAGGATAGTCTTTTTGTCATTGTTGGTATTTTTCTCTCTCTAACTTGAATATAGCGTAGTATTAGTTGTCTCATTTTACTATTAGCCCTAGGTTTTGTTTTTGCTTTTGCTTGTACTTGCTATTAGCATTAGTAAAACTAATTTCTACCAGACTTCTAGAAGAAGATGGCATCAATTACACTATTATTATAATTTTTGTCACTTAGAGTCAGAGCTTCCCCATAGTGTCTTAGTTTAGTTTATTTGTGCATTCTACTTTTAAAAATTGAAGGATTTCCAAAACAGGAAATAGAAAAATATAAGAGCAAGATGAAGATTTCTGGAGCTGAATTACACGAAAATCCAGGGCTTATAAGTTCAAATTTCTTCATACAAAATTATGGCTTTGCATAAAAACATAAAACTTTTCATTTTATAAAAATAGGATTATGTCCATTGACTGGACCTTTGAGTCATTTAATTCTTCCATTAACTTTTAGTATTGACTCTTTCAGGGAAGGCTCTCTATTCATCACCTATCTTTATATAAACAGCAAAAAACTCATCACAGAGAATACCTATATGTAGAAATTGCTCTTGTATCTGTTTTATTTTTATTGTATTATAAACATTTCTGGCCATTATTCTGATTCTAGGGCATTCTGTTTCTGATAAATAAATATAGTGGGAAAATGAGGGCTCTAAGATCTAAGAGAAGGAGCCTCTGAGAAGTAATCTGTTACTTGAGGCTGCTTTTCTCTTATGGGTGTGTATTCATTCAGTCCTAGAAAAAACTGCAGAGAAAGGCTGAAAATCTAAGTAGAACTTTCAGCATATTCACAGAGGTCCATAAAGAAGGGTACTTGGTTAAAAAAAAACAAACAAAAAACAAACAAACATGGGGTGCCTGGGTCGTGGTCGGTTAAGCATCCAACTCTTGCCAACTCTTGGTTTTGGCTCAGGTCATGATTTCAGTTTTGTAAGTTTGAGCCTTGTGTTGGGCTTGGTGCTGGCAGCACAGAGCCTGGCTGGGGTTCTATTTCTCTCCCTCTCTCTTCTCCCCAACTCGTGCTGTCTCTGTCTTTCTCAAAATAAACTTCAAAAAAATTATTTTAAAAGAAACAATCTCTTTCTAAACAAACACAGCCTCTCTGACCTTTAGTTACGGATGCTGACCTAATCCAGAGCCTCAGGTTTTTTTCAGTATTTTGTTTGTTTATTTTTGAGAGAGTGCAAGTGGGTGAGGGACAGAGGATCTGAAGTGGGCTCTGCACTGACAACAGTGAGCTTGATGTGGGGCTCAAACTTAGGAACCGCGAGATCATGACCTGAGCCAAAGTTGGATGCTCAACCAACTGAGCCACCCAGGTGCCCCTCAGTTTTTTCATATAAACACAATAAAAAAGCAATCAGCAGCATGAAGAACGAAGGCCATATGCCAGAAATCAAGAGGAAAACAGACAAGAGAAGTGAGGCTTTGGGATCCAGATAATAGGATTATCAGACATAGATTTTAAGGAACTAATCATTTTAACTGCAGTTTGGGCATAGCTGAAGAGTTATAAGTGAACTGAAAGAAATCTCAGAAAAAATCATTCAGATTAAATCAGAGAAGTCACAAGGGTAGAAATCCAGAAAAGATCTGTGACACTTGATGAAATGGACAAGTATTTAAGGTCCCGGAAAGAAACAAGATGGAAGAGGTACAACTGAGAATTTTCTAAAATGGAGAAAAAGCATTAACCTACAAATTTAAGAACATTTATAAATCCAAATTCCAAGCAGGATAAATACATTAAGAAACTGTTAGAAGACATATATAGAAATCATAGTCAAAATTGGAAATGATCCAAATGTCCATCAATAGGAGGATGTATAGAGGCGCCTGGCTGGCTCAGTTGGAAGAGCATGCAGCTCGGGATCTCAGGGTTGTGTGTTTGAGCTCCACATTGCGTGTAGAGATTACTTAAATACAACTTAAAAAAAAAACCCAAAAGAACAGCAGTAGGGCAGATAAGTAGTACCAGCAATATAATGGGATACTTAACAGCAGTGCAAAAGAATGAAGTATACATTCAATATGAATGAAATTTACAGACAAGATGTTAAGGTAATCAACTACAAAAGAGTATATACTGTATTTTTTTATGTATGTGAATTCCAAAATAAGAGAAGTCTAATCTTTGAAGTCATAATAGGGACGGCTTGTGGGAAAGGCAGGAAATTATTGAGTGAGAAAAGACCAGGCTTCTGGTTGATGGTCATGCAAGTATATTCATTGTGAAAAGTTTAATTGAGCTCCCCACTTAAGATTTATAAACTCTATGCATACATGTTATTCTTTAACATCTAAATACAAACAAACCACACTGAGACCCTTTTCACTAGCAGACCATCACTAAATAAATACTAAAATATTTTTTAGGCAGAAGAGTTTAGATGCAGAAAGAAATGAAGAACACCTAAAAGTCAATAGTGTATCTAATACTAGATTTTTGGATAAATCATGTAACTTCTAGGTCTTAATTTTCCTTGCATGTAATCAGGGGTTTTTACCAAATAATCTATTTTGTCCCTTCTCTTAAAACATACTTGGAAGGATATGGAAGAATTTGAGAGATTGAGTTTAACCTGGAGACACAAATACCAAAAATAAAATTAAATAAAAATTTGATGAAATAAACTCTGAAATTTCGAGAAACTAAATAGTTGTGGTATTAGCAAAGTAAGCATTTGCTTGCTTTATGCACCAAAGCTAACATGAAAAGGAAATTGCAGAATCTAATTATTGTCCTGAGCATATATTGATGTCTCACATTCCATAGTTATATATAAATATGCTCCCTTTAAGTATGGATAACTCCCTAAAATTTTAAAGACCAATATTTTTTCTTTGGGGTTATTTCTCCCATATTAATGGTAATAACAAATCTTGTAATGGTTGGTATCCTTCATTTCTGTTATTTATTAAATCTGTTACCTATCTAGCTATGTGATATGCAGAAATGTTTGATCCCAGAATGCAACCTATGTTTGTTCTACAGATGAATATGTAATTTTTGTTTTCTTTGGAATGGTTCAGAAGTAGGAAAATTAAGTAGTAATGAAAATTCTATTAGGTGATAAAAATTTATTGTAATATATTCTATATTTCCAGTATGTCATCCTGTGGACTTAAAGAGTTGCTTTTGTTACTTGTTCTGTTTTATTTTTGCTTGTAAAGTAAAGGTATCTTGAAATAGGACAAAGAAAATTGGAAGGAGTAGGTGGGGGGTAGTGTACTCTGAAAGGCTTTTGAGGACGTGATGGATGGAGGAGGGCCATAGACCTCTTGTTACTGACCAAAGCGATTTTTGAAGAGAGGTGACAGAATAATTCCATACTCTTAGGTCTCACAGCTTCACCATCATGTAAGAGTAAGTTAGAAAGGCAGAACCTTGGGGCACGTGGGTGGCTCAGTTGGTTAAGCATCTGACTTCAACTCAGGTCATAATCTCATGCTTTGTGAGTTCAACACAGAGCCTGCTTCACGTCCTCTGTCTCCCTCTCTCTCTGCTCCTCCCCTGCACTTGCACTCACTCGCTTGCTTGTTCTCAAAAATAAACATTAAAAAAAAAGAAACGCGGGACCTCAGGCCCTTCCCTAGACCTATTGATTTAGAATCTATGTATGTATATGTGTATGTATTTATATATTTTTAAGTAATCTCCACACCTATCGTGGGGCTCTAACTCACAGCCTCAAGATCAAGAGTTGTATGCTCTATGACTGAACCAGCCAGGCACCCCTAGAATCTCTGTTTAAGTAAGATTCTTAAGTGATCTCATGAATGTTAAGGTTTGAGAAACATTACTACCGGTACTTAATACTATTTTTACCATTTTGAAGCTAACAATACGATGGAGGAGTCCCTGTGTGAAGTTAGGAAAGCTAAGTCTTTGCAGAATAATCTATCACCTATATTAATGATTATAAAATAATATTTAGAAGGCTGAGAAGAAATTGTAAAAAGAGTTGCTTTCGGGGCGCCTGGGTGGCTTAGTCAGTTAAGCGTCTGACTTTCGCTTAGGTCATGATCTCGTGGTTCGTGGGTTCGAGCCCCGCGTCGGGCTCTGTGCTGACTGCCAGCTCAGAGCCTGGAGCCTATTTCAGAGTCTCTGTCTCCCTCTCTCTCTGACCCTCCCCTGCTCACACTGTCTCTCTCTCTCTCCTAGAAATAAATAAAAATATATTTAAAAAAAAAATTGCTTTAAAAAGTGTTTTGGAGGGGTGCCTAGCTGGCCTAGTTGGTAGAACATGCAGCTCTTGATCTTGAGGTCATGAGTTCAAGCCCCACCCCTGGGTGTAGAGCTTAGTTAAAATTAATAAATAAATAAAATTTAAAATAAATAGGGGTGCCTAGGTGGCTCAGTCAGTTGAGCATCTGACTCTTAATTTTGGCCTAAAGCAAGGATCTATGGTCATGGGATCGAGCCCCACATCAGTCTCCTTGCTGAACATGATGCCTGCTTAAGATTTTCCCTATCTCTCTCTGTCTCTCTCTCTCTCTTTCTTTTTCTTTCCTCTCCCCGCCCACGCCCTTCTCTTCTGCTTATGCTCTCGCTCTCTAAAATAAAATGAATAAAAAGTATTTTGGAGAGGAGTAGACTGATGTTCTACATTTACTTGAAATACACAAAACACATGGGTGTTTAGAGGGATGAATTGATGACAAAGCAAAAATAGTAAAATAGTAGAGAATAGACTTGGTGGGAATGAGTGGCCACTGAAGAAAATTTTTTCTTCTCTATGCTTTATATTTTTCATAATGTTAGGGAGGAAGTGGTTATGAAAATGGACATATACCAGATTCTGTAGTTATCTTTGATTTGCATATTTGCTTTATTTCATAATGTATTAATACTTTTCGAGAAGAAAAGGTGGCTAATATTTTTTTTTTTTTTGCAAATGCCCTGTGTACCAAACATACTGCTTTACTGTATGCATTATCTCATTTAGTCTTCATAACACTCTGATGAGTTAGATGTCATTTCCAGTTTGTAGGTGAGAAACCAAGGCACAATTTAACGTACTTTCATCATCTAGTGAGCTCAGAAGATGCATTTTGAACCTGGGGTCCTTAACTTAAGAGTAGGTAACTACTGCATTGCACAATTCAAGGGCCACCATTTTACAGTTTTGGCACAATAGAGTATCGTTCAAATACAGAGTGGATAGGGGTGCCTGGCTGGCTCAGTCGGTTAAGCTTCTGACTTCAGCTCAGGTCACGATCTCACAACTTGTGTGCTCGAGCCCTACATCAGGCTCTCGGCTGACAGTTCAGAGCCTGGAGCCTCCTTCGGATTCTGTGTTCCCCTCTCTTTCTGGCCCTCCCTCTCTCTCTCAAAAATAAATAAACATTTAAAATTATTACTTTAAAAAATGGTACAAAAACAGACACGTGATTAATGGAACAGAATAGAGAACCCAGAAATGGACCCACAGATATATGGCCAACTATTCTTTCACAAAGCAGGAAAGAATATCTGATGGAATAGACAGTCTCTTCAGCAAATACTGCTGGGAAAACTGGACAGCAAAATGCAGGAAAATGAACCTGGACCACTTTCTTTACACCGTACACAAAAATAAATGCAAAATGGATGAAAGACCTAAATGTAAGACAGGAAGCCATCAAAATCCTAGAGGAGAAAGGCAAAAAAAAATCTCTTTGACCTTGGCCGCAGCATCTTCTTACTCAACACGTCTCTAGAGGCAAGGGGAACAAAAGCAAAGATGAATGATTGAGACCTCATCAAAATAAAAGCTTCTGTACTGCGAGTGAAACAATTAGCAAAACTAAAAGGCAACTGACAGAATGGGAGAAGATATTTGCAAATGACATATCAAATAAAGGGTTAGTATCCAAAGAAGACATCCAGATGGCTAACAGACACATGAAAAGATGCTCAACATCACTCATTATTAGGGAAATACAAATGAAAACCAGTGAGATACTACCTCATACCTGTCAGAATAGCTAAAATTAACAACTCAAGCAACAACAGATGTTGGCAAGGATGCGAAGAGGAACCCTTTTGCACAGCTGATGGGAATGCAAACTGGTGCAGCCACTCTGAAAAACAGTATGCGGGTTCCTCAAAAAATTAAAAACAACTACTCTACCACCCAGCAATTGCACTACTAAGTATTTATCCAGGGGATACAGGTGTGCTGTTTCAAAGTGGCACATGCACCCCAATATTTAGCACAGTGCTATCGACAATAACCAAAGTATGGAAAGAGCCCAAAGGAGATGTGGGGGGGCGGGTGTGTGTGTGTGTGTGTTTGTATATAATGGAATGTTACTTGGCAATCAAAAAGAATGAAATCTTGCCATTTGCAACTACGTGGAAGTAGAGGGTATTATGCTAAGTGAAATGAGCTTAAAAGAGACTCTTAAATACAGACAAGAAACTGAGGGTTGCTGGAGGAGTTGTGGCTGTGGGGATGGCCTAAATGGGTAAGGGGCCTTAAGGAAGATACTTGTTGGAATAAGCCCTGGGTATTATACATGGTGGGGAGAATCATTGGTATCTACTCCTGAAATGATTATTGCACTATATGCTAACTAACTTGGATGTAAATTAAAAAATAAATAAATGAAATGGAAAAAAAAAAAAAAAGAATACAAAGTGGGTAGTTCCCCTGGGATTGTACAACAGGGTTACCTGGCCTTGACCATTTGCTTATAGGGCCGCCTCACTATTCTCTTAAACTTGCAAAATGAAAATTTAAAATATTTTTCTGATGTGAATTTTGAATTGTTCCATGACTTTTTCTTGTGTGTTTTATTTTTAAGATTCTTGGATCTCCCAGTCAGCATCATTTCCCCGTAATCAGAAACAGCCAGGGGTGGATTCTTTATCTTCAGTGGCCTCCCTTCCTAAACAGATTTTCCAGTCTTCAGTCCAACAGCAACTTACTAAAGCAGCTAAAATCACTTGTGCACACTGCAAAAAACCTTTACAGAAGGGACAGACAGCTTATCAACGAAAAGGATCAGCTCACCTCTTTTGTTCTACCACCTGCCTTTCTTCCTTCTCTCATAAGCGCACTCCAAAGAAACGCAATGTAATATGTAAAAAGTAAGCTGTACTTTTCAACATGGCTCCATATAGTTGGATACTGGCAGTATAGATGTGTGTTGAATGTAATTGGAGAGCTGTATAGATTCACGGATACAGTTGCTGCAAAGATATCTTCAAGTTTATTGAGCTTGACTTATCCTAGAGTATGTCAGAGCTATGAGTTCATTTGTACTGTCCTTACTCGAGGCAGGAAAGGGGAATGTAAAAATTGACCCTCTCTCTGCCACTGCCTTTGCCTTGCTCCTCCCCATCTTTTACCTTAATTCTACCAAGTTGCTACCACCTTTTTGGAGTGCTTCAAAAAGTCATAATAACCTGTGACGAGGTTCTTGTGCTACAAAATGTTTATCTCCGAGTCATCTCCTGCCATATTACTTAGGAACCCTTGACAGTGAAACCGAAAGTGGGTTTACCAAAACCTAGTAAGACCCAAAAATTCCAGTAGATTCTTAGGATTAAATTATGAGAAAATGAAAAATGTCATTTCTTGTTCATATATTTGACTTTTATTAAAATGTAATATTCTTAAGTTGCATCTGTCCCTTGTGTTTCAGAAATGCACCTACAAAAAATGCTACTACTGTTCAAGTTGAGTCAAAAGACTCCTCCCGAGAATTTTGTCGAACATCTTTGCCTCCCTGTGAAGACAACCAGAATCTTAGAAAGAGAGTTAATAAATCAAGATGTATAATCTGTAGTAAACTAACAGAGGTCTGGGTTTTTATATCTTATTTAAGCTATTATGTAGGTTAACAGGGATAATTTTAATTTTTAAGTGTTGTTATATGCTCTGCCATCTACATAATACAAATGTCCTGGATCTACACAATGAAATTAAAGGGAAGGATAAAGATATGTTAGAACTAACTCTTTTGTGAATGAATATCCCATTTGCATGCTATAGAAAGTATACAGCTATTTCCATGGAATTGAATATATTCATAAACTAAGCGTTAGTGTTCGGGTGAATTTTGTTCTTATTAGTCACTAAGTAAACGTGCAAGTTCAGGACATGTAGGAAGCAACCAGTCCTGGTACAAGAATATACAGAACAAGTGGAGTGTAAGTGTGTTGATCACATTTCTTAAGTGGTATTGCCATCTTTCCAGTTGCTGAAAGAAGAAACATGCATACAGGCAGTCCTTACATAACATACTCCTTGGCAACTGAAGTTGGTGTTCCCTGGAGCTGTGCAAATTGAGGACATGATTTTATCTCTGTTACCATAGAACTGAGCAAAGCAAGAACCATCTTCTGTATATACAGACACCATCCTGAGTATAGTAATATGGACTTTTAGCACCTTCTATGAATTAGGGTAGTGAAGTTTATAATAACAAAAATTCCAAGTCCATTTCTTTTAATCAGGTCATATCAAAATCTTCAAAACAGTCTGTTTCCTCTAGGTCTTAAGTGTCTCTAGGGAAGTTATTACTTATTTTATAGTTTTTATTCCATGAATCTTACCTTTTTTGTAAAATCAAAGATAAAAGTGAAAGTAATGAAATTTACTTTTTAGTCTTTTCCCTGAATATTTCTTCCACTGAGAAATAATTAGAGATTGTTTCTTTTGAAGAAAGTAGTTATCTCATTGCTTACTGTGCTACTCTGGCTCATTCTTTTAATAAATTCTGACTTTTCTTTTAGATTCGTCATGAAGTCAGCGTTAATAATGTAATACATAAACTATGCAGTAACCAGTGCTTTAATAAGTACAGGTTAGCTAATGGTCTGATAATGAATTGCTGTGAACAGTGTGGAGAGTACTTGCCTAGTAAAAGTGCTGGGAACAATGTCCTGATCATTGAAGGTCAGCAGGCAAGATTTTGCTGCCAAAGTTGTGTTAATGAATATAAACAGGTAATTATTTTCAATGCGTTTAAATGATCAAGTATACAATAGCTTTTCCTTGTTAACTTACATTAACCAGACTTATCTTAGAGTCTCATTTAGTTCCGTTTTTGTTAATCAGTCACTGAGCTGTCCCATCTCAAATGAGTTTTGAAATCAATTGATTATCCTAAGCTAGTTTTCCTTCCTCTTCCAATTTTTAGAATAGCTTGTGAAGAATAGGTATTAACTTTTCTTTTTTTAAAAAATTTTTTTATAGTTTATTTTTGAGACAGAGACAGCGTGAGTGGGGGAGAGGCAGAGAGAGAGGGAGACACAGAATCTGAAGCAGGGTCCAGGCTCAGAGCTGTGCGATGCGGGGTTCGAACCCACAAACTGAAAGATCATGACCTGAGCCAAAGTCGGACACTTAACCAATTGAGCCACCCAGGCGCCCCAATGTTAACTTTTCTTAAATTTTTGCTTGGTGGAATTCACCTGTGAAGTGAGTCCTAGAGTTTTGTTTGTTGAGAATTTTTTGATTGATTCAATTTCATTACTAGTAATTAGTCTGTTCAAATTTTTTATGTCTTCTTGATTCAGTTTTGGAAGATTATAGGTTTCTAGGAATTTACCCATGTCTTTTAGGTTGTCCATATGTCAGCATATAGCTTTATTATAGTATTTCCTTGTAATCTTTTGTATTACTGTAGTATTATTATTTCCTCCCCATTTCTGATTTTATCTGAGTATTCTTTTTTTCTTGATGAGTAGCTAATGGTTTATCAATTCCGTTTATCTTTTCAAAGAACAAGCTCCTGGTTTCATTGGCCTTTAAATAAGTGAATAAATAAATAAATAAATAAACAAACTCACCGGTTTTTAAAGCTCCCAGGCTTAAGTCCCACTGATATATTTTTTTTTAGGCAGAGGCATTACTTCATTCAGGCAGGGATGCACCAGACACAGCACAGCTGGAATGCAGGGGTCAGGACATGGAAGCGCACCTTCACCCAGTTACCCCAGGAGGGTGCAGTGAGTGGAGACGGCTGGTGAGCCCTCTGGGGAGCTCTGTACTCCCTCTGGGAGGAGCCTTTCCCAGCTCACAGGAGGGAAAGAAAAGGAATGCAAGTAAAGGGGCCTAGTCCTGTAGTCATTCAGCTAAGCGCCACTGATTTCTAAAGCCTCTGGAGTTAAGCCCTGCTGGTTTTCAAAGGCACAAGTTACAGTGACTCAGATCCCCAGTGTCAAGGGTACCCAGTAGGGTCTGAGCCTCTCTCTTCTCTGTGCTTGTGTTGGCCCTCTTGCTTGTGGTTAGTTTTACTAGGTATTTATTTGGTTCCCAGGCACATCTCTTGTCAGTGTGAACTTATCTCTGTGTTTAGCCATAGAAGGTCTTTTCTGCCAGTCTTTAGGCCATTTTCTAGTTCGTTGTGTAGATGTAGCTGTTTTCTTGTGTCCGTGAAGCGAGATGAGGCCAGGACCCTCCTACTCTGCTGTCTTTCATCAGTTGGTACCAAATCATTTTTATGGGAAAAAGTAAGATTTTTTTTTTTTTTTTAATGCTTATTTTGAGAGAGGTCTTTGCGCTGTCAGCACAGAGCCCGACATAGGGCTTATTCTCCCCAACTGTGAGATCATGACCTGAGCTGAAATCAGTAGATGCTTAACCAACTGAGCCACTCAGGTACCCCTCTGATCTCATGGTTTTAATTAATATATCCTCATGATTTCCAAAATATATCTGTAGATGATAATTTCCCCTCTTTTTAAAAAATTTTTAAAATGTTTTTATTTATTTCGAGAGAGAGACAGCGTGAGCAGGGGAGGGTCAGAGAGAGAGGGAGACACAGCCTGTCTGAAACAGGCTCCATGCTCTGAGCTAGCTGTCAGCTCAGAGACCCCAGTGCAGGGCTCGAACCCAGGAAACCAGAGATCATGTCCTGAGCCGAAGTAAGCAAGTAAGCGACTGAGCCACCTAGGCACCCCTCCCCTCTTTTTTTGTTTTTTTGAAGTTTGTTTTATGTGTAGATATTTCTTTCAATTTCAGACAAATCTACCCATCTGTCATCTCCATTTGAATGTTCCACAGATATCTCAAATTCCATGTCTAAAGCTGAAACTCCAAACCTTTTTTTCATTCTGTTTCCCATATCAGTAAATGGTCCCATCATTCAGTCAGATGCCTAGGTAGAAATTTAGGGCCATCCTTTACTCCTCCTCCTTCCTTAGCCTCCAGAGCCACTCAGTTACCAATAATCCAGATTCTACTTTCTAAATATCTCTCAGGTCTATCCTGTCTTTATTCCTATAATCCTAGACCAAGCCATCATCTCTCTTGTCAGAATGACTCCCACAGTTTGTTGGCTGTTTCTGCACCACTGGTCTTCCTTACAGTTAGAAATCATAATACAGTCAGAGCAGTCTAAATACAAACTTGGGTATGCTGTTCCTGCTTTTTTTACATAACTGCCACCAATATGGCTTTCAGGGTTAAATCAAAACAAAGTTCTCTTAGTTTTGTAAACATTGAATGCAGTGTTCAAGTTGTGCTGTGTACAAAAAGATTATAGCTAGTAGGATACCATTTGCATTATCTACATCTTTGTTTCAAATTTTTCTTAATTTTATTATTGACTCTAAAATCAGTTCTATGTCTTTTTATTAAATGGAACCATACAAAATGTGATACTTTATAGCTGGCTTTCACATATACTGTTTTCAGTGTTCATCCAGGTTGTAGCATATAACTTCACTTGTTTTGGGGGCGCCTAGGTGGCTCAGTTAGTTAAGCGTCCGACTTCGGCTCAGGTCATGATCTCATAGTTCTTGGGTTCGAGTCCACATCGGGCTCTGTGCTGACAGCTCAGAGCCTGGAGCCTCCTTCAGATTCTGTGTCTCCCTCTCTCTCTCTCTGCCCCTCCCCGGCTCGCTCTCTGTCTCTTAAAATAAAGACATAAAAAAAACCTTTTTTTAAATAACTTCACTTGTTTTTATCGCCAAATACGATTTCATTGTATGGATAATACCCACATTTTTTCCCCACATTTTTTAATTTTTTTTTTTAACCTTTATTTATTATTGAGAGAGCATGAGCATGGGAAGGGCAGAGAGGGAGAAACACAGAATCCAAAGCAGGCTCCAGGCTCTGAGCTGTCAGCACAGAGACTGACGCAGGGCTCAAACCCACAAACCACGAGATCATGACCTGAGCTGAAGTTGGATGCTTAACTGACTGAGCCACCCAGGTGTCCTTCCCCACATTTTTTGTTTATCCATCAGTAATGGACATTTTAATTATTTTTACTTTTTGGCTATTATGAATAATGTTGCTATGAACACTTAGTACAAATCTGTGTAGATCTGCATTTTCATTCTGGTGTTGGTGGGTCATATGTAACTCTTTAAACTTTTCAAGAATTGCCAGGCTGTTTTCCAAGGTACCTGTACCATTTTACATTTGCACTATCACCTTAGGAAGGTTTTAGCTTTTCCGTGTCTTTGCCAACACTTGCCATTATATCATATATCTTTTTTTATAGCCACCCTAGTGGATGTGAAGTGGTATGAGGTGTTTTTGATTGATATTTGATGACAAATGATGAGCAACTTTTCATGTGCTATTGAGCATTTATATATACATTAATCTTAACAATTCTAACTTAAATTGTAATCTGTTTCTCTCAGATGATGGAAACAAAATCAAAAAATTTATCAGCATCAGAAAACAGAAAAAGGAATGCTGTTAGAGAAGAAAATGAAAGGAAGTTAAATGGACCATTGAATACTCTTTTAGAAAAAAAAGAGGGAATACCAGAAAAAAAGGAAAAGACTTCAGAGCTACAGGTTTTGGCAGAACGTAGGACAGATACATCACTGATCAGACAGGATGTGAATTTACCTTCTGTAACCATAGCTGATAAATTTCAAGCGCAACTGGAAGAGAAAAAATCAGAAGACTCCGTTATATCAGTTGTACTTTCTGCAGACCCAGGTACATGGCCCCGTGTTTTAAATATTAAACAACGGGACATTCTTGTTGAAAATGATCCACCTCAAGTAAGAAATTTTAACTTTCCAAAAGACAATACAGGGAGGAAGTTTTCAGAAACTTATTATACACGAATTCTTCCAAATGGTGATAAAACCACTAGATCCTGGTTACTTTATTCAACCTCAAAAGATTCTGTGTTTTGTTTGTATTGCAAACTCTTTGGGGAAGGAAAAAATCAACTGAAGAATGAGAATGGGTGCAAAGATTGGCAGCATTTATCACATATTCTTAGCAAACACGAAGAAAGTGAAATGCATATCAATAATAGTGTTAAGTATTCAAAATTAAAATCTGATTTGAAAAAAAATAAAACTATGGAAGCTGCAGAACATGGATTACATAAGAATGAGAAAAATGATGGTGTGCTATTGTTGTACACAAAATATACCTGATGTGGTTTTGACATTGAGGTCATATATTTATTCAGAAAAGATCTATACCCTAACAGTACCATTTGTGTTGTGAAGTTGCTACAACTTTTCAACAGTTCATTAGCAATAAGTATAATAGCAAATAGTAAAGAATGTTTGTTTCAAGTTCTAAAGCTAATTGGACTCAATAGTAATTAATGCAGATTTCAGTAAAGGCAATTGTTATGTTTTCATTCTGTCAATTCATACCTTTTAAAACTGGCATTTGAGGGCTAACATTTGATAGGTTTGGTTAATTTTCTGTTCTGATTGCTTTGAAGAAAGGAGAGAAAGGCTTAAATTTATCAATACTAGTTTGAACAAGATACTTTGTGAACATTTTCATCATTATTATTAAAGTAAAAACATTCAGAAACTGAAAGTTTCAGTTTCTTGGAAACTAAAATTGCAGCTTTTTGCTATTAAACCAAATACCTGCGATTTCTTTCTTTTGGGCAAAACATTGTTTTATTATTTGGGCCAAACGGCATTATTTGTTACATTATATTAAGGTGATTACTTTGCATTTAATTGGTTTTAATTTAATTTATAAATGGTTTAGATTTTATTGTGTGAGAAGTATAAGAATAAATGTATACCTATTTTTATGTTAGTACAAATATAAGAAATATTAAAGATATATTAAGTTAACCTTTAGGTGTTGTGGCAATTTTTTTCCCCTCTGAAGACTATGTGCTTGAAATTCAAGAAACACATTAATGAAAATTAAGGCTCTCCACTTTTTCAAATGATCAGTGCTCCCATTACTATATATTTAGTAATTCTCCTTTTGTATCTGATTTCGAATTCCAACTTTATCATATATTAAATTCTTACATATACTTGGGCTTTGTCTCAAAACTCTGAAACAAAATGACAAATGAACAATGACTAGAGTAAAACTCGCTGTATTTTTGGTGGGATGACACTAGGAGTACGTGGAGACTCTGTCACTGATGCCAGTGCTTAAAACTATTATTAGAATACCCACAGAAATCATTATTAATTTATAACCATTTTGTTTTTTGATAACTATTTCAGTCTTTCAGAGTTGGATCTGAATCAGGCTTTGGGATGTTACCAAAAATTGAGTTTACTTTTAGAGGCCTAAGAAAATATTCTAGAGAATATAACACAGGTTTTGAAGTTCCTTTCCAAATGTTTAATGTGCTCATTATTTCTTTAAAACTTAAAGCTAATTGAATGACATTTATTATATGATTATGTTAGATAGATACTTGGTATCTGAGCAAACTAATGAAATCAACCAGTGGCTACTTAAGATAATTTGCTAAAAACAAATTTACCTATTGAGAAAACAAAATTAAATCCTATCCTCTAAATTCTTATTAATTATTTATTCTTATTCAACATACTATAAGGCACCATAAGCTCTTGATGTAGTATTGAATTAAATGTGAAAAATTCCGGGGAGCCTGGGTGGAGAGTGTCTGACTCTTGGTTTTAGCTCAAGTCATAATCTCATGATTGTGAGATGGAGTCCTGCATCAGTGCTGGCAGCACAGAGCCTTCTTGGGATTCTGTCTCCCTCCCTGCCCTTCCCCTGCTAACATACGTGCACATGTGTTCATTCTTTTTTTCTCTCTCTCAAAAAAATAAACATTCAAAAATTTCAAAAGATGTAAATGCCAGGGTGCCAGGAAGGCTCAGTCAGTTAAAGTGTCCCAATTCTTGATTTCGGTTCAGGTCGTGATCTCATGGTTCATGAGTTTGAGCCATGCATCGGGCTCACACTGATGATGTGGAGTCAGTTTGGGATTCTCTCTCCCTCTCTCTCTGCCGCTTCAACTCTCTCTCTTTCAAAATAAACCTAAAAAAAATTAGATGCTGGGTTTTTCCATATTTACTGTAAATTTCATTCAACTTTTTGCTATGTGAAATTTTTCATAATCAAAATATTGAGGGGAAAAAATAAAATAAAAAATAAAATATCTCTAGGCAGGGGAATGATTTTTTCCTCCTTATCAATTTTTTGGTTTTTTAAGTTTATTTATTTTGAGAGAGAAAGAGGGGGGTGGGGAGGGAGTAATAGAGAGAGAGGGAGAGTGAGAATCCCAAACAGGTTCCACACCATCAGTGCAGAGCTGGACATGGGGCTTGATCCCAAGAACTATGGTATCATGACCTGAGCTGAAGCCAGACAATTAACCAAATAGGCCATCCACGGGCCCCAACGGTTTTTGTTTGTTTGTTTTAAGTTATAAAATGAGTATGTTCTCACTATAAAAGGAAGAAAACAGTTCAAGTCTTGTTCACCATCTCCTACTTCCCCTACAGAAGGACTTATCAACAGTGATCTGGACTATACCCAGGATTTGTTTTCATCTTTTTAATTTCATCGAGAATAGCCATTAGGAAACATTATCTCCTGCCAGTAATGTAATATCAAAAATTAGGAAAGACAATTCAGAATAACAGTCTTTAAGAAATGGCAGGGGTGCCTGGGTAGCTCAGTTGGTTAAGCATCTGACCGGTTTCAGCTCAGGTTATGATCTCCGTTCATGAGTTTGCTTAAGATTTTCCCCTCCCGCTCTCTATCTGCCCCTTCCCCATTTGTGCTCTCTCTGTCTCTCTCAAAATATGTAAACTTAAAAAAAAAAAAAAAAAAAAGGCAATATCTTGGTTTTCTCATTTCACAGAGGACAAGGGACAATATTTCCATTTTTTTTTTCAGATTTTCTGTCTTTAAAATTCTAACAGTGGAACATTTTCTTCCTGTGATCCCCTAGACCGTCCCCCCATCTCAGTGCTGAAAGCCAGTAAGAGCTGCTAATAGCCACTTTATATGTACAAGGTAAAATTTGCTACATAGGATGGAAAAGTGAATAAGTGATTGAAGTAAAGAGCTCAATCAAGAATAATGTTTCATGGGGCACCTGGGTGGCTTAGTCGGTTAAGCGTCTGACTTTCGCTTAGGTCATGATCTCGCGGTTCGTGGGTTTGAGCCCCGCATCGGGCTCTGTGCTGCTTGCCAGCTCAGAGCCTGGAGCCTGTTTCAGTCTGTGACTCCCTCTCACTCTGATCCTCCCCTGCTCACGCTGTCTCTCTCTCTGTCTCTCCTAGAAATAAATAAAACTTTTTAAAAAAAATAATGCTTTATAATTTTAGGTCATGTCATTTTTCTGTTTCAAAGCTTTGAAGTTCCCCATTGCTTTTATTTTTTTTTTTTAATGTTTTTTATTTTATTTCTAGAAGAGAGAGAGAGACAGCATGAGCAGGGGAGGGTCAGAGAGAGAGGGAGTCACAGACTGAAACAGGCTCCAGGCTCCGAGCCGGCAGTCAGCACAGAGCCCGACGTGGGGCTCGAACCCACGAACCGTGAGATCATGACCTAAGCGAAAGTGGGACGCTTAAACGACTAAGCCACCCAGGCGCCCCCCCCCCATTGCTTTTATTTTAAAACTGCAACTCCTTGGTACATCATATATAGGTAGCTGCAATCATGAGTGGCAGATAATAGGGAAAAGTTGTAGACAAAGACAACATGAAGTACAAAGTTGTAGAAATGGAATAGTGTTCTATAATTTTGAATTATAAAGGATGCCCATGTTAGGATGAGACTAAGAATTTGAGAATATAACTGGGGCGCCTGGGTGGCTCAGTTGGTTAAGCCTCCAACTTCGGCTCAGGGTGATCTTGTGGTCTGTGAATTCAAGCCCTGCATCGGGCTCTGTGCTGACAGCTCTGAGCCGGGAGCCTGCTTCAGGTTCTGTGTCTCCCTCTCTCTCTGCCCCTCCCTAGCTCGCACACTCTCTCAAAAATAAACATTAAAAAAAAGTTTTTAGGAATTTGAGAATATAACTATGGCTGAAAGAAAAATCTAAGCCATGTACCCAAGCCTTTGTGTTTAGAAAGTTAGGTTAGGAAAATAGTGGTGTAATATTGAGGACAATAAAAGGTTTTCAAAATGTTGTAAATGATTTTTTTTTTTTTAAGCAGCAGTCAT
>NW_027531912.1:394192-412201 GCF_008692635.1 Crocuta crocuta
TTAAGCAGCAGTCATTTTAAATATAGAGTTCTGGAAATCATATCTAGAATGAAGAGCAGAGAATCCAGTTTGCTTCTACAGATAAAGCAAGGGAAACCTCAAACCTGGGAAATCAGACTCCCCTCACACATGTAGATATTAAAAGACTTTCATGGGACACCGCACTGGCTCAGTTGATAAAGCATGTGACTCTTGATCTCAGGGTCATGAGTTCAAGCTCTACATTTTATGTATTTTTTTTTTTATTTTTCTTAGTTTATTGTCAAGTTGGTTTCCACATAACACCCAGTGCTCATCCCCACAAGTGCCCCCCTCCATGCCCGTCACCCCCTTCCCCTCCCCCCTTCCCATCAGCCCTCAGTTTGTTCTCAGTATTCATGAGTCTCTCATGGTTTGCCTCTCTCCCTCTCCCCAACTGTTTTACCCTTCTTCTCCCTCATGGTCCTCCATTAAGTTCCTCCTAATCCATCTATATGTGCAAACATATGGTATCTGTCCTTTGCCTGCCTGACTTCACTCAGCATAACACCCTCAAGTTCCATCCATGTTGCTACANCGCGAAAGTGGGTCGCTTAACCGACTAAGCCACCCAGGCGCCCCAAAGCCCCACATTTTAAACTTACTTAAAAAAAATAAGACAATAATTCATGTGCCTACAAATTAATAAAAAACAATAAGGGCACCTGGGCGGCTCAATTAAGCATCTGACTTAGTTTCAGATTATGTCATGATCTCATGGTTGGTGAGATCGAGACAAGCTCTGATCTCTGAGCTGACAGCATGAAGCATGCTTGGGATCCTCTCTCCATCTCTGCCCTTCCCCTGCTCGTGATTGTGCAAACATTCTTGCTTTTTCAAAATAAATAATTTAAAAAAAATAAAAAGTAAAAAAGACAAAATAACCAATATCAAGAATCAGTGGAAGGGCACCTAGCTGGCTCAGTCAGTAGAGTGTGCAACTCTTGATCCTGGAGTCATGAGTTTGAACCCCATGTTGGGTATGGAGATTACTTAAAAAAAAAAAAAATCACTGGAGATCCTTTGGATGTTTAAAACATAAGGTTATGGGGTACCTGAGTGGCTCAGTTGCTTGAGCATCTGACTTCAGCTCAGGTCACAATCTCATGATTTGTGGGTTCAAGCCCTGTGTTGGGGTCTGTGATGACAGCTCAGAGCCTGGAGCCTACTTCAGATTCTGTGTCTCCCTCTCTGCTCCTCCCCCACTCATGTTCTGTCTCTCCCCCAAAAATAAACATTAAAAATTAAAAAAAAAAACAAAAACAAGGTTATAAATGACTCAGGTCAAAGATTTTGACATAGTATACAAATTCTTTGAAAAACATAACTTCTCAAATCTGTTCCGGGAAAAAAAATAGAAAATCTCAATAACCAAAAAATGAAATCTGGCCATGTGTAGCAACATGGATGGACCTTGAGGGTGTTCTGCTGAGTGAAATAAGTCAGGCAGAGAAGGACAAATATCATATGTTTGCACGTATAGGAGGAACTTAACAGAGGACCAAGGGGGAGAAGAAGGGGGAAATGGTGGGGGAGAGGGAGGGAGGCAAACCATGAGAGACTCTTGAATGCTGACAAAACTGAGAACTGATGGATGTAGAGGGGAGAGGGGATGGGCATGGAGGAGGGCACTCGTGGGGATGAGCACTGGGTGTTATGTGGAAACTAATTTGACAATAAACTATCTGTAAAAAAAAGAAAATCTCAATAACCCTATTAAAGAAATTGACCCTAAAATTATGAGCCTTTCCACAAAGAAAATTGTAGATTCAGATTCCTTCTCTAGTGAAATCTTCCTTAAGGAAGGTATAATTACCTATTTTAAACATGTTTCCAGAGAATAGAAGGTATCACCCAACTTGATTTAAAGACCAGAAATACCCTGATAACAAAATTTGACAAGAATAATACAATGAAAAAAAGAGACCATTCTCATACTAAAATCCTAACCAAAATATTAGAAATTGATTCTGATAGTAAAAGGAATGATAAAATCATAGCTAAGTAGGGTTATTTGAGGAATAAAAGATTAGGTTAACATTTGAAGTCAATTGATATAATTTACCACACAAATAGCAAAAGAAAACCAATACAAGCATCTCAACACAAAAAAAGCATTTGAGGGGCGCCTGGGTGGCTCAGTCAGTTGAGCGTCTTCAGCTCAGGTCAAGGTCTCACAGTTTGTGAGTTTGAGCCCCGCATCAAGCTCTGTCCCCGCTTCGGATTCTGTGTCTCCCACTCTATCTGACCTGACCCTTGCTCGCTCGCTCTCTAAAAAAAAATAAACATAAAAAAGCATTTGATAACTCAACAGCCATTCATAATAAAAACTCAGCAAACTTCAAGGAAAACGGGGAAAAAATCCTACAATTAACATCATAATGAAATAACACTTCGCTGAGCTGAGGGACAAGAAAAACATGTTCATTATTACCACTTCTACTCGTTACTTGAAATTAAGACAGTTTAATAAGGCTAAATAAATAAAGGTATAAGGATTGGAAAGGAAGACTAAAACTCACTTGAGGGCGCCTGTGTGGCTCAGTTGGTCAAGCTCAGGTTGTGATCTGATGGCTTGTGGCTTCAAGTCTTGCATCAGGCTCTGTGCTGACAGCTCAGAGCGTGGAGCCTGCTTTGGATTCTGTGTCTCCCTCTCCCTCTGCCCTCCCCTGCTCATGCTCTGTCTCTGTCAAAAATAAATAAGCATTTTTTAAAAATTAAAAAAAAACCTCATTTGCACTTAACATGTCTGTGAAGAAAGAGTAAAAGAATCTGTGGCAAACTATTAGAATTAATAAGGGTATTTAACAAGGAAATTAGTTAAAATGGATATTTTTAAATTGTATTTCTGGGGCACGTGGTTGGCTCAGTCAGTGGAACATGTGATTCTTGATCTTGGGATTGTGAGTTCAAGCCTCACGTTGGGAATAGAACTTACTTAAAAAATATTTTAATTGTATTTCTACATATTTACAACAAACAATGAAGCTAAGTGCTGTGTTTACAGCATCAAAAAATCAAATACATAGAAATAATGTAGTTAAATAGATGCATAATCTCCACATAGTAGTGTATAAAACATTGAAGAAAAATGGAGTAATCGCTTTCCTAGACTGGAAGACTTGATATTAACATAAAATAAGTCAGTCCTGGGACGCCTGGGTGGCTCAGTTGGTTAAGTGTCCGACTTCGACCCAGGTCATGATCTCGTGTTTTGTGAGTTTGAGCCCTGCGGCAGGCTCTGTTCTGACAGCTCAGAGCCTGGAGCCTGCTTTGGATTCTGTGTCTCCCTCTCTCTCTGCCCTTCCTCACTTGTGCTCTCTCCCTCTCAAAAATAAATAAACATTAAAAATAATAAGTCAGTTCTCCCAATACTGATCTAGATTCATCAAAATCCCAGTCAAGATCTCAGCCTTTTTTTTTTTTTAATGTGTATTTATTTTTGAGAGCGAGAGAGCGCATGAGCAGGGGAGGGTCAGAGAGAGAGGGAGACACAGAATCTGAAGCAGTTTCCAGGCTCTGAGCTGGCTGTCAGCACAGAACCCGACGCGGGGCTTGAACCCACGAATCGTGAGATCATGACCTGAGCCAAAGTTGGACGCTTAACTGACTAAGCCACCTAGGTGCCCCCGCATCTCAGCTTTTGTGTGTGTTTGGGAGAAATTGATTCACTGATTCTAATGTTTATAGGAAATCTAAAGTCTCAGAATAATAGCTATAATGGGGGCCGCTAGTGGTCTCAGTCGGTAGAACATGCTACTCTTGATCTTGGGGTTTTAAGCTTGAGCCCCACGTTGGATGTGGAAATTGCTTAAAACTAAAAAATTTTTTAAAAAAGGAATAATAGCCAAAACATTCTTGAAACAATAAATTTGTAGAGGATCTCCCCTCCCCTCCCCTATCAATATATATTATAATACTAGTTAACTCTGATGTTGTTGAAAGGATAGGAATTAGATTCATTAGGCAGAGTGGAATTCTCTATTCCTAGAAACCAAACTACACAAATTTAATCACCTGGTTTACAGTAAAGGTATTACCGCAATTTAGTGAAAAAGGATGATTGATGATCTTGTCAATAAATGGTGCTAGATGCCATATGAAAAAGTAAACCTTGACTCCTCTCTTTACACCATACACTAAAATGTATTTGAGAATGATCACAGACTTAAATATGAAAAGTAAACCAATCATAGCAGCACTCTCCACAATAGCTAAAACATGGAAAGAGCCTAAGTGTCCATCAACAGACGAATGGATCCAGAAGATGTGGTTTATCTATACCATGGGATACTACACGGCAATGAGAAACAATGAAATCTGGCCACGTGTAGCAACATGGACGGACCTTGAGGGTGTTATGCTGAGCGAAATCAGTCAGGCNTTGTTTTATACATTTGGGTGCATTTATGTTGGGTTTGTAGATATTTGCGATTGTTATATTCTCTTAGTGGCTTAACTGCTTTATCATTATGCGATGCTGTTGTGCCTGAATCGCGAGTCCCAGAGACCTCCAAGGAGCCGGCATCGATGCAAGTACAAAAGGGTCTTTATTACAAGCTTGAGCAGGGGCTCACCCGCCTACCGGTGTCGTGGCAGCAGGGTGAAGCCAAGAACAATAGCGAGTTAGGTTTTTAAGGAGTAAGGGATGGAGATGTTACAGTACATGTAGCATCATCACATAAGCACCAGTCACAATTGTCCAGCCCCCATGGTAACAGCTTTGACCATTCAGTATCCGTGAGGCGTCCGTTACTTTTGGCGGGACCCAATCATGACCTTTGAGAATCCTTTGAAAATGACCAGTTATGAGGTGAGTTCAAAGTGCCCACGTGGGGTTCAGGCAAGCGGTGAGTGATTGGCTAGTTTGTATCTGCAGTTCCCAGCCTTGACTCAGACCATAGGAGTGTTTCTTTTTACTTTTTGATTAGCTGACCTGAGGGCGGTCCGAGGATGGCTTTAGCCTTGAGCAATCTGAGGAACTGGGGCTCCGTGCAGCCCGAGGCTGCTCTTAATGGAGGACTTAATTTTTGGTTCTTCAATGCTCTTCTTTCTCTCTTGTTATGGTATTTTTTAAAAGTCTATTTTGTCTAGTGCTACCCCAGCTTTATTTTTTTCATTTCCGCTTGCCTGTAATATCTTTTTCTGTGTCTTTACTTTCAGCGTCTAGGTGTCTTAAGGTCTGAAGTAAGCCTCTTTTAGGCAGCATACAGATGGCTGGGTGTTTTGTTTTGTTTTTTTTAATGTAATCACCCTATGTGTTTTCATTGGAGGATGGAGTACATTTACATTGAAAGTTGTTTTGTTTTCTGGTTGTTTTCATAGTTCTTCTCTATTCTTTCTTTTCTTGCTGTCTTTCTTAGTGATGTGATGACTTTTTTATTGTTATACTTGGATTCCTTTTTCTTTATTTTTTGTGTCTCTATTTTAAGTTTTTGATTTGTGGTTACCATGATGTTTGTAGATAGCGCCCTTTAAGAAAATGTTTATTTGTTTATTTTTGAGAGACAGAGTGAAAGTATGCAAGGAGGGGCAGAGGGCAGAGAGAGAGAGAGAGAGAGAGAGAGAGAGAATCTCAAGCAGGCTCTGGACTGACAGCACAGAGCCTGATGTGGAGCCTGAACCCAGAAACCATAAGGTCATGACTTGAGCCAAAACCAAGAATCAGACACTTAACTGACTGAACCACCCAAGCACCCCAAAATCCTTTGTTTATAGCAATCTGTTTTGTTAATGGTCACTTAAAGTCAAAAACATTCTAAAAGCACAATTTTACTTCCCCCACAACATATTTTATGTATGTGACATCATATTTCACATCTTTTAATTTTGTGTATCCCTTAACTATTGTAGATATAATTGTTTTTACTCCTTTTGTCTCTTAGCCTTCATACTAGCTTTATAAAAGATTACTACATTTACTATGTGTTTGCTTTTACCAGTTAAATTTTTTCTTTCATAGTTTTCTCTAATTATGGCCTTTTCTTTTCAACTTGAAATAATTCTTTAACATTTCTTGTAAGACCAGTTTAATGGTGATAAACTCCTTTAACTTTTGTTTGTCCAGGAAACACTTTATTTCTTCAATTCTGAATGATGATCTTGCTGGGTAAAATATTCTTGATTGTAGGATTTTTTCCATTCAGCATGTTGAATGTATCATGTCACTCCCTTCTGGCCTGCAAAGTTTCTGCTGAAAAATCAGTCTACAGTTTTATGGGTGATTCCTTACATGTAACTAGTTGCTTTTCTCTTGCTGCTCTTAAGATTCTCTCTTTAATTTTTGTGACTTTAATTATTATGTATCTTGGCATGGATCTTTCAGTGTTCATTTTGTTTGGAGTTCTTGATGGCTTCTGAATTTGGATACCTGTATCCTTCTCCAGGTTAGGGAAGTTTGCAGCTTTTATTTCTTCAAATATGTTTTCTGTCCCTTTCTCTATCTCTTCTCTTTCTTGGACCCCTGTAATGCAAATGTTAGTATCCTTGATATTGTCATAGAGGTCCCTTAACCTAACCTAATTTAAAAAATTCCTTTTTCAGGGCACCTGGGTGTTTCAGTCGGTTGAGCGTCCGACTTCGGCTCAGGTCATGATCTCACGGTTCATGGGTTCGAGCCCCGTGTCGGGCTCTGTGCTGACAGCTCAAAGCCTGGAGCCTGCTTCAGATCTGTGTCTCCCTCTCTCTCTGACCCTCCCCTGCTCATGCTGTCTCTCTCTCTCTCAGAAATTAATAAGAACATTTTTAAAATATTTTTTAAATAAATAAGAAATTCCTGGGGCGCCCGGGTGGCTTAGTCGGTTAAGCGTCCGGCTTTCACTCAGGTCATGATCTCACGGTTTGTGGGTTCGAGCCCCGCATCGGGCTCTGTGCTGACTGCCAGCTCAGAGCCTGGAGCCTGTTTCAGTCTGTGACTCCCTCTTTCTCTGACCCTCCCCTGCTCACGCTGTCTCTCTCTCTCTCTCTCCTAGAAATAAATAAAAAACATTAAAAAACATTTAAAAAAAAAATAAGAAATTCTTTTTTCTTTTTGCTGCTCAGCTTGAATGATTTCCACTACCCTGTCTTTAGATTACTGATTCATTCTTCTGCATCCTCTAATCTACTACTGACTCCTGTAGTGTACTTTTCATTTAATTTATTGTATTCTTCAGCTCTGATTAGTTTGTTTTATATTTTCCATCTCTTTGCTAAAGTTCTCACTGAATTCATCCATTCTTCTCCCAAGTTCAGTAAGCATCTTTATATTCATTACTTTGAACTCTTTATCAGGTAGATTACGCATCTCTATTTTTTTTTTTTGTTCTTTTTCCAAAGTTTTGTCTTGTTCTTCTGTTTAGAACATATTTCTCTGTCTCCTCGTTTTGTCTGACTCTCTTGTGTTTGTCTTTATGTATTAGGTAGGTCAGCTACGTCTCGTGGTCTTGAAGGTAGTGACTTATGTAGAAGGTACAATTTCACCCTGGTTACAAAAACCAGGCACTCCAGTGACGTATGTGCCCTACTGTTGGGATTGGGTCATGACCATGGCAGGTGCACAGGTGGGCTGTGAGACCTGGCCACGACTCGTGTGGGTGTGCTGGCAGGTGGGTTAGCCTACACCAAGAGTCTGTCTGCAACACATGGCCGCACCTGTTGTGGACATGCCGGTAGCTGGGTTTGGTCCCAATCCCACCTCTGACTGTGGCTGGCTGTGGGACTCAGCCCTGACTGTTGAGGGTGTGCTGTTGGCCCGGGTTGGCTCTCTTGCCGTGGACAGGAGTTACCTGGAGGGGGTAGTGTTCCCTGCTGAGGCTGCCTGCTGGGTATTGCAGGGCAAAAACTCATTTTGGAGAGGTGAGTGAGTCATGCTGGCAACTTAGATATAGGTTATTGGAACTGGTGCTTATCAGCATCAGGTCAACTTGGGCTGAAAGAGGGCAAAAAAAAATGACACCCATCAGTCCTTCCATGCCCAGAGAAAGTTTCTATAGATCCCTACCCCTTTGGCACATGCCCTAAATCAGTTAATAAGTCTTCACTTTTGGCCCAGGCTCTTTTCATACTGCTGCCTCTGTGTTGGGTCTCGGAGTGAGTGAAATTGTGTGCAAACCTTTAAGAGTACAGTCTTGGTTTCTCTAGCGCTCTGGCTCTCCTGGAGTTAAGCCTCACTCATTTTCATAGACACACATTATGGGAGCTAATCTAACTGGTTCAGATTCCCCCAGGGCAGTGGTGGCCCAAAGTGAAGCTTGAACTCTTACTCCTCAGGGAGTATCTCTGTGCGAGTGACATGCCTCTTGCCTTTGGATTGCCATGCCAGGGGGTTGGCTGCTGATTAGACAGTGTCTTTGCCCATCCTACCCTCAGGCTCTTTGTTTATATCTTCAGCTCTGGAAAACTGTTGTGCTAGTCTTCAGGTCATTCTCAGAAGGAGTTTCTCTATGTGTACTCACAACCATGGTGGGTCCGTGGGAAGAGGTAACCTCAGGATCTTACTCTTCTGCATCTTTCCAGTTTTCCTTGTCATTCCACAATTACAAGAGGGTCAATTTTCAAAGAAGACATAACAATCTTGAAGTTTTAACGTGCCTAACAACTGAGTATCAAAATTCATGATGAATACAATTGCATGGGGAAATAGGTGAGTCCACAATTACAGTGGGAAATTTCAACACCTTAATCAGAAATGGACAGACCCAGCAGGCAGAAAGTCAGTAAGGACACGGCTGACCTCAACAATACCATTTTTCAACTGGATATAATTGACATCGATAGACTAGTTTACCAAACAATAGTGGAATGCACATTGTTCTCAAGAGCACATGGACCATTCACCAAGAATGATCACATTCTCAGTTATAAAATATACCTTAACACATTTAAAAGATAATATAAAATATAAAATATAAAAATTATATATCTACTCTCAGATCACAGTGGAATTAACATAGAAATCAATAATAGGAAGATAAATGGAAAATCCTACAATACATGGAGATTAAATAACAGGAGTGAAAGAAGAAATCTCAAGAGATATTTAAAAATATTTTGAAAGGAAATTAAAACATAACATCAAAATTTCTAGGATGCAGCAAAAACAGTGCTTAGAGAAAAATGTATAGCCTAGAATGCATAAATTAAAAAATAAAGTCTAATATCTATCACCTACGTTTCCATGTTGGAAAACTGGAAAGAAGGGCGCCTGGGTGGCTCAGTTGGTTGGGGGGCTGAGTTCCGCTCAGGTTATGATCTGAGGGTTCGTGTGTTCGAGCCCCGCATCCGGCTCTGTGCTAACAACTAGCTCAGAGCCTGGAGCCTGTTTCAGATTCTGTGTCTCCCTCTCTCTCTGACCCTCCCCTGCTCAAGCTGTCCCTCTCTCTCAGAAATAAATAAAACGGTTAAAAAAAAAAACTGGAAAGAGAAAAGCAAATTAAATCCAAAGGAAGCAGAAGAGGGATGCGTGGGTGGCTCAGTTGGTTGAGCGTCTGACTTCGGCTCAAGTCGTGATTTCATGGGTCATGGGTTCAGGCCCCGCGTCGGGCTCTGTGCTGACAGCTCAGAGCTTGGAGCCTGTTTCAGATTCTGTGTCTGTCTCTGTCTCTGTCCCTCCTCCACTCATTTCCCTCTCCTCTCTCTGTCTCTCTCTCTCTCTGTCTAAAATAAACATTAAAAAAATCAAAGTAAGCAGAAGAAAAGAAATAATAAGAATCAGAGTAGAAATCAAATTGAAAATAAGATATTTAAAAAAAATTTTTTTAATGCTTATTTATTTTTGAGCGAGAGAGAGGGAGACACAGAATTCAAAGCAGGCTCCAGGGTCTGAGCTGTCAGCACAGAGCCCCATGTGAGCTCAAACCCACGGACTTTGAGATCCTGACCTGACCTGAGCCACAGTCAGATGTTCAACCGACAAAGCCACCCAGGCCTCCTTAAATTGAAAAGAAGATATTAGAGGAAATCAGTAAAACAAAAATTAGTTCGTTGAAAGATCAGTGAAATCAATAAGCCTCTAGCCAGGCTAACTAGGAAAAAAGAGAAAGGACACAAATTACTAATATCAGAAATGAAGGAGGGGACATCATTACCGATCCCATGGATATTAAAAAGATAATGAAGATGTACTATTTAAAGTTTTTTTTTTTTTTTAAGAGATCTAGGTTTATTTTATTTTATTTTTATAGTTTATTTATTTTTGAGACAGAGACAGAGCATGAGTGGGGGAAGGGCAGAGAGAGACACAGAATCTGAAACAGGCTCCAGGCTCTGAGCTGTCAGCACAGAACCGGATGTGGGGCCCGAACATGAACTGTGAGATCATGACCTGAGCCGAAGTCGGACGCTTAACCGACTGAGCCACTCAGGCGCCCCTTATGTTTATTTAATTTTTGAGAGAGACAGAGACAGAGACAGAGTGTGAGTGGGGGAGGGGCAAAGAGAGTGAGAGAAAGAGAATCTGAAGCAGGCTCCAGGCTCTGAGCTCAGAGCCTGATGTGGGGGGATAATGAAGATATACTATTAACCATTCTAAGCCCACATATTTGATAGCCTCGGGGTTTTTTTTAAGGCTTATTTATTTATTTATTTATTTTGAGAGAGACAGAGACAGTGTAAGTAAGGCAGGGACAGAGAGAGAGAGACAGAAAATCCCAAGCAGGATTTGCACTGTCAGCATGGAGCCCAACATGGTCCTTGAACTCACGAAAGAAACCATGAGATCATGACCTGAGCCAAGACCAAGAGTCAAAGAGTTGGATGCTTAACTGACTCAGCCACACAGGCACCCCTAGATGTTTTTTTTTTTTTTTAATGTTTATTTTTGTGTTTGAGAGAGCGTGAGCAGGGGAGGGGCAGAGATGGGGTGCAGAAGATCTGAAGCAGGCTCTGTGCTGACAGCAGCAAGCCTGATGCAGAGCTGGAGCTCACAAATCATAAGATCATGACCTGAGCTGAAGTCAGAGGCTCAACCAACTGAGCCACACAGGCGCCCCAATAGCCTAGATGAAATGAATTAATTCCTGGAAAGGAACAGTCTGTCAAAAATCACACAAAAACTAATAGACAATCTGAATAGGACTGTATCTTTTTTTTTTTTGAGAGAGAGAGAGAGCATGAGTGAGGGAAGGGCAAAGGGAGAGGGAGCGAGAGAATCTTAAGCATGCTCCCTACTAAACATGGAGCCCAATGTGGGGCTCAGTCCCACAACCCTGGGATCACGACCTGAGCCAAAATCAAAAGTTGGAGACTCAATTTGCTGACCCACCCAGGCTAGTATAACTAACAATCTTCTGAAACATAAAGCACTAGTCCCAGTTGGGTTCACTGGTGAATTCTACTAAACAGTTAAAGAAATTATACCAATTGTCTATAATCTCTTTCAGAGAGAAGCAGAAGGAATTCTTCCTGACTCATTCTATGAGGCCCACATTACCTTAATACGAAAACTAGACAAACATACTGCAAGAAAAAAAACCACGCTACAAACCAACATTTCACAGGAACATAGATAAAAACATCCTCAACAAAATATTATCAAATTGAATCCAACAATGTGTAAAGAGAATGGTATATCACAAGCAAGTGGGCTTATCTCAGGTATGCAAGGCTGGTTCAACATTCAAAAATGAATTAAAATAATTCATCACATCAACAGGCTAAAGAAAAAAATCACATGGTCTTATTAATAGATGCAGAGAAAGTGTTTGACAAAGCCCAATATTCATTTATTTAAAAAATTCTCAGGAGGGGCGCCTGGGTGGCTTAGTTGGTTAAGCGTCCGACTTTCGCTTAGGTCATGATCTCGGGGTTCGTGGGTTCGAGCCCCGTGTCAGGCTCTGTGCTGACTGCCAGCTCAGAGCCTGGAGCCTGTTTCAGTCTGTGACTCCCTCTCTCTCTGACCCTCCCCTGCTCACGCTGTCTCTCTCTTTCTCCTAGAAATAAATAAAACATTAAAAAAAATAAAAATAAAAAATTCTCAGGAAACTAGTAATAGGTGGTAACCTCCTCAACTTGATGAAGAATATCTACGAGGAACCTACAGCTAACATCATGCTTTATGGTAAGAAACCCAAAGCTTTCCTGCTCAGATGAGGAACAAGTTAAGGATATCCTCTCTCTCCACTGCCATTCAACATTGTGCTAGGAGTCCTAGATAATGCAGTAAGGCAGAAAAAGGAGAAACAAGGCATAGATTTTGGGAAGGAAGAAATAAAACTGTCTTCGTCTGCAGATGGCATGATTGTGTATGTAGAAAATCTGAAAGAATCAAGAAAAACTAATAAGCAACTACAGCAAGGTTGTAGGATACAAAATTAATTTTAAAAGTCAATTACTTTTTTTTAATATACCAGCAATGACCAAATGGAATATGAAATTAAAAGTACAATATAATTTACATTAGTGCCTGAAAACATGGAATACTTAGATACAACAAATTACAAGATCTATATGAAGAAAACCAGAAGTATCTGATAAATGAAATCAAAGAAACACTAAATAAATGGAGAATTACTTCATGTTTATAGATAATAAGACTTAATATTGTCAAGATGTCAGCTCTTCCCAATTTGATCTACAGATTCAATGCAATCCCAATCAAAATCCCAACAAATTTATTTTTGATATAGACAAATGGATTCTTAAGTATACACGGAGAGGCAAAAGACACAGAATAGGCAATACTATAGTGAAGGAAAAGAACGAAGTTGAAGAACTAATGTTACCCAATTTCAAGACTTACTATAAAGTTACACTAATCAAAACCATATTGTACTGGAGGAATGATAGACAATTGAAATCAACAGAACAGAATAGAGAGCCCAAAAATAGACCATCATAAATACAAATCAAATGGTCTTTGGCAAAGGCAATACTATGGAACAAAGATTGTCTTTTCCAAAAATAGTGCTGAAGAATTTGACATCCACATACTTTTTTAAAAAGGAGAGAATCTACACACACAAAAGCCTTACCCCCTTCACAGAAGTTAACTCAAAATGGATCACTGACTTAAATTAAAATACAAAACCATAAAAATCCTAGAAGAAAAATTGAAGAAAATTAAAAACTTTTTAATGTTTATTTTTGAGAGAGAGAGCAGGGGAGGAGCAGAGATGAGAGGGAGACATAGAATTCGAAACAGGCTCCAGGCTCTGAGCTGTCAGGATAGACAGCTCAACTGACGTGGGGATTGAACTCAGGAGCTGGGAGATCATGGCCTGAGCCAACGTCTGACAGCTTAATTGACTGAGCCACCCAGGCGCCCCTGAAGAAAATTTAAATAGCTTTTGGTTTGGTGCTGGCTTTTTAGATACAACACCAAAGGCATAATTTATGAAAGAATTGATGATGAACTTCATTAAAATTAAACATTTCTACTCCGCAAAAGACACAGTCATGAGAATAAAAAGACAAGACATAGGTTGCTAGAAAATATTTGCCAAAGACATATCTGATAAAGGACTGTATCCAAAGTATACAGAGAACTCTTAAAACTCAACAAAAGGAAGCAACCTGATTAACAAATGGGACATTGGCCTTACTAGATGCCCCAGAGAAGATACATTGATGGCAAATGAGCAGAAGAAAAGATGCTCCATGGGCACTTAGGTGGCCCAGTCAGGCGTCTGACTCTTGATATTGGCTCATGACCTCACAGTTTGGGGGTGTAAGCCCCATGTCAGGCTCTGTGCTGACAGCGAGGAGCCTGCTTGGGATTGAGTCTCTCGGCCTTTCTCTCTGCCCCTCCCCCACTCACACTCTTTCTCTTGACAATAAATAAATAAACTTAAAAAAAAAAGAAAAGATGCTCCTTATGTATATTATCAGGGAAATGGAAACTAAAACAAAAGTGAGTTACCACCCTTATCAGAATGGGTAGAATCTTGGGGCTCGTGGGTGGCTCTGTCGGTCACGTGTCCTACTTGGGCTGAGGTCGTATCTCCAGGTTCGAGCCCCGCATTGGGTTCTGTACTGACAGCTCAGCGCCTGGAGCCCGTTTCAGATCCTGTGTCTCCCTCTCTCTCTGCCCCTCTCTTGCTTGCACTCTGTCTCTTTCTGTGTCAAAAGTAAATAAACATTTAAAAAAATGGGTAGAATCTAGAACACTAACAACACCAAATGCTAGTAAAGATGTGGAGCAACAGGAATCACTGCTGGTGGGAATGCAAAGTGGTAGAGTCCCTTTGGAAGAGTCACGTTTGGTAGAGTCACTTTGGCCACTGGGTGGCCCAGTCCATTAAGCATCCGACTTTGGCTCAGGTCACCATCTCACAGTCCACGGGTTTGAGCCCCGCGTCGGGCTCTGTGCTGACAGCTCAGAGCCTGGAGCTGCTTCATATCCTATGTCTCCTTCTCTCTCTGCCCCTCACCCGCTTGCTCTCTGTCTCTCAAAATAAAATAAAGACATAAAAAAAAAAAAAAAGGAAGACAGTTTGGTAGTTTCTCAAACACTAAACATAGTGTTGATGTGATCCAGCTATCTCACTGCTAGGTATTTACCCAAAGATGTTGAAAACTTAAATCCATACAAAAATCTGCACACAGATATTTATAGCAGCTTCATTCATAATTGCCAAACTTGGAAACAACCAAGATGTCCTTTAGTAAGTGAATGGATAAATCAACTGTGGTACATTCAAATAATGGAATATTATGCAGTACTACAAAGAAATGAGCTTTTTAGCCATGAAAAGACATAGAAGAACCTTAAATGCATGTTACTAAGGGAAAGAAGGCAGTCTACAAAGGCTACCTACTGAATGATTTCAACTATTTGACTTCTGGAAAAGGCGAAACTATAGAGTCAATAACAAAATCAGTGGTTGCCAGAGATTGGATGGGGAGAGGGATGAATTGGTAGAGCACAGAGGAGTTTTACATTTTTTGTTTTTTTTAAGAGAGCAGGCAAGGGGCAGAGGGAGAGGGAGGGAGAGCATTTCAAGCAGGCTCCACACCCAGTGCAGAGCCCAATGACGGGGTTGGATCTCATGACCATGAGATCATAATCTGAGCTGAAATCAAGGCTTAGATGCTTAACCGACTGAGCCACCCAGGGGGCCCTCACAGAAGACTGTTAAGGCATTGAAAATACCTCTGTATAATACTATAATGGTGGATACATGTCATCATAAATTTTTCCAGACCCACAGAATATACAACACGAAGTAAACCCTATTGGACTCTTTGTGATCATGATGTGTAAACGGAGGTTCACCAACTGTAACAGAGGTAACATTCTTGTGGGTTATGTTGACAATGGAGAAGACTGCACGTGTAGGAGCTAGGAGCATATGGGGAATCTCTGTACTTTCCTCTTCATTTTGGTGTGAATCTAAAACTTTTCTAAAAAATAAAGTCTAAAAAAATGACAATAATATCTACCTCCAAAGATTGTTACGAAAATTAGTGAGTTAAGTGCAAAGCAATGAGAATAATGCCTGGCAGATTTTGCCTGGCATCCAGTTGGTAGAAGCCAGTGATGCTGCTACACATCAAATAATTATTTGGTCTGAAATGTAAATAGTGTTGAGGTTTAAAAAAACCTCCTTTAACGCTTCTGAGGTACCTTGATGGGATGGTCCGACCTAGGGAATGAGGGTAGCTAAAGAAGAGAGAAGGACTTAGACCTATGGTTCTCCAACATATTGAAGTAAAGATTCCTAAGAAAGATATAATGACTAAAGAGTGGCCAGTGAGGTATAAGAATACCAGAATATGATTGTATAGAAGACAGAACAGCGTTTCAAGAAGGTAGGAGAAAAGTGCCCAAGAATAATAACATTTATGGGGTCAGAATATTTTCCAAAGATTCTACCCTAATTCATTTACTATGCACAATAAATGTTAAGTGGTATTATTCCTATATTATACATGGTGTAACTTGGGCATGGATCTACAATGTCAAATGCTGCTGGAAAGTCTGAGATTTAACTGTTGCCCATTGTGTCAACAGAGGTTTCAGAGGAATGGAATGTGGGGATAGACATCCAGTTAATGTGGTTTAAGGAGAAATAAAATGATGAGCAAATGGAGACAGAAAATATGGACAATTTTTCTGTTTCCTTCCTTCCTTCCTCTCTAGTAAAGAAATAGCTAAAGAACAACATGGGTCTAGGAAGGATTTATTTATTTATTACTATTTTAAAACATATTTTATTTATTTTTTACAAAGTTTATTTATTTTGAGAGAGGGAGAGAGAGAGTGAGGGAAGGCATGAGCTGCGAGAGGGGCAGAAAGACAGAATCCCAAGCAGGCTCCATGCTGTCAGCATAGAGCCTTACACAGGGCTGGATCCCAGGAACTGTGAGATCATGACCGGAGGCTAAATCAAGAGTCAGACGCTTGACTGACTGAGCCACTCAGGCGCGCCTTTCCTTTTTTACATTTAGGGTGATAGTCGTACCAACAGTTTGTTTTGTTTTGCAGATGGAAATAGTTCAATGCAGATCAAGTGACTGACTACTTTGGAAGGTGACTAGAGAACTGCAGAAGCAAAGTGCTTGGAAAGAAGATGGTATCCAGTGGATTGGCCTTAAGAGGAGATCGTTGGCAATTCATTCTTGCAATAGGAGGGAAGGGTAGGGAGGGGGGAGTGCTGTTTGAGCAGAGAGAAAACAGTCTGAAATTGTTAGGTGAGAGAAATAACCAGGGGCTGAGGTCTTACCTGACATTTGTGGCTGTAAATTTAAAGAGTGGCGAGAAAGCCATTATAGGGAAAAGGGAGAGTGAAGGAGGAGGAGAGTGGGAGACGGAGCATAAACTCATGCTTATGTGGGCGTGAACTTCTGGGAGGTAGGTTTCTGCCAAAGGAGAGGGGAAAGGTTCTCCGACTTGCACGGGATCACGGAGAATGAATCCTGTTCTCCCATCTGGTGACCCATAAATGTAGGGAAAAAAACATCCCCTTCTAGGGAGGCTTCTCGGCTGTTGGGGAAACAGTCCTCACAGGAAACCTGTGTTCCTTTTGAAGCAGGAAAGGGAAGACGCTCAGCGAAAACAATTAAAGAGAGGGGATTTTGCTGATGACTCAGAGTGAGTTTCCAAGCACTCAACAGAAGGCCTTGGAGCAACACAGGGCTGTGGGGAATTGGGTTAGACTCAGGAATTTACAGAGCTATATGGGGATTAGAGTCTGGACGATTAGAATTTGGGTGGCAACCAAGGTAAATACAGATTAGTCTTGAAGGTATTTTATTTTTATTTTTTTGATAGAAATTTTTTGTTTAAAGTATAATTTACATACAGTAACGCTGAGCTTTTTAGTGCACAGTTTACCAGGATTTGACAAACACATACAATTATGTAGCCACTTCAATAGTTTCAACATTCCAAAAATTTCCCTGTGTCTCTGTGCAGTCAACCCCCTACCCCTCCACGCTCTAGGCAACCACTGACATGTGTTCTATAGTTTATCCCTTGTATTGGTGAGTATATTGTATTATGCGAATGTACCATTATTTACCTATCACTAGGTGGACACTGGATTGTTTCCAGTGTTTAATGATTACAAATGAAGCCCTTATAAACACTTGCATACAGTTTTTTTTTTTGTGTGAATGCAAATTTTCACTTCATTTGGGTAATTAGGAGAGGGGTTGCTTTTCTAAAGTAAGCATATGGTTTTTTCTTTCTTTCTTTTTTTAATGTTTATTCATTTTTGAGAGAGAGAACGAGAGCGCATGCACAAGCAGGGAAGGAGGCAGAGAGAGAGGGAGACAGAGACAGAATCCAAAGCTCCAGGCGCTGAGCTGTCAGCACAGGGCTGGATGCGTGGCTCCAATTCCGCAAATTTTCATTTTCTCATAGTCCCTGAAAATTGAGCTGGGTGTTTAAATACGGATGCTTTTCTNCTGAGCCCCCCAGGCGCCCCGGATGTTTTTCGATCACTGTGTTTTCGCACGCACATCACATACTTTCTCACACAAGCGCAGCCCCACGCTCGGCTAGCTGACTTACGAGGTCAGGAATCGGCGGTTCGAGAAGCCTGCGAGGCCGCTCGGAGCCGCGGAGCT
>NW_027531912.1:413008-439714 GCF_008692635.1 Crocuta crocuta
GTTCCCGCGGCTCTGGGGGCGCGTCGGGCTCCGCCTGCCCGCGCCGCCCGGGCTGGCCCGCACCGCCTGCAGGGTTCTAGTCTCTGCGGGCGACGGGGGTCCGGGGACGGGGCAGCCGTGTTTCGGGGTGTGGCAAGGGCCTTGGAGACGAACTTGGAGGGGAAGCTCCGGTCTTAACCCGCAGTTGCATGGGGCCTGGCGGAGCAGCCGGCGGACTCGCTTCTCAAAAATTCCGAATCATCCGCCTGGTTTCAGCCAGACTTGCGAGCGTTTAAAGGCAAACCGTGTGGTTTCAGCACACCTTAAACTGCCTGGTTCTTAAAACTCGGCCGTATCTGGACGGCGTTGAATTATTAGCTATCTAATGTAATATGCTCCCTCCCCCAAACATTCTGGAAGTTTCTACGTTGAGGAGTTCTAGATGTATATAAAGGTCTATAAAAGTCACATATGTATATAATTATTTAAGTTATATGTAAATATATTTTATGTGCTGGAAGAGTACACATTTTACCTTTTCTTTAGTCTAAATCCTAAAGTTTTCCAACATCATGCAAAAACTGTGCCTTCCTTACATTAAAAGTCAAACGGTCCGGGTGTACTCTTACAGGACAGATATCTTTAATCAGTTTTCCTAAGTGCTTTGTGCTGAATTCCGATAGTGTCACTTTTACATCTTCATTGTAATTCATATTTAGATGCTAGATTTTTTTTTCCAAGAAAATATCTTTGTTGGAGACATTTTTACACAAGTGCTTTTTGTTTATGTGTTGCCTTTCTAGTTCGACCCTCAAATTTTATGTGGATTGCAGTTTGTGGAAGCTTCTTTTCGAACTTTTAACTTTCAAAATTGGGTTCTCTTCATGATTGATCCAGGCAAATTTTAATATGTAGAAAGGATTGATTGTAATTTAATGACATTGTATTTTTGGGGGGGAGAACATTGGAACATCTCAAATCTTAAATGGCTTCAAGAGAAGGGTAAATAAATCTTCATCGGATATTAATGAGAATTTTAATTTCCTTAAAATTCAAGTTAGATAATGACTGCGTTTTAAACGTAAAATTGTAAATAATTATCTTTTGAACAGTAGAGAAACAGCCTGTCATTTGGTAGTTATTTTTAATATAAATCCAAAAGTTATTTTGAATGAAGTGAGGTTAAGCAACTTTTAGTAAACTTTCCAAAAGGACGTAGGCTTTATTTAGCTTTTGGCACCATGTTGGTCTGTTTGAAAGTTTACCTTCCGGAGGAAGAAGAGGGCTGCATTTCCCTTTGTTTTGGAAGCCTTACCCCAAAACATAAGCCAATAGTAAATATCTTAACACGGAAAAATCTTTTTTCTTCCTTTAAAGCTACTAATAATTCTTCCTCCTTTAGTGTATTATTAGCCTTGTCCAATAGAACTTTCTGCAGTGATGGAAATGCTGTGTATATGTGCTGTCCAATGTAGCTACTAGCCATTATGTGACTAGTATGAGTGCTTGAAATGCAGCGCTTGTGCCTGAGAATTTGAACTTAAAAAAAATTTTTTTTTACATTTATTTATTTTTGAGAGAGTGTGACAGAGCATGAGTGTGGGGGAGGGGCAGAGAGAGAGGGAGACACGGAATCAAGCAGACTCCAGGCTCTGAGCAAGCATTTAGCGCCAATCCTGACCCCGGGCTCAAACCCACATGCTGTGAGATGACCCGAGCCGAAGTCGGACACTTAAGGGACTGAGCCACCCAGGCGCCCCGATAATTTGAACTTTAAATTTTACTTTTAAATTTGAATAGCCATCTGTGGTTAGTGGCTACTATTTTGGACAGCACAGTTCATTGCTTTTACTTTATTTTTTTAAAAAAAGTATGGGTTTTTGAAATGGGGAGGTGAGAGGGGCTGCTCTTGTCTACTCCTTTGGGACACGGTCCTTCAAACCTGTCATGCTATTTTTTTGTGTACGAATGTTAAAAGTTTGCCAGTAAGAAATTAGAATTTAGCTTACAAGATTTGACTTTATGAATAGCTTTACCGTTTAATTTGGACTCTGATAAACAGGTAAATTTAAAAGCTTTAAATATCTCTGAGTTATGTATCTTTTTCTACTTGGGAAAACCATGTAGTGTATGCTTGATCCGAATGTAAGTAATGGTATAGTGGCTGTAGTGTGTAGTGGTGGCGTAGTGGCTCTAAATAGTGGTGTAATTTTATCTTATGTATATTTTTAGATTATATTTGTATTTAAAAAACATTTTTAGTGTTTATTTTTGAGAGAGAGAATGGGGGAGGGGCAGAGAGAGAGGGAGACACCAAGGCTCCAGGCTCTGAGCTGTGAGCATAGAGCCCCATGTGGGGCTCGAATCCACAAACTGTAAGATCATAACTTGAGCTGAAGTTGGACGCTTAACCAACTGAGCCTTCCCAGCACCGCAAAACAAATTTTTTAATGTTTATTTTATTTTTTGAGAGAGACAGACAGAGCCTTAGAGGGGGAGGGGCAGAGAGAGCGGGAGGACATAGAATTCGAAGCAGGCTCCCTGCTCTGAGCTGTCAGCACAGAGCTCAACATGGGACTCGAACCCACAAGCCACTAGGTCATGACCTGAGCTGAAGTCGGACCCTTAACCGACTGAGCCATCTAGATGCCCCTAGAAATACTAAATGCAAATAAATTTTCTTACATTGGTAGTTGTGGTAAAGTGAGACCGCATTTTTGAGCTGGTATAGGGTCAGCATTGCTAATATGTAATGGTTAAATTTAAAAAAAAATTTAAGTGGCATTTCCTCATAAGGTCATAAATCCATTTTGTGAGCCCATGGTACTTTAGGGTTGAAATAGACTGTTTACTTTGGATACATTTTGTGGAATATTAGCCCCAAAAGCTTCTTTTTAGGTTTTGACTTGTTACTGACAATTTAGATTGGATAAATTAACTGATAAGTTGTGCATTTTTTAAAAAAAGATTATGTATGTATGTATGTAATCTCTACACTCATTGTGGGGCTTTGAACTCATGACCCTGAGATCAAGAGCCGCACACTCCTCAGACTGAGCCAGCCAGGTGGCCTATTTAAAGCTAGTTTAATGTTGTGAAAACTGGTGTTAATTTGATCTGAACTCCGTTTCTGCTTTTATCTTTTATCTTCCCCCCTACTTTTAGCTTTAGTAAACTAGATTTCTGGAGCCTTGATTCATAGAAGTGTGGTCCCTGTCCAGCAGATTGAGGTGTTGTGCTAGTGTAAGCAGAAGACCACTTGTATTCCCTACTATTCACGTTAGCAGTGCTGACTCTGTACCATCTAAAAATTGTCTCACCTCATCAGTAACTGGGAATTTGTTGGAAATGCAAATCCTAAGTCCCGCCCAAGATCTACTGAATCAGAAATTGTGGGTTGGGGCCCTCAATCTTTTGTTTTAGGTAGCCCTCCATGTTATTCTTATGTTTGCTAAGGTTTGAGAACCACTGATGTAATTAAAGAGTTAAAAATAAACCGAATTTAGGGGCGCCTGGGTTGCTCAGTCCGTTAAGCGTCTGACTTCGGCTCAGGTCATGATCTCACGGTTCGTGGGTTGGAGCCCCGCGGTGGGCTCTGTGCTGACAGCTCAGAGCCTGGAGCCTGCTTCAGATTCTTTCTCTCTCTCTCTCTCTCTCTCTCTCTCTCTCTCTCTCTCTCTGACCCTCCCCTGCTCTCTCTCTCTCACAAATAAATAAGACATTAAAAAAAAACAACTTAAAAAAATCAACTGAATTTAATATAGTCATTGCCTTCGTGCTTTTTGTTTTTAATTATGAAATGCTCTGTGCTTCTTATGGAATGCCAAATACTAGAGAAGATGTACAATCTCCTTAGGGGGTCTGTCCAGCATGTAATTTCAAATGCTCTTTTATTCAGGGAAGTTCTCTTACTACAGTTTTAATTCTAGTGAAAGATTGTCCCCTACCACATTAAATGTAATCATTGTTAATCTTTCATTTTTACATAAAAATCAAACCACACTATATACTCTATTGTAATAGTTTTGACGTTTTCATTTAATATATCTCTGGTATTTTTTATGTCATGAGATCGATTTTTTAAAATGTTTTATTTATTTCTGAGAGCCAGAGAGAGGCAGCGTGAGCAGGAGAGGGTCAGAGAGAGAGGGGAGACACAGAATACGAAGCAGGCTCCAGGCTTCTGAGCTAGCTGTTAGCACAGAGCCTGACGCGGGGCTTGAACCCACGAACCATGAGATCATGACCTGAGCGGAAGTCGGACAATTAACCGACTGAGCCACCCAGGCGCCCGAGATTGATCTTTAATGATCATATTGTATTTCACAGTATTGATGGACTGCCAGTTACCCAATCAGCTTTCTGTTGGTTGACATGAAGGCTCTTTCCAGTTTACCTCAGTGGGTTAGTACTCTTGCACTGGGAAATTTTAACTACTAGTGAACAATGAAAAAATATCAGGTGCCTTGGAAAGAGCCTTTGGAAAGTATCCAGTGGACATCATTAGATTCTAATACAAGCAATCTCTAATTTGGGGTAGCTGTCTAGTTTTTTTGATACTTTCTGTATTCTTTTTAGTTAAGAACCTGTACTTTTACTTTATACAGCGTACTGCAGGGGCACTAGCTGAAAGGAGGGATTTATGATGTATTGGTAGAGATCACTTTTGTATAGATCTTTGGCAAGTTATTTCAACCTCTGTAGGCCTGTTTACCCATAAGTGAAGTGGGGATAGTAACAACCCACTATATAAGATTGTTGATGAGACCAATAGAAGATAATGCATATGTATTTGTGTATATATGTAAAATAACAGCTGGAATACAGTACTTACTTAGTAAAAGTTACCTTGTTATCGTTATTGTGAATCTTGAAGTAAAGAAATATTTGGTTTCATTTCAAACACAATTTTAATTGATTTTACAGATACTTGAGTACATATTTACAGCAGGGATTTTTGAGTGTGCATATACCATAGGGGAAGGGGCATACCGAAAGGGAGAGAATCCAAGGAGGCTCTTTGTCCTTCTATCTCACAAACCTCGTCAACAGTGAGATCATGACTTGGGTTAAAACCAAGAGTTAAGCTGAGGTGTAATTGATTGAGCCATCCTCCCCCACCCTCTCCCCCCTTTTTTAGTAGGCTCTACACCCAGTATGGAGCCCAACACAGGGCTTGAATTTATGACCCTGAGATGAAGACCTGTAGCTTAATCAGCTGAGCCCCCCAGGTGCCCCTAACAGCAGTGGTTCTTAAGTGAGGTGCTTCTACTTCCCAGGTAACTTTGACGTCTGGAGAAATTTTTCATTGTCAAGTGGGGGTGGTTTCTGTTGGTTTATTAAGTTTCCTGTAATGCACAGGACAGCTCCCTCCCGTCCTCCCCTGCAAAGAATTATCTTGCCCATAATGTCAGTAGTGCTGAGGCTGAGAAACTCTGGTATGGAATTATTTAAAACTCTGAAGAGTATAAAGTTTGAAGAAGGATCATAGCATTGAAAACTCCTGACAGCATAAACATTTTATTTGACTCAAAGGTATTAAAAATTGAAGTCATTGCCAACTGAAAAAAATTGCTTGATTTAACAAAAATTGGCCTTTTTTGCTTCCTCTGGGGAAAAACAAAACAAAACAAAATGTGACATTGTGAATATACTTGACTGAATCTGGAGAGGAGACATCCTTTGGAAGCACTTTTCAGTTTTAGAAAGTTCTCACCAGGTTCTCTTTATTCTCCTGCCCAGCATTTTATTATGAAAAATTTCAGATACATAGAAAAAAAATCTGTAAATCCACCATCTAGATTCACAATTAAGTTTTGTTATAACGTGTTTTTCACATATCTGTTCATCTTTTTTTCTATCCATCAGGTCCTGACTCTTAAACACTCCAGCATACTTATTATTAACTAGAGTCCAATATTTTTAAAAATATTTTTTAATGTTTATTATTGAGAGACAGAGAGCAGGAGCAGGGGTTGGGCAGAGAGAGGGGGAGACAGAATCTGAGGCAGGCTCCAGTCTCTGAGCTGTCAGCACAGAGCCGGAATGCTTGGCTTGACTCATGAACTGTGAGATCATGACCTGAGCTGAAGTCGGATGCTTAACCGACTGAGCCACCCAGGCGCCCCTCCAATATTATTTTTGAGGTATTTGACATTTGCATAGAGCAAAAGGAACAAATTTTCAGTGTGCGATTTGGTGATTTTAGGCAAATGTATTTAATTAAGACTCCTATCAAGATAGAGAACGTTATCATCCCATGAAATTTACTCCTGTCCTTTCCCATTCCCAATTAAACTTAACAGCATTTTTTTTTTAATGTTTGTTTATTTTTGAGAGGGAGCAACTGGGGAAAGGGCAGACAGGGAGAGGGAGACAGAGGAGCACAGAGCCCGGTCAGAGGCTTGAACTCACAAACTGTGAGATCATTCATTACCCGAGCTGACGTTGGCTGCTTAACTGACTGAGTCACCCAGGCACTCCATACTCAACAGCATTTTAATTCAAGACTTCGTTCTTAAAAATCTACCTCTTGGAATTGTTGGATCATATGACATATTAGATACAAAGTGCTTATCCCCTGTTAGATATTTATTAAATATTTGCTGGTACTGCTATGTTAAGTGTAATTGTAATTAAAAAATATTTTTAAGAGTAATTTAAAAAAAGTAGCCATTTTGAATATCTGTAAAAAGGTGAGATTTGTCAGGGCACCTGGTGGTTCAGTTGGTTAAGCGTCTGACTTTGGCTCGGATCACGATCTCATAGTTGGTGAGTTCAAGACCTGTGTTGGGCTCTCTGCTGTGAGTGCAGAGCTTGCTTTGGATCCTCTGCCCTCTCTCTCTCTGCCCCTCTCCTGCTTGTGCTCTTTTTCTCTCTCTCAAAAGTAAGTACACATTAATAAAAAGGTTAGATTTGTCTTTGTGAAGTTAGTTCTGTAGATTTTTGCTTAAGTGCAGTAATTTTAAGTTGTGAATATTTTAGGGATTGAATAAAGATCTGTTGTGACCTTAAGACTTTTTTCATAAGACAGTATATTTTTACTCTTACTACAAATGCATATAAAGCCTCTTTAAATTCTCTCTGGAGAGTTCTCACAACACAAAGGAAAAGAACATACTTTTATTAAACTTGTTTGTTGATTATGTTTAGATGTCTATATTCTACACCAACTTTGAATTCTTCAAGAAGGAAGTTCTCTTGTGGTTTCAGGAATGAACATATTTTCTAGTTTATTAACGGGTGTGCACTTGATTTTCTGTATAACAGCTCTTACAGCCCATGAATGTACGTGTTTTCTTCTCTCAATATAATGGAGAAATGTATATCCCATAAAAGTATTTCAGGAGTGGGGCACCTGGGTGGCTTAGTCGGTTAAGCGTCCGACTTTCCGACTTTCGCTTAGGTCATGATCTCGCGGTTTGTGGGTTCGAGCCCCGCGTCGGGCTCTGTGCTGACTGCCAGCTCGGAGCCTGGAGCCTGTTTCAGTCTGTGACTCCCTCTCTCTCTGTCCCTCCCCTGCTCACGCTGTCTCTCTCTCCTAGAAATAAATAAAACATTAAAAAAAAAAATCTCAAAAAAAAAAGTATTTCAGGAGAACTGTTTAAGAACATCTGATAGTAATTTTCATAGGTAATGCAAAAAAGAAAGAAGAAAGGGGATTTGTCTAGCATTGGAGAGGGGTTGTTTTAATAAAAGATACAAATATCAAAAACATAGTGTATACTGAAAATTATTGTTTTCAGTAATAGCTTCTAGTAACTGGTGGTTGGTCTCAAAAAGTAATTATGATTTTCTTTTAATATATGTAAGATTTAAAAAAGATATTGCTTTGAATATTTAATAGCTGGTAATTTGTTTATGAGTAGATAGTCTTTGATCTTGGGACATTGGGGTTGGGATTTTCTAATTAAAATGTTGTTTTTTTTGAATACTTAATAAAATGCATGTGATACCAAAATTGAAAGACTACAAAAACAAAGTGACCCTGTCAGCCATTTCCAAAAGCTACCCAGCTCTTCTCCCTAGAAATGACTATTTAAAATTATTTGTGTTACTATCATCTTTAAAAAGTGATTTTTCTCCTAAAAAGGAATCCAGAACACTGGCTGAAATTGCAAAAGCAGAGCTGGATGGCACCATTTTGAAGAGCAGACCTCTCCGAATTCGTTTTGCTACACATGGAGCAGCCCTAACAGTCAAGAACCTTTCGCCGGTTGTTTCCAATGAGCTTCTAGAGCAAGCATTTTCCCAGTTTGGTCCAGTAGAGAAAGCCGTTGTGGTTGTGGATGATCGCGGTAGAGCTACAGGAAAAGGTTTTGTAGAATTTGCAGCAAAACCTCCTGCACGAAAGGCTCTGGAAAGATGTGGTGACGGGGCATTCTTGCTAACAACGTAAGTTTTAAACATCTCCTCATCCTGTGCAGTTACCTATGGGCTCCTCTCTATTCTGAACTTCTGTCTTTTGCACAGTTCATACTGTCTTGTCATATGGTAAGTAGGTGTTGAATAAATATATAGTGAATATAAGTAGGAATATTTGTATGATTCCAGGAATCCTACTTTAGACTTAAGTGTATTGATTCATAACAATCTTAGAAATGATTTCTATTTTGATTTTCATTCAGTTTAGTGAATGTTCTATGCAAAGCAAAATTTTATGTTTAAATAACGAATGACATTTTACTCAAGTTTTTAAAGGCATAATTTGCATGAATTAAAAGCCATCCAGTTTTAAATGTAGAACTCAAGGAGTTTTGACACACGTATGTTACCTACCACCAGTCAATATCTAGAACATTTTCATCATCCAGACAAATCCCTTTATGCCCTTTTGCAGTTTTTCTCTACCCATTAACCCTGTCCTAGATAGCTATTGACCTGTCTGCTCTTATAAATTAGTTTGTTTTCTCTAGTTATTTCGTATAAGTGAAATAGTATATACTCTTTTGTGTCTGATATCTTTTGCTTGGCATAATGTTTATGAGATTTCATCCATGTCATTGTGTCAGTATTTTGTTCATTTTTATGGTGGAGTTTTATCCCATCATATGGACATAATCACAGTTTGCCCAGTGACATAAGGGTGGGTGAATGGTCGAGATGCTTCCAACTGTTGGCCATTATGAATAAAGCTACTATGAACATTTGTGTACAGACTTCTTATGAACATTATACTTTCATGTGGCTTGGGTAACATTTAGAGATAAATGGCTGAATTTTCAACTCCATAAGAAACTGCCAAATTATTTTCCAAAATGGTTGTATCATTTTACATTCCTGCAAGCAATGAGTGAGAGAGTTCTAGTTGCTCCATACTTTTCACCGACACTTGATATTTTTAGTCTTGTGGATATTCTAGGGAGTATAGGAGTGTCTTATGGTGAGTTTAAATTTTATTTTCCAAACAACTAGTGACTAGCATCTTTTCATTTGCTTTTTGGCTATTTTTATACTGTCAAAATTTTTGCCTATTTTTTAAATTTATTTTTTATTTTTAAAAAATGTTTTATTCTGTCACTCCCTCTCTCTCTGACCCTCCTCCCCTGCTCACGCTGTCTCTCTCTCTCCTAGAAATAAATAAAACATTAAAAATTTAAAAAAATGTTTTATTTATTTTTGAGAGAGAGTGCAAGCGGCAGAGGGGCAGAGGGGGAGAGAGAATTGCAAAGCAGGCTCCATGGTCAGCGTGGAGCTTGACCTGGGGCTTGATCTCAGCAAACCTGAGATCATAGCTGAAATCAAGAGTCAGATGCTTAATCAACTGAGCCACCCAGGTGTCCCTGCCTATTTTTTAATTGAGTGGTTTGCCTTACTGAATTAAAACATCTGGATACAGGTGTGTTTTATGACTATTTCTCCTAGTCGGCTTGCTTTTTAATTTTCTTCATAGTGTTCTTCAGAAAGCACAAGTGAAGTATAATTTACATTTTTAAAAATTATTTGTGCATTGTGGATCCTTGTATGAAACTTTTGCCTTTCCTAATGTAGTAAGGCTCTTCTGTGCTTTCTTAAGACATTTTATAGCTTTTTTTCTTTTTAAAGTAGGCTCCATGCCCAGTGTGGAACCCAACGTAGGGTTTGAATGCATGACCCTGAGATCAAGATCCGAGCTGAGATCAAGAGTTACGTGCTCAACCAACTGAGTCACCCAGGCGTCCCTAGCTTTTTTATTTATACCTATGATCCATTTTGAGTATGATATGAGATAACAGATCTTTGTATTTCCATATAGATGCCATTTGTTTCAGCACCAGTAATTGAAAAGATTATGATTTCTCCTCTTTTACCATTATCTTTATCAAAAATCGGGGTGGGGTGGAGAAAATCTGTACTCTCTTTTGTTTTACTGATCAGTGTATCTGTTACATTAGTACTTTCACTTTTTTTTTTTTTAAGATTTTATTTTTAAGGGGCGCCTGTGTAGCTCCATTGGTTAAGCTTCCAACCCTTGGTTTTGGGTTAGGTCATGATCTTTGCAGTTCATGAGTTTGAGCCCTGTGTTGACAATGTGGATCCTGCTGAGGATTCTGTCTTTTTCTCCACCCTCTTTCTGCCCCTTCCCTGCTCAGATGCTGTCTGTCTCTCTCAATATAAATAAATAAATAAAAAAAAAGATTTTATTTCCAGTAATCTCTACCCAGCATGGGGTTTGAACTTAACATACTGAGGTCAGCATTTGTATGCTTTACCGACGGAGCCACCAGGCACCCTGTACGGTGCTGAGACTGAAATCAGGGCGTATCACCCAGCTGGATTTTTTTTTTTAATTGTTCTGGGTGTTGTTTTTGGTATAGCTTTACTGATTTTATTTATTTTTTCCCCAATTTATTTATTTCCCAATAGTTAATGTACAATTACAGATTAGTAATTTAATGATTTCAAATTTTATATCCTGATTTATGTTATTTTTATTTTTTTAAGTTTACTTATTTTGAGAGAGAGCAAGAGCAAGCATGAGTAGGGGAGGGGCAGAGACTCCCAAACAGGCTCTGGGGATCAAACTCACCAACTGTGAGATCATGACCTGACCTGAAATCAAGAGTTGGTTGCTCAACGGATTCAGCCACCCACATGCTCCATCTTCACTTTTTTTTTTTATTTTTGAGAGATCACAAGCAGGGGAGGGGCAAAGGGGGTGGGTACACAGAATCAAAAGCAGGCTCTAGGCTCTGAGCTGTCAGCACAGAACCCAGTGTGGGTTTGAGCCCACGAACTGTGAGATCATGACATGAGCTGAAGTTGGACGCTTAACCACCTGAGCCACCCAGGCGCCCCTGCATCTTTACTGATTTTAAAATCAGCTTGTCAATTGAAAAAAGTTCTTCTGGGCTTTTGATTAGAGTTGTGTTGAGTGTTGAGGTCATTCTGAGGAACATTTTGACATCTTCATAATATTGACTTTTTTCTAGCCCATGAATCTGTCCATTTACTTAAAAATATTTGTAAATAATTTTATAATAGTCATTAAACGTGTTGCCATATGCCTCTGCTTTCAGTTTGCCCAGGATGATGCTCTTGATGTTCATCCTTAGTCTTTAGACTGGATTTGGTGTAAAAGTTTCTTACTTCATTATTGTATTGATTACTTTTATCTCTGTTAGAGGTAAAGTGCCCATTCACTTTACTCTTGGTTGGGATCATTCAAACGTTTTAAGGTTTGAGGAATTAGACACAAAGGCAGTGTAAAACATCCCTGCCCATGGAGCGTAGTTTGGTGATAGTATGGCATTTTTCAATTTGTTTTGGACTGTTAAGTGTTCATGTTAAAGCTGTAATTCATGTTACATCTGTTTTATATCACTGCCAGTTCTCAGAGATTTGGTCTTACTCTCTTTGTTTAGAGAATGCTTGCTCTCGTTGTTCCAATTTATTCATATTTTGCTAAGAAACATCTTAGAGACGCTGTTTTATCTTCATTTAGTCATCCCCTCTGCAATATCACTGATACTCCAGTTTATTTTTTATCATAGTATTTACTGTTTTAATTTGTAGGTCTTTCTCTGCAGGAGAATGCAAGTTCTATGAGGGCAGGGACTTTGTCTTGTTCAGTACTATAATCCTAGCACCTGTATTCTTTTTTTATTTTTTAAAAAATTTCTTTTAATGTTTTATTTCTGAGAGAGAGACAGCGTGAACAGGGGAGGGTCAAAGAGAGAGGGAGACAAAGAATCTGAAACAGGCTCCAGGCTCTGAGCTAGCTGTCAGCACAGAGCCTGACGTGGGGCTCAAACCCACAAACCGCGAGATCATGACCTGAGGTGAAGTCTGATGCTTAACCGACTGAGCCACCTGGGCGCCCCACCTGTATTCTTTTTTTTTTAAATTTAATTTTAATTCCAGTAGAGTTAACATACAGTTTTATATTTGTTTCATGGTTATAGTACAGTGATTCACCATTTTTATATATTATTCAATGTTCAGCAAGATAAGTGTACTATTAATTCCCTTCACCTATTTCACCCACCTCCCCTCTGTTAATTCTCTGGTTTCTGTTAAGATTGTTTTTGGTTTTTCTCCTCTTTTCCTTTGTTTGTTGTTTCTTAAATTCCATGTGAGTGAAATCCTGTGGTATTTGATTTTCTCTGACTTATTTCATTTAGCATTATACTCTTCTGCACCTTTATTTTAATAATCCCTGACTACCAATTAAGCTAATAATAATTATTACTTTTTAAAGTTTATTTTGAGAGAGAGCGCTCAAGTGAGCACATGGGAGGGGCAGAGAGAGAGATAGAGAGAGACAATTGCAAGCAAGTTCTGTATTGCTAGCATAGAGCCAGATATGGGGCTTGAACCCATGAACTGTGAGGTCATGACCTGAACAGAAATCAAGATTCATATGCTTAACCCACTGAGCTACCCAGGCAATTAATAACAATTTTTTAATGAAGGAAGGAAGGAAGGAACTAAAAATATTCTAGATGTGTGATTAGTATTTTTTCCATTGGAAGCTTTGATTGTTATTTTTTAAGTTATAGCCAGGCATTGGAAAATAATTAACCATGTCTTACAGGTACCTTTTAGGATGATTTAAAAACACTTTTGAGGGAATGCGCAAGGTGTTAGCATTGTATTATCTGTCCTATTTCATAAATTATGATCATAAACTTAAGCATGTTGGGTTTTGTATTTTTCAGATAAACTGACCCAAAGATGTTAATTTGTGTAAGACTGCACGACTAATATTTGGTGGATTTTAGTCTGATGCCACATGCCTTTATTTTTCATATTGTGCTACAGGTGGAGTGATTTATTATTTTTTTAAAGACTCTTCCTTGCTCAGGAACTTTGTTGTTAGTTAAACCTTCTAATGTAGCTCATGAGATCATGTCCTGAGCTGAAATCAGTAGTCAGATGCTTAACTGACTGAGCCACCCAGGTGCCCTCCTTTTTTTTCATGTTATGTATTAGGAAAGATTTAAAAATACCCATTAAGTGAAAATGTAGTCACACGAATATTTTATAACTCCTGGTGTTGATGGAAATTGATCAGTATTTCTTGGAGGGATTTAGTTATTACTAAGCATAAAAACCTTAAGGTTCTTTTGCTATTATATAATAGAGGTATATTTTAAGTAAATATTTCACTCAAAAGTTTGGTGTGTCACTTTATAGCTGGTTTACCATTATTGACAAAATCTAAATTTCTTAATAGAGAAGTATATTTATAGAGGATTAGTGTGTAATTTTTCAAGGATATTTCATGACATCAGGAAATACAACTCATGAAAAAGTTCCTTTATTATTACTTTTAAAATAATCTCTGTGCCCAATGTGGGGCTTGAACTCAGGACCTTGAGATGAAGAGTCACATGCTCTATGGATTGAGCCAGCCAGGTGCCCTGAAAAAAATTTTTAAGAGGAGTATATACCACAGAAAAGAAAGTAGACTAGGGGCGCCTGAGTGGCTTAGTCGGTTAAGCGTCCGACTTTCGCTTAGGTCATGATCTCGCAGTTCGTGGGTTCGAGCCCCGCGTTGGGCTCTGTGCTGACTGCCAGCTCAGAGCCTGGAGCCTGTTTCAGAGTCTGTGTCTCCCTCTCTCTCTGACCCTCCCCTGCTCACGCTGTCCCTCTCTCTCTCCCTCTCTCTCTCTCTCTCTCTCTCTCCTAGAAATAAAAATATTAAAGAAAAGAAAAGAAAAGAAAGTAGACTAGTAGTTGCCAGAGGTTCAGGGAAATGGGGCATTCATAGCTAATGAATTTGGGGTTTCTTTTTGGAGAAATGAAAGTGTTCTGGTATTAGATCATGGTGATGGTTACACATACTAAAACCCATTGAACTGTACACTTTAAAATGGTAAATTTCATGGTATGTGAGTTATATCTCAATAATACAAACAAAACTAAACACATTGCAAACTCCACATCTGTTTATGGCAGAGCATTTGGCTATGCATCTGTGCCAACTACTGCTCAAAAACTTAAATGAATTCAGCATATGGATAAATATGCATAGGGGTGTGTGTGGCTCTTGATCTAAGGGTCATGAGTTCAAGCCCTATGTTGGGCCTGGAGCCTATTTTTAAAAAATGTATACTTATTTTCTATAAAACAATGTAGCAAGTAAAAAGAGGGACACAAGACTAGATGTATGTATGCTATAATCCAAATTTGTGTTAATAAACTGATCAGAAAAAAAGACTGGAAATAAAAATGTGAATATGTTAGTAAAAGTTATATTTGATAAGTGCTTCTAGGCATACCTTGGAGGTCTCCTTGGTTTCATGGTTCACTAGTTGGACTCAGGCCTACCATATAGCTTTATGTCTAAGATTTACTACAGCAAAAGAATACAGAGCAAAATCAGTAAAGGAAAAGATGTGCACCAGATAAAGTCTGGAGGAGACTAGGCATAAGCTTTCCAAGAGTCCTTTTCCAGTTGAGTTGGAAAAATACTTGGTTTAATTCTTCCAGCAACTAGTTGAGACAGTAGAATGAAGTGTCCACTACCAGGTGAAGTTGAACTGATCCTAATAGTATGTCCATAGATAGGGGGTGGGGTGGAGGATGGTCGGGTTTTTAAGTTCCCACTTGCCTGGCAGAATTTAGGACTCCATGAAGGAAAAAAAAACTTAGATTTAACATAAGCCACATTGTTTGCACAGTTTTGGCACAGAAAACCAGTGTTATCTGTTAGCATGGTGGGATAGCGGTTTCAGGCCTATTTTGTTAACTCTTTCTGCACACAGTGATTGATCCATTAATTTTTTCATGCCTTTCTTATCTTACAGTCCTACCTAAAAGGGATTACTTTTCCATCATTTTATTTGCTTCAACACATCTTTCCGTTAAATGGGTTTCTTTTAGATTCAGAAGAAATACATTAATAAAAACAATACTGTAATATTGCTTAATTAAATTGGATACACCACCTGCTGGTGGTGGAAGTATAAATTGCTACTTACTTTCCAGAAAAGCACCTGTAACTTTTACACCATCAGTGTCATTTGTGTCCAGTTTTAGTTTTATACTTTCTTTTTTGAGAAGTCTTAAGTATTTGTAAAAGTTGATATTTTATTTATTAGAGGTCTTCAGAAGAAAAAAAAATAGTAAATTACCTTTTTTCCCCCTAAAATTTACCGTATGGGTCCATTAGGTTATTTTATAATCTACGATAACATAGGTCCTAGTGATTTTATTTTTCCTCTGTCATAAAACTTATTTCATTATCCTAAGAATTGTTTATCATTATTCTTCAATTCTCAACTATATTAAAGGCTAAAATTGGAAAAACCTTGCAAAATGGTGTGTGTGTGTAGTGAAACAAATTGTCTTTACATAATCCTTTCTTGAATTGCATACACAAAAAGTTGCATCATTTTTTTAAATTAATTTTTTAACGTTTATTTAGTTTTTTTAAAAAATATTTTTAGTTTTCTAATTTTTTAAAATTTATTTCTAGGAGAGAGAGAGAGAGCGTGAGCAGGGGAGGGTCAGAGAGAGAAGGAGACACAACTCTGAAACAGGCTCCAGTCTCTGAGCTGGCTGTCAACACAGAGCCCGACGCAGGGCCCGAACCCTCGGACCGCGAGATCATGACCTAAGCGAAAGTCGGACGCTTAACCGACTAAGCCACCCAGGCGCCCCTAATGTNCCAGGCTCTGAGCAGTTAGCACAGAGCCTGACGTGGGACTTGAACTCATCAACCATGAGATCATGACCTGAGCTAAAGTCGGATGCTTAACCAACTGAGCCACCCAGGCAACCAGGTTGCATCATCTTTTAAGTCACCGTGTTTTTAGTACTGTATATAACACCTTGTTCTCACCATTCTTTTTTTTTTTAATTTTTTTTTTTTAATGTTTTATTTGTTTCTAGGAGAGAGAGACAGTGTGAGCAGGGGAGGGTCAGAGAGAAAGGGAGTCACAGACTGAAACAGACTCCAGGCTCTGAGCTGGCAGTCAGCACAGAGCCCGATGTGGGGCTCAAACCCACGAACCGCGAGATCATGACCTAAGCGAAAGTCGGATGCTTAACCGACTAAGCCACCCAGGCGCCCCTGCTTTTTTTTTTTTTAATAATTTTTTAAATATTTTTATTTCTGAGAGAGGGAGAGACAGCATGACCAGGGGAGGGTCCGAGAGAGAGGGAGACACAGAATGTGAAGCAGGCTCCAGGCTCTGAGCTAGCTGTCAGCACAGTGGGGCTTGAACCCATGAACCGTGAGATCATTACCTGAGCTGAAGTGGGACGCTTAACCGACTGAGCCACCCAGGTGCCCCACCATTCTGCTTCTGAAGAGCATTTGAACAAGTGAGAAAGATCAGTCACAAATAGAGTGTTTTTTTTTTTAGTTTGTTTATTTTTTTACTGTTTTTCCTCCCTTCATAGTTTATTGCCAAGTTGGTTTCCATATAACACCCAGTGCTCCTCCCAACAAGTGCCCTCTTCCATGCCCATCACCTCCCTTCTCAAGTTTATTTATTTTGAGAGAGACAGAGACAGGGTGTGTGGGGGAGGGACAGAGAGAGAAAGGGAAAATTCCAAGCACTGCCAGTGCAGAGCCTGTTTCCTTAAAGTCACAAAGCCATGAAATCATGACTAGAGCTGAAACCTACAATAGGATCCTTGAGTGACTGAGCCACCCAGGTGCTCCAGTCACAAATATGTTAAATCATTCTGCTTCATTTCAGTAAACATCGAAACCTTAAATGTCCACCAATAAGTTTGGTTAAACAGTTATGGTGCATGCATACATCTGAAATGGTGCCATTTTATATTGAGTGATAAAGGATGTCTGAAGAAAGCATGGATAGATGATTCATTCGTGTGAAATTATGTTTATCTATCTAGCAGAAAGGAAAATCTGAAGGGATGTTCATGAACCATAATCAGAGGTCCTTTCCAAACGGTAGGACTGACTGGCTTCTATAAAACTTAATCTGGAAAATTATCAGTATTAACAACTAAACCAGTGATGGATTAATTTAGGGGTAGAGGAAAAGTAGAAACTACAGATAAGAACCTCCAGATTTAGCATTAATGGCTGACCACTTTGATTTGTTTCCTTTTAGTCTTTTTACCTATGGAATAATTTCCTACCTTACTAAAAAGAGTAAATTTAGTAATTATGCTTATAAACAGAATTTATGTTAGGTTTTAAAATCTTTTTTGGGGGTGCCTGGGTGGCTCAGGTGGTTGAGCATCCGACTTTGGCCCAGGTCATGATTCCATTGTTCTTGAGTTCGAGCCTTGCAGTGGGCTCTCAGCTGTCAGCACCGAGCCTGCTTTGGATCCTGTGTCCCCTTCTCTATCTGCACCTCCCCTTTCTCATGCTCTCTCTCTCAAAAAACAAAAACAAAAACACAACAAAACCCAGTCTTTTTTTTTAACACTGAAAGATCAAAGTGAAATAAACAAGATGTGTCAGATAATGGACAACAGGAATTTTTACAGGGAGTGGTGCATAAAGTAAAACCATAAATGCTTACATTTTAACGTATAACCCAACAAACAAAATAAGAGTTTCTTAAGGACATCTTTTGAACACTAAACAGGGTCTTTTTGTTTTATGTAATGTGATGAATGTGGTTGGGACTGACTCATCTTTGCTCACGTACTCATATATCTCTTTAGAAGTGGAATATCGGGGCGCCTGGGTGGCTTAGTCGGTTAAGCGTCTGACTTTCGCTTAGGTCATGATCTCGCGGTTCGTGGGTTCGAGCCCCGCGTCGGGCTCTGCTGACTGCCAGCTCAGAGCCTGGAGCCTGTTTCAGTCTGTGACTCCCTCTCTCTCTGACCCTCCCCTGCTCACGCTGTCTGTCTCTCTCTCTCCTAAAAATAAATAATTAAAAAAAAAAAAGTGGAATATCAGGTGTAGGTGTAAACATACAACATTTGTATGCATTGGTTAAGTTCTGTCTCAGAGGGCTGTATTCACTCTAATGTCTTAAGTTTGTCTGGTGACCCATATTTGTATGTTTAAAGTTGAGAATTTTGGGGCGCCTGGATGGCTCAGTCGGTTGAGCTCCGACTTCGGTTCAGGTCATGATCTCGCAGTTCGTGAGTTCGAGCCCCGCACTGGGCTCTGTGCTGACAGCTCAGGGCCTGGAGCCTGCTTCAGATTCTCTGCCTCCCTCTCTGTCTGATCCTCCCCCATTCATGCTCTGTCTCTCTCAAAAATAAATAAAAACTTAAAAAAGAATAAAATTGAGAATTTTTGGTTACAGACTTCACATTGAGAGTGCAGTAGAGATGTCATTGTATTTTCTAATTTTATCATTTCTTTGACTTCATAAAATTAATCTTGTCATTAAAAAAATTTTTTTTAAATGTTTGTTTATTTTTGAAAGAGAGAGAGCATGAGTCGGGGAGGGATACAGAGAGAGGGAAACACAGAATCCAAAGCAGGCCCCAGTCTCTGAGCTGTCAGCACAGAGCCCGATGTGGGGCTCGAATCCATTAACTGTGAGTTCAAGACCTGAGTCGGGGCACCTGGGTGGCTCAGTCGGTTAAGTGTTCGACTTTGGCTCAGGTCATGATCTCACAGTTCGTGGGTTTGAGCCCTGCGTCGGGCTCTGTGCTGACAGCTCAGAGCCTGGAGCCTGCTTCTGATTATCTATGTTTCCCTCTCTCTCTGCTCCTCCCCCACTCATGCTCTGTTTCTCTCAGTCTCAAAAATAAATAAAAACATTAAAAAAAAAAAAAAAAAGACCTGAGTCATAGGCCGAGGCTTAACCAACTGAGCCACCCAGGTGCCCCTAATCTTCTCATTTCTAAGTAATTCTGTCATGTTCTGAATGTGAATGATTTGCTTAGTATGTTTTCCTTGGGTGGTAGTGGCCTTCTGGTATTGAAGTAGGGGAGGGTGCCTGAGTTTCTTTGTTGGCCTTGCTCAGGGCATCGTTCTTATCTGGCTCCATTATTTTCCTGATGTTTGTGGTCCTGCAGTGGATTCCAGTGGTTAGGTGGTCTGTATAGTGTACATCTTCTTCCTTTGTCCCTGGGCCTCTTTGGGTCCTCTTAGAAGTAATACATCCTCCCGTGGGCTGAGGAACAGTCTACTGCTTTCTCATACTTGCATGTGATCTTTGAGGCTGTGTTTACTCCTCCTTTTTCTTTTTCTTTCTTTTTTAAAGTAGGCTCCATGTCCAGTATAGAGGCCAATATAGGACTTGAACTCACAACCCTGAGATCGAGACCTGGGCTGAGATCAAGGGATCAGACATTTAACCAACTGACCCACCCAAGTGCTCCTGTATTTACTCATTTTTTATTACACTTCTGTCTTTAGATGTTGGATATGAGGTCTCACCCTTAAAATTGAGGACTGTAAGGCTCTTTTCTTTTGGGTTCTCACTCAGTTTATTTGAGGTTTCTATAATCTCATTGTCTTCATCACCCCAAGGTTTTTGCACCTGCTTCTATTTTCTTTTTCTCTCTAAAATGGCTTTCATTAGCTCAGGAATAATTTTTTTTTTTTTTTAAAAGAGAGACTTTTTTTTTTTAATGTTTTTTTTTATTTCTAGGAGAGAGAGAGAGACAGCGTGAGCAGGGGGGGGTCAGAGAGAGAGGGAGTCACAGACTGAAACAGGCTCCAGGCTCTGAGCTGGCAGTCAGCACAGAGCCCGACGCGGGGCTCGAACCCACGAACCGCGAGATCATGACCTAAGCGAAAGTCCGACGCTTAACCAACTAAGCCACCCAGGCGCCCCACAGGAATAAGTTTTTTATTTTTTATTTTTTATTTTTTATTTATTTTTTTTTAATTTCTAGGAGAGAGAGAGACAGCGTGAGCAGGGGGGGGTCAGAGAGAGAGGGAGTCACAGACTGAAACAGGCTCCAGGCTCTGAGCTGGCAGTCAGCACAGAGCCCGACGCGGGGCTCGAACCCACGAACCGCGAGATCATGACCTAAGCGAAAGTCGGACGCTTAACCGAGTAAGCCACCCAGGGGCCCCAGGAATAAGTTTTTTAAATAAAGATTTTAAGTAATCTCTACACCCAACGTAGTGCTCAAAACTCACACACCTAGATCAAGAGTTGCATCCTCCACTGACTTAGCCAGCCTGGTGCCCCACAGGAATAATTTTTAATGATTTTTAATAACAGTTTAGGATTTAAAGTCTTTGTTACTCTTAGGATCTTTATATTTGTAAAGGGAAGTTTTTGGAATCCAGAACCCTTTACTTCTTAGCTCTTACATTAAAGCTGCAAAAGTTAAATGATTTGTTTCTTTCTGAAGGCAGTGTAGATTTTACTATTATTTGCATTGTGACAGACTGATAGCAACGAAATTTTTTTTTCTTTTTCTTTTTTTTTTTTAACTTAGGCAAAGATCTTTTATTTGTGGTTAGGCCTACATAGTTCCAAAAAGTAAACATAATTAACAAAACACCTACAAGTACCAGAGGAGGTGCTCCATTATCAGTAGAAAGCACTGATCATAAGGAAACTTGGTGTGGGTCTTCACGCACAGATGATGGTTCGGTCGTCGATGAATATGCTGTATTTTGATTGTGATAATTGGGAGGCAGGAGCAGGAAGAACCAAAGCCTCTTCTCCACTGGAGTAGGCAGCCAGGCCATCCATGGGTATTATTAGAGATGACATGAAGGTGACTGTGATGGTAGCAATGACAACATTTCCAGCTGTGACGATGATGATGATGTTATCACCAACAGTTTGACCGGATCCTTAGGGTGNTTTTTTTTTTTTTTTTTAATTTTTTTTTTTTTTTTTTTTAAATTTCTAGGCGAGAGAGAGAGACAGCGTGAGCAGGGGAGGGTCAGAGAGAGAGGGAGTCACAGACTGAAACAGGCTCCAGGCTCTGAGCTGGCAGTCAGCATAGAGCCCGACGCGGGGCTCGAACCCACGAACCGCGAGATCATGACCTAAGCGAAAGTCGGACGCTCAACCGACTAAGCCACCCAGGTGCCCCTAGGGTGCTTCTTATCCACCTGATAATCCCCATTCCATTCCTTGGACAGGCCACCAAATCCACATTCACAAAAATGAATCCAGTGTATTCAGTTATCACTGAAAACACATCAGTTGTGGTATTTGCTAATTTGGAAAAAATGGTAAAAATACTGTTGGATCATTTTAGATATGAATCCAGTTGAAGCTACAAGAAAATGTATAGTTTAAAAAATACACATAGGTACTTTTGGTGGTGTAGCTTTTATTTATTTTTTTAATTAATGTTTATTTTTGAGAGAGAGAGAGAGACAACACGAGTGGGGGAGGGGCAGAGAGACAGGGAGACACAGAATTTGAAGCAGCTCCAGGCTCTGAGCTGTCAGCACAGAGCCCGATGCAGGGCTTCAACCCATGGACTGCTAGATCATGACCTGAGATGAAGTCGGACACTTAACCGACCAAGCCACCCAGGTGCCCCTGTGGTGTAGCTTTTAAATCTTGGCGCTTGGCTGTAAAATTCTTACAAACAAACTTAATAAAAGCCAGGAAAATTTTAATATCATATTATCCAGTCTATTTCCTTTCCCTGTTTTGTCTTCCTCAGTGAACTTTCCCATCCTTTTGTTTTACTTAGGAAGGTAATAAAGAAGGAAGGTTTATAAGTCATATCTTTGATCATCCACTTTTTCCTCCTCCTCCTTCTAACCTATACCTTGAATGTGTTGTGTCTTCTGGCTCCCTCCTTCTCATTTTGCTTGGGTGCTTGGCCAGTGTATTTTAGATGCCATTTTAGGTTTTAGGAAGACTTTTCTGAACAACACTGGTTAGACACAGGGAGGCTGGAAGGTGGTTGAAGATGGGAGTTTGGGATGGTAGGATAATGGGGATAATGATTCCACAAACATAAAACATGAATTAGGTGCTCACTTTTTTCCATCATGATTTATAAAAAGTAACTATAGTGGTTATGTAGATTCATAGTTTTTGATTTACCCCTCTGTCATTTTGAATAGGCAATGTTCTAAAAACCAGCATTCATTTTATTTGGTTGGACTTTGATGTTCATTTTTGTCTGGTGCAACAAATGTTTATTGACTAACTTTAAGAGACTATATGGGGGGGGGGGTGCCTCGGCTCAGGTCATGATCTTGTGGTTCATGAGTTTGAGCCCTGTGTCAGGGTCTGTGCTGACAGTGCAGAGCCTGGAGCCTGCTTTTGGATTCTCTCTCTTTGCCCATCCCCTGCTTGCGCTCTGTGGGTCTCTCTCCTGAATAAACATTTAAAAAAAAAAAAATATATGTGGTAACTTCTGAGACGTTTTTCTAAAGAATGAAATTTCCCAAGTATCTATCTAGGAATTATTATAAAGAATTTCTAGGAGGATGTTATTTCTAGACATTGTACTAATTCTTATGGTTTTTACCTATCCAGGACCCCTCGTCCAGTCATTGTGGAGCCTATGGAGCAGTTTGATGATGAAGATGGCCTGCCAGAGAAGCTAATGCAGAAAACTCAACAATATCATAAGTAAGATTTCAGTAATGATGACGTTTTTAGATATGTGCTTTCAAGGATATTACATCACATTTGCTATTAAGTATTGTTGGATTATAAGGTTTTCTGTTCAGTCATGTAGTCTGGTTAATAGAGTGGCTAGGTCTGCATGGAATCCTATTTTATTTAATGGGTAGAACATTAACTTAGGAAGGTATACTTTTATAACTGGGACGGGGTGGGTAGCTAGATGGAGACTGTCAGTAATTATGTCAGGAACAATATAATGTAGATTATGAAAATTTTTTTTAATTAGTATGCTTTAGTTATATTACAGGATAAAGGGAAACTTTTGATGGGGATAAAGCAGGGGAGGTCCTAGTTAGATAATAGCATAAGCACTCTTCTTAGTGGTAAAAATGAAAAATAGCCTGTTTTCAAAATGTGTATTATTGTACTAGTTGCTTTTTGCTTGGTATGATGAATATTTTTCTATAAGTTGCCTATATGAATATATTGTTTTTAACTAGTCACTTGTTCATTATAATAAATGAAACATTTGCATACATGAATTCAGCATATAATGGAGTGCTTTTGTGCTAGACACTATTTTGGGTGCTGTCAGTGCAACTTTGAACTGTATCTGCCCTCCTGGTGCTGACATTTCTGGTGGTGGAATTACACAAGAAATAAGGAACCAAAAATTATAAAACCTATGTTAAAGGTTAACATATGTATATGTATGGTGTAAACGCTTAGATCAAAGGGTATGCATATTTTAAGTTGATTAATCCTGGCAGATGGTTTTCCAGAAATAATATACTAGTTTATACTCCTTGGTATACATACCAAGGTATTTTTCTTCATCATGACAAAAAATGGTGTTAATGATTTTAAGATTTGAGAGCTGATATTCAAAATGGTATTTTATTTATAGTATTTCAATTAGTGTTCTTTGATTATATTGCAGTTGAATGTTTTTCTTTGTGGTTGATTTCTTTTTATTTTTTTTAATTTTTTTTTTAATGTTTGTTTTTGAGAGAAACAGACAGAGAACAAATGGGGGAGGGGCAGAGAGAGAGGGAGACACAGAATCTGAAGCAGGCTCCAGGCTCTGAGCTGTCAGCCCAGAGCCTGACGCAGGGCTCAAACTCATGAACCGTGAGAGCATGACCTGAGCCGAAGTCAGACGCTTTACCTACTGAGCCACCCAGGCCCTCCTCTTTGTGGTTGATTTAAATGAGAAATATGAGTGCTTATTTCGTGCCTGGTGCAGGAGATGTTTCAGTGAACAAAATAGGCTGGAAATTCAGGCTATGTCAGGGTTGTAAGGCGGGTAAACAGTACAAAGTAGTGAAACAAATATGGCAGAAAGACGGAAAGTGGATGCTATGAACTGAGTGGTGTGGCTCTTTGTATAGGTGGTTGGGGAGCCTGCCTGAGAGGGCGGCATTTGATTAACAGCTTGAAGGAGTGGGGAGAAAGCTAGCTATGTAGGTATCAGAAGTAGATGGAATAGAGAATAGTGCTCTCAGCGAGGAAATAGTAACTATAAAGTCCAGGAAGGAAGACTCTGGAGAGTTTCTAGGAACAGTAGAGAGGCCAGTTTAGCTGGAGCATAGTGAGTAAGGAGGTGAAAGTAGAGAGATGAGGTGGGTAGAGAATCTTGGGAGGGGTGCAGGTTGTTGTGCCTTGTTGGTTACTGAGCTGCTTCTGGCTTTTTGTATTGGATGAGAAAGGAATGAGCAGAGTAGTGACCTAATCCTAAATACCACGGAAGCTTTTTGGCTGCTTTTTAAAGACTAGATTGCCCAGAGTGGAATTGGGGAGACAAGTGAGTTAGCAGCTCACAGTGGTGATGGTGAAAAGTGGTCAGATTCTGGGTGAGATAGTTTGAAAATAGACTTTGGAGTTTGCAGTGGATGTGGGAGAAAGATAGCTAGAAAGCATGATTACCGGATTTTGGCTGAAGTAACCGGAAATATGGAAATTGCTAATGATTGCTCTGGAGAATCCTGTGGGAGGAGCGGTTTGGGAGGAGGAAGTTCATGAACTGTGTTTTGGACATGTTAAGTTTGAAATGGTTTTGAACAGCCAAGTGGAGATGTCAAGTAAGTAGTTGGATTTGCATCTGGAATTTAGATGAGCTCTCTGGGCTGCAGTTACCACCTGTGATAGAAAACTGTGTCAAAGGATTGAGCCCTGGAATACTCCAGTATATGGAGGTTTGGAAGATCAGAAAGAATCAGCAAAGACAGGAGTGGGAACAGTCATTGGTGTAGGGGATCAGCCAGCAGTGTGTCCTTGAAGCAAGGAAAGAAGGTATTTGAGGAGAGAAGGATTATAATTTAGAACCAATTTGATTTCTCATATAATGTTATTTTTCAAAGACTGTGATTTCCTAGTGCTTGACATTTTATCTGGTTATAGTTTATTTAGTACTGCAGATTTGAACTAGAGCATACTTTTGTTTGTTTTTTTTTAATATTTTTATTTATTTCTAGGAGAGAGAGAGAGAGACAGCGTGAGCAGGGGAGGGTCAGAGAGAGAGGGAGTCACAGACTGAAACAGGCTCCAGGCTCCGAGCTGGCAGTCAGCACAGAGCCCGACGTGGGGCTCGAACCCACGAACCGCGAGATCATGACCTAAGCGAAAGTCGGACGCTTAACCGACTAAGCCACCCAGGCGCCCCTAGAGCATACTTTTGAATTCAGGGGTTGGAGTACTGGAATTATAAGAGTGTTACAAAAAGTGGAATTTAATATGTATATAAGGAATATTTGCTTATATAATGATTTAATTAACCCAGTAAACCTTAACAAGATTTCATTATATTTCCAGTTTTACTACTAAAGAGTTATGCTTTGAAGGGAATGTTCACAGAGCATAAGAACCATGATTCAAATTTAGTTTAAATCCCCAAATCCAGGGGCACCTGGGTGGCTTAGTCGGTTAAGCGTCCGACTTTCGCTTAGGTCATGATCTCGCGGTTCGTGGGTTCGAGCCCCGCATCGGGCTCTGAGCTGACTGCCAGCTCAGAGCCTGGAGTCTGTTTCAGTCTGTGACTCCCTCTCTCTCTGACCCTCCCCTGCTCACGCTGTCTCTCTCTCTCTCCTAGAAATAAATAAAACATTAAAAAAAATTTAAAAAATAAATAAATAGATAAATAAATAAATCCCCAAATCCATATTGTTCCTGTAGTGTTTTCTTGGAGAAAAATGAAGATTTTTTTTAATATTTATGATTATAGTTTAAGTCTGACTTAGGAACTACTGAATAACAATTCTTTCAGAAAAATTAGTACATGGTTGATTCCCCTCAATTTTCCCCTTTCCCAGTCAATATTTATAAAAGAAAAAGTCTGCTTTTGAGGTCTACAATACCTAGATCATGGTTAACTTTGATTTTTTTTTTTTCAATGTCCCTCTGAAAATATTTGAAGCTCTTCCTTGTGACTACATTTTTTTCCTCTGACAACCACCCCCTTTATCTCCCAAATTTGTCTTACCTACCCATCTACCCCCTCCCCACCCTAAAATTTAAAATTTAGGGTTGCAGGGGATCTATATTTTTTGTTAAGACAGCTATGCTTTTATTGGTGGGGTATGTATTATGTTTTTACCAATATTTTTCATTTTACTTATTTTCAAAAGTTTATTTTGAGAGAGAATACACATAAAGAGGGAGAGAGAGAGAGAGAGAGAAAGAGAATCTCAACCAGTGCAGAACCATGAGATCATGATCTGAGCTGAAATCAAGAGTTGGATGCTCAAGGGGCACCTGGGTGCCTTAGTCGGTTAAGCGTCCGACTTTCGCTTAGGTCATGATCTCGCGGTTCGTGGGTTCAAGCCCTGCATCAGGCTCTGTGCTG
>NW_027531912.1:439776-439894 GCF_008692635.1 Crocuta crocuta
AAAAAAAGAGTTGGATGCTCAATTGACTGAGCCATCCAGGCACCCCACCAGTATTTTTTAAATAGAAGCAATTATAGGGAAGAATAATTGAAAAAATCCTTTGAATTTCAGGTGCATT
>NW_027531912.1:439952-503452 GCF_008692635.1 Crocuta crocuta
CCCAATTTTTTTGGTCATTTGCTTGCTCATCTTTTATTCATTCAAGAAATAAATAATATACCGTGTGCCAGATATTGCACTAGGTATTTGAAGTATAGCATTTAACATTCACATCGTCATTGAGTTTATAGTCTAACAAGGGAAAACAAGTATTACATAACTACAAGTTTAATAAGTTAGGTCTTTATTTTTTGGTGTAGCCAATTAATCTGGTAAATAACACTCAATAAACTATCCACTTTTATTAATAAAACTAAACTTTAAAATTGAAAGTAGAAGTTACTTTTAGAGAACAACTTTGATTTTAGATAATTTATTCGGGGATGTTTGATTCCTGTGTTGCACATTGCCTTCTGTAAAATTGTTGAGTTAAATCCAGAAAGACCTTATTGAAGATGATAATTAGGGGAGTGCAGCTTGTAGTAGTATCAAATTGCTTAGGTTTGTATCCTGGTTCTATTCTTACTAGTTGGGCACCCTTGGGCAGTTTTTTAAACTCAGGCTTGTTAAAACATGAATTACTATATTGTCATGAGGTAATTCATGTGAGTACTTGCCCAGTACAGTGCCCTGAACATTGTAACTGCTTGCTAAATGGTAGTCTTTGTTATTATTTGTTGATTTGCCTTTTAAACATAGATTTCTGTATGTTTTCAAATGTAAACTCTTAGGGAAAGAGAGCAGCCACCACGTTTTGCTCAACCTGGGACATTTGAATTTGAGTATGCATCTCGATGGAAGGCTCTTGACGAAATGGAAAAGCAGCAGCGTGAGCAGGTTGATAGAAACATCAGAGAAGCAAAAGAGAAACTGGAAGCAGAAATGGAAGCAGCTAGGCATGAACACCAATTAATGCTAATGAGGCAAGGTAAAAATGGGTTTTCATATAGATATGGTATGTTTTTATTTTTACTTAAGGCTTGTTTATATTTCGCAGTGATATCTTATTGCTATTTAAGTTGCCATTTAGGAGTTAGAAGATAGTTGAAATTCACTGTATTTGTAAAAAAAAAAAAAGTCTCCTTTTTCCAAGAAAACGTCTTAAAAAAACAAAAAATCACAGAACTTTAAATAAGTTTTATCTACATTCTGCTGCCAGAAAGAGAAGCACAGTGGGTAATTGTTGGTATGTAGATTTGGCACAAGTCACGTATGAAGTGTTGTACACCTGACACTGATACAACACTGTATGTTAACTAAGTGGAATTAAAATAAAAATGTTTTAAAGTTTATTTATTTTGAGAGAGAAAGGGAGAGCATTCACACATGTGCATGAGCAATGGAGTGGCAGAGAGAGAGAGGGAAAGAGAATCCCAGGCAGGCTCAATGTTGTAAGTGCAGTGTGGATGCTTAACCGACTGAGCCAACGATGCTCCCCTAAAACAAAAACTTTGCTTTTATTTTTAATTTATTTCGAGAGTGAGAAAGCATGAGCAGGGTAGGGGCAGAGAGAGGAAAGAGAGTCCCAAGCAGGCTTTGTGCTGTCAGTGCAAACCTGACTCTGGGCTCCCTCTCCCCAACTGTGAGATAAAAACCTGAGCCGAAATCAAGAGTTGGATGTTTAACTGACTGAGCCACCCAGGCGCCCCTAGAACTAACTGAATTTTTAAAGAACAGTCATAACGAAAAATAATTTATTTTCTTAGTCACTGGTCAAATACCTAAGCACAAGACAAGCTGCTTAATATATAAGAAGCTCACTTCTTTCCTTTCCATTTGCTAGATTTCTTTTTATGCCTGTCTTTACTGTTTATATTTCCCCTTCTTTAATTCTCCAAATAATTTCTTCTGGTAATTCTTGTCGCTCATTTTATTCAACTGTCTGTAATTATTTTGTGTTTTTTTTTTTTTTTTTTTTTAACGGGGGGGGGGGGGGGGCAAAGGGCTNTTGTTAACGTGAGCGAGGGAGGGGCATAGAGCTAGGGAGACAGGATCGGAAGCAAGCTCTGTGCTGACAGCAGAGAGCCTGAATTTACCAACTGTGAGATCATGATCTGAGCTGAAGTTGGACACTGAGCCACCCACGTGCCCTATAGCTTNACCCAGGCGCCCCTAGCTTTATATTTCTTAAAAGTAAATCTGAGTGCTATTTTGCTGTTAATTTGTTTTTGTTTTTTAAATTTAGCATTTAATAAACATTTATCTACCTTCTTTTGGCTATTCCCAGAGATCAAGGCACTACACATGCTGAGCTCGATTTCTGCTTTCTTATTGGAATGTTATTTAATCTTCGTCTTCTTTAAAGTATTTTTTATACTAGAGTTAGTACTTCTTTAAAAGGTGAAAGTGTGATCATTATTTTTAAATCTTTTTGGTAGCGTCTCGATTCCCAAAAGTCCAGGGTTGTTTGTTTTTTCTGTTCAGTAAAAGTTTATTGAACATTTATGATCAAGTCACTGACTGTTGATGTTAAATAAGTTAAAAAACAAAATCTAGCTCAACAACTATAGAAACTAGTCAGACATTTCTGGTTTCATTTGGATTCTAAACTTAGCAGTTCTGTAAGTTTACTCTTCTAAGAAAATTGAACTCATTTATATCATGCAGTATGTTTAAAGATTAATAAGTCTCTTTTCTAGCAGAAAATTTGTAATTGTTTTGTATGATGCAGTTGTAGAATCATTTGCTGCTTAAGAGCCGCGAGAGAAGTCTTCAATTTTATCTAGTCTGGTAGTTTTGTGCTTTTAAAATTTGGTTACACATCACAATCATCTGGGAAATTTTTTAAAATTTAGTTTCTTGGGCCTCATGATTGCTCTGGTACTTCTCTCCAGTATGAATTGTTTTCTGCTCATAGCCTGCCCGGCACTTTGCCACCGTCCATGCCATAGTTTTCGGGTATTACATTGATTAAATATGGAAGCATTTATACTACTGTATTTGTTGCCGATGATAAAAAATGGTATTATAGCAGTCATTACTTCACGTATTTAATGCCAGTTCTAGAAGACACTGAGGTATTTGAGGATATAGTGTTGAGAAAGAGCGACATTTCTTTAGTCCTCATAAAGCTCTTTTGTGCTTTTAGAAGATTTGCCTCCTCTCAAAGGACATTTATTTTTTTAATTTTAACGTTTATGTTTTAGAGAAGAGGGGGACAGAGCGTGAGCAGAGGAGGGGCAGAGAGAGAAGGAGACACAGAATCTGAAGCAGGCTCCAGGCTCTGAGCTGTCAGCACAGAGCCTGACTCGGGGCCCAGACTCACAAACTGTGAGATCATGACCTGAGCCGAAGTTGGATGCTTAACCAACTAAGCCACCCAGGCACCCCAACTTTGACTTAATGAATCAGAGTATTTTTGCAAAGTTCTTTCCCCTGAACTTTTATTTTTCATTGCTTTTTGTATATTTCTTTATAACCTTTGTTAATAATATTTTTGGTTTATAATATTGGAAAAACACATTGATTAGTCTATATTACTCCTTCTGCATTTACTTTTGCTGAAGTACATTTTGTATTTATTTCAGCAGACGTATGCCAGTAATTTGTTTCAGTATTAGTAGGTTTCAGTGTCAGTCAGAATTGTTTTTAATTCATAGTTTTCTTTTCTTCTACAATTTTATATTTCATGCAGCGTTTCCAAGGTTGTGTTCGGGTGGTGGAGAGACGTTAGTAATCTGTGTTTTGTGGCTCTGCAGAAAAAAGCAGGGTCCTCTGGTTGACCTATCATGGAAATAGAAAACTCCATCGGTACAGAAAATATGTCTCCTCCTCTGTGTCCCCTTCTGCTTTCTTGTAGGAGTCACAGGTTTTTTCTGTATTTTAAGTTTCTTTTGTGTATTCCTTAATGAAAAGAAAACTTGAATATGTCAGTAGATACGTATGCGTATTTACCAAAACATCCCCTATTTATCTTTCTCTGTACCTTGCTATTTCACTTTCTACAGAAGTACATACTTACAGATCTCAGGTGGTTTTTTTTTTTTTAAGTTCTTAAAAAACTTTTTTTTCAATTTATTTTGAGAGAAAGAACCACACTTGTGTCTGAATTGGGGAGGGGCAGAGAGAGAGAGAGAATCCCATGGAGGCTCAGAGCTATTAGTTTAGAGCCTGATGTGGGCCTTGATCTCCTGAACCATGAGCCTGATGTGGGCCTTGATCTCCTGAACCATGAGATCATGACCTGAGCGAAAATCCAGAGCCAGATGCTTAACCAACTGAGCCACCCACATGCCCTGGTCTCACCTTTTAAAGGGCTGCATGATAACTCTGTTAATTAGGATATAATTACTTTGCCTCTTCCTCTATTGATTGATCTCTAGTTCTCTTTCCAGGTTGTTGGTAAAAGCAGTGCTTCAGTGAATGTTTACGTATATATACCTTATTAAAGTTTTGTGAAATTAAAAAAAAAATTTTTTTTTTAATGTTTGTTTATTTTTGAGACAGGGAGAGAGACAGGGCAAGCGAAGGGAGGAGCACAGAGAGAGGGAGACACAGAATCTGAAGCAGGCTCCAGGCTCTGATCTGTCAGCACAGAGCCCAGCAGAGGACTTGAACTCAAGAGTCATGAGATCATGATCTGAGCCAAAGTCAGATTCTTAACCAACTGAGTCACTGAGGTGCCTCAGTTTTGTGAATCTTAATTCTTCTTGCATACACTAATACGTTGTAACAGTTGCACTTTGTACTTTAAAGATGTTTATGTACTGTTTTCTAGATCTATATTTCAGGTTTTTGTTTTCCCTTCTCCATTTGTTTATGATCATCAGCAATAGGAGACAGTTCCTGAATTTTCTTCATGGTTATTTTTTTTTTATCTTTGTTCCTGTAGTTATAAACCTTAAGTAGATCAAATTAACTCTGCGTGCATTTTGTTATTACTCTCTCCTCTTCCAACACCGTGTTATATTTTCTTTATGTATGCTATTGAACTGGTAAATCAAGTAGTAGAAGTAAATTGCCTTTAAATATCTTTTAAATCCTGATAACTGAAGGAAAAGAGAAACCAAGGAAATAGACATAGTTTATTCCTCTTTCATTCTCTTTTCCTCTTAACTTTTTTTATTTTGCATCTGATTTGTTTGGATTTATTTAACTCAATTTTTTCTTTTTCAGTATAAAAGCTGATTTTGTTTATTTTTCTGGTGTTCCAGAGCATTCAGATTTTACTCTGTTAGTAGTTTTCAGTTACATGGTACTTATCAACTGTAGCCACTCTGTGACACATTAAATCCTCAGGCTTTATTATTCATACAGCAGAAAGTTTTTATCCTTTTACCAAATTCTCCCTATTTACTCCATTTTTCAGCCCCTGAAAGCCACTTTTCTATTTGTTTGTTTTTAAGAGTTTGATTTTTTTTTAGAGTCCACATGTAAGTTCTACCATGCAACATTTGTCTTTATTTGGCATATTTCACTGAGCTTATTAATGCCCTCATGGTCCATCTGTGTTCTTGGAAATGTAGGGTTTAATTTTCTTGTGGCTGAAATAATATTCCATTGTGTGTGTGTGTGTGTGTGTGTGTGTGTGTATTGTGTGTATGAGGGTGTATATATAGATGTATATTGTGTGTACACCACATCTTTATCCATCCGTTCATTCATTGATAGATCCTTGGCTTTTGTGCAAATGCTGCAGTGAACATGAAGTGCACATATCTCTTTGATACTGTGTTTTAATTTTGACTTCATGTTTTTTAGTTGATAATCTTCATGTGTTTAAATCTAAACCCTATTTTAAATAGATGAGTCATGACTTTTCATCATTTGAGGTTTATCCTCATGATTTAAGAAGGGTTCGTAGAAACAACCATTCCTTGTGTTCTTGCATGTTCTAAAATACTGTCTGTGATCCTTAATATTTGAAACTGGTGCTTGGAATTCATGGATCTTATTCTGTCTTCCTTAAGTACTTGAGAGCAGAGAGCATGTTTCATTGTCTTCTAGCATTGAATGTTTTTGTGGAGAAGTCTGAGGGAAGCCTGAATTTTTTCTCATCTTTTTGTAAGTGACTTGATCTTGATTCTTTTTTCTTCAGTAAAGTTCAGTAACTTATCAAGGATATTTTCCCCCTAACTCCCCATTTTGTTACAAGAAAATTTTCACATAAAGTTGAATTTAAAGGTGTTTGCTTCTTAGATTCTGTTACTAATGTTGTACTTCACCTTATTACTGCTTTCTGTCTGGTCATTCTTGTATTCAGGATGCATCTTGTTGTACAATGTAACATTTCAGCTTTTCCTTGGGACTAAATATGCCTTTACAATCTGTAGATTCAATGCTTAGAAAACAGACTTGTTAGAGACTATACATTCAGTTTTCATGACTAGAAGGATATTAAATTGAGAAACACTTTTGCAGTCTAGTAAATCAAACCTTAAATTTGTCTATATTCTCCTTTATTTTCTTATATTCCCATATATTTGATATGTTAAAATTAGAGATGTAATTTTATGATCTTTATCATGTCAGTGTAGGTCGTGATCTCATGGCTCATGAGTTTGAGCCCCACGTTGCGCTCTTTGCTCTCAGCAGAGTCCGCTTCAGATCCTCTGTCTCCCTCTCTCTGCTTCTACCCAGTGTATCCTCTTTCTCAAAAACAGAAACATTAAAAAAAAAAGTAGCGTCACAGCTGATGTCTTATGTGTGTGGATGCCTTTGGATTATTTTTTTTAATGTTGATCTATTTATTTTGAGAAAGATAGATGGAGAGAGAAGCATGAGCAGGTTAGCGGCAGAGAGAAAGGGAGAGAGACAGACTCTCAGGCAGCTCCGAGCTGTCAGCACAGAGCCTGATGCAGGGCTCAGTCTCATGATTGTGAGATCATGAGCCGAGACAAAATGAAGAGTTGGACACGTATAGGAGTTAGGCACCCAGAAAATATATATATATTTTTTTTTTTTTTTTAATTTTTTTTAATGTTTTTTGTTTATTTCTAGTAGAGAGAGAGAAAGACAGCGTGAGCAGGGGAGGGTCAGAGAGAGAGGGAGTCACAGACTGAAACAGGCTCCAGGCTCCAAGCTGGCAGTCAGCACAGAGCCCGACGCGGGGCTCGAACCCACGAACCGCGAGATCGTGACCTAAGCGAAAGTCGGACGCTTAACCGACTAAGCCACCCAGGCGCCCCTATATTTTTTAACAAAAATGCCTGTGACTGTGATTTACTGGATCAAAGGATAATAACACTAGCTATATACATATAGGTGTGTGTATGTGTGTCTGTTTTGTAATTTATTTCCCCAGAAGGGTATTACTGTGTCAGTGTACAAATAAATAAGCTTTGGTGAAATTTCAGGAATTTTATTGTTGGATTCATTGAGCTATTATTTTATCAGTGTTGCAGATGAGGAAATACTATCTGAGAGGTTAAAGCAGTTTTCTCAATAGGCATAGCTTAAAAGTAGAAAGTTTAGTTGGAAAACAAATGTCTTAGTCCTTTTTGTGGAAGAAAATGTGTATTTTTACATTACATGTGGTAATTTGTACGTGATTTAAGAGCAGCTAACCTACAATACTATGTTAAAATTGTTATAGGATATACTGGATAGACTTTCTTTGATAATCAGCGCTAATAGGACACTCCACATTTTGGTTTATTGAGGTAGATATATATATTTGGTGTCTACTAGGTTTTTGCAGCTAAAGTAATTATATGATAGTTGTATGCTTCTCAGTAGTTGTGCAGTGGAGTCCAACTAGGGAGTTTAACAAAAAACCAAAACCTGATACCTATCTCCCAGAAGATTTTATGTTTAAAAGGTAGCTTAAGTAGTTCTGATGAGCAGTTAAGGTTGACAACTAATGGCCTGAATGTTCAAAATCATTGTAGTAGTGTTTGGTGGTTTTTAGGATAGCTAAGTGTTCTCTCAGCTGGCATGTTGTCAGAATTACCTGGTCCCTATTCCTATCTGTGTGGCTACAGTACATTTATAATCAGTTTGAATAATTTTTTTCTTTTTTAAAGTTTTATTTAAGTAATCTCTGCATCCCACATGGGGCTCAAACTCACGACCCTGAGATCAAGAGTTGCATGATCGGACTGAGCCAGCCAGGCTCGTCTCTTTGGATCTTTTTTCATTGACATAATACATAATTCGATCTGTTTTCAGTCTGTAAAATAGGAAAGATAATTACTTTATTAGGGTTAATGATGCCTACTTTGTTATAGTTATGATGTTAGGGTAATTGGCTCACAGAATGTTAACTGTAACTGTTATTATTTTGGTATGTTCTTTTTTTTTGTTCATTTTTTTTTATTTTTTTAATTTTTTTAAAATATTTTTATTTATTTCTAGGAGAGAGAGAGACAGCGTGAGCAGGGGAGGGTCAGAGAGAGAGGGAGACACAGACTCCGAAATAGGCTCCAGGCTCTGAGCTGGCAGTCAGCACAGAGCCCGACGCGGGGCTCGAACCCATGAACCGCGAGATCATGACCCAAGCGAAAGTCGGATGCTTAACCGACTAAGCCACCCAGGCGCCCCGTTGTTCATTTATTTTGAGAGAGACTCGTGCAGGAGGGGCAGAGAGAGAGGGAAAGAGAATCTCAAGCAAGCTCTGCACAGTCAGCACAAAGCCTGATTTGGAGGTTGCACTCACTAACCATGAGATCATGATCTGAGCCAAAAGCAAGAGTCAGACATTTAACCAACTTAGCCACCCAGGCAGCCCTGTTATGTTCTTAATATAGTGATTTATTAAGGAACGTTTAATTGAGATAATTTATGTTCACATTAGAAATTTCAGATAACATGATGAGGGAAAAGGGAAACAAAAGCAACCGGTAACTGTGCTAACCAGAGTATTTTAATATTTTTAAATCCATGTGTGTATGCACACATAATTTGGTAAGATATTACAAAGATTTTTAGCACTTGGGCAAAACAGATGTACTTTTTCTCATCTTCTACTACTCTGGAACCCCTGTTTTGATGATATAGCAAGGATTCGTGACAGTGGGAATGCTCATCTTGTTTAAAGTGATCTTGTTAATATCAGAGTTTAGCCTGCATTCCCATTATAAGAATTCTCATTGCTTGTTTTTATAAGAAATTGACTTTGCATAGGAGGAATCTTATGCTAATTGCATTTTGGGAGGGATATTCTTTGGGTTTTAAGCAGTATCTTATCTCTTTATTCTGTTTGTTCAGGTCTTATGTGGCCTCTGCTCATGTCTCTCAAGGCATCTTTTTGTGCTTTATATTCGCTGCTGAAGAAATTTTAATTTGTTTAAGAGGATGTACATGAAAATACGTCTGCCATTCCATTTTTAGTATGTTCCAGGTCTTATGTTAAAACAGTTACTTACTGCCCGTTTTAATTTATTAATATAAGGATGAATTTTATTATTTTAATACCTGGGAAGAAACAGGTCCAGAAAAGACAGTAGTTTGATTAATTATACAGCTTATAATCTTTCGTTATAAGATGATATAATAAACAAAAGAGAAGTTAGGTGCACGAATATGAATAGGGTACTAAATATATTGCCATTTATAGAGAATCTATATGTTTATTGATTTAAAAATACAGAAAGAGGGGGCCGCCTGATGTCTCAATCAGTTAAGTGTCTGACTTCAGCTCGGGTCATGGTCTTGTGATTTGTGGGTTCGAGCCCCGCATCAGGCTCTGTGCTGATGGCTCGGAGCCTGGAGCCTGCTTCGAATTCTGTGACTCCCTTTCTCGTTCTGTCCCTCCCCTGCTTGTGTGCTCGCTCTCTCTCTCTCTCAAAAATAAATAAACATTAAAAAAATTTTTAAAAAATACAGAAAGGGAAGGTAAAAATATTAATGTGTAGTCAATATTTTATAGATCTAATGAGACGTCAAGAAGAACTCAGACGGTTGGAAGAACTCAGAAACCAAGAGTTGCAAAAACGGAAGCAAATACAACTGAGGTAAAAGAACATCACTGTAATATATACGGGAGCATTCCTGGTTTTCATTGTGTGTGTTATTGATAGAATTCCCTACTGCCTATTGTAAACAAGTTGGAAAATACAGAAAAATAACAGTTTTCCATTTTATTATACTTTGAGAATTACTCTATAAACTAGCATAATTCTTCGTTATTCTTATGTTTCTTGTCTTTTGTTTTTAGCTGGTATGGACACTTTGCTTGCATTCACTGTGAATTTTCATAAGGGACTTAGGTACTGCATATAATTTACAAGAATGTACTCTGGTTTACTGGATCATTTTTTCTAGAGATGGATATATTTGAACTGCTCTTAGTTTTAGTTTTTCTTGTTTTGTGCTTCTAATAATTTGCTTAAAAAAGATTTATGGAAGTGGGAGACATCATTAAGATGGGTATGGGCATTTAAAATCTCAGTATACAGTAGACAACTGTGAAGGTCAACTGCAAATTTTTGAGGTTAAATAAGGATGTTTGGGAGAGTGGTTGATCCAAGTTGTATAAATAAAAACAGCTTTTCTTATACCAGAATATTTAATTGTGGTATATAATGAAATAAATGTTACTCTTAAGAGTTGTTAAAAATCATAGTAATTAGGAAATGTTATAAACCCAAACTATGTTTTATTAAAGCACACTTAACATTTGTTTAAGTGTTATGAAGGTAGTAAGTGCTTATGGTAGAAAGTAAGGTGATAATGGGAAGTAAAAAAAAACAAGGTGGAAAACCTTGATTAAATGTCAAGTAATGGCTTGGAGATAGTATTCAGTATATTTTAATATATTTTTTCTAACTTTGTGCTTGATTAAAGCAATGTATATATGTTTGTGTCTTGGAAGTACTCTGATTTCACTGTATCTAACCTACTTATTCTCAAATTATAGAGTTTGACAGGCAGCATTAGCATTCTTTTTTTTAATGTTTGTTTATTTTGAGAGAGAAGGAGTGAGGGAGTGGCAGAGGCAGTGAGAGAGAGAGAGAGAGAGAGAGAATATGCCAAGCAGGCTCTGTGCAGCCAGCACAGAGCCCAGTGTGGGCTTGATCCCACAACCTGAGAGATCATGACCCAAGCTGAAACCAGGAGTCAGACGCTCGACCCACTGAGCCACCCAGGCACCCAACATTTGTATTTTNAACATCGTTAAGTGCCAGTTAGCCAACCAGATGGGTGTCATGGAGACCAACCCTTCCCTTTCCATAAGTTCTCACTTACCTGAGTTCCCAGCCTCCACTTGCCCCTAGTCCTACTTCCAACCCCTCCCCCCCCCCCCCCCCCCCCAAGCTGATAAGTCAGAAACCGTAGGGGTGAAGACCAGCCAACTGTGCTTAATAAATCTTCCAGGTGATTCTAATGCATCATCATAAAGTTTGAGAACCACTGTTGTATAAAACCCCTTGCATGATCTCCTTACACAAGGGGCCTTTTGCCACCTCTTCCTTGTTGCTTCTTAACTTATTATTTTTATGTAAATATGTTAAAGTCTCTTCTACTTTTACCTCCCTTCCCATACATAAAACTATGACTCCATCTTTCCCTTATGTTTATAATTTAGGCTTTTAGAATTAGTGCTCTACCCTTCATTTGCTTAAAAAAAATAACCATACAATGTGGGAGAACCCATAGGAGGGCATAAAAAAGAAAACTACGTGGGGTCCTGGCTCAGTGGAGCATCCATCCAACTCTTGATCTCGGGGTTATAAATTCGAGCCTCACGTTGGGTGTAGAGATTGCTTAAAAATAAAATCTTTTTTTTTTTTTAAGTTTTTTTTTAAATTTTTTTTTTTTAATTTATTTCTAGGAGAGAGAGNGCGGGGCTCGAACCCACGAACCGCGAGATCATGACCTAAGCGAAAGTCGGACGCTTAACCGACTAAGCCACCCAGGCGCCCCTGCTTAAAAATAAAATCTTAAATGAACATAGTTACATTGTAACTGAATAACATTATCACTCTGAAAGGGGGTGGGGAAGAAAATAAGGAACCTAGATAACTTTAGAAAATACCATCTTAACTGGAAACTATAAGTGAATGGCAGGAAAATAATACAAAAAAATTTTAGTCTAGTTAATGTGTTTCTTACAAGGATATGGGCTAGCAGTTCTTAGAATACTTTTTAGGTTTTTTTTTTTTAATGTTTATTTTTGAGAGAGAGAGCAGGGGAGACACCGAAAAAGAGAGAGAGAATCCCAAGCAAGCTCCGTGCTGTCAGTGCAGAGCCTGACACAGGGCTTGAACCCATGCCCCGTGAGATCATGACCTGAGCTGAAATCAAGAGTCGGACGCTTAACCGACTGAGCCACCCAACACTCCTCATTAAAGGTCTTTAATGGAAAGAATATATATAATTTTTTGAGTAAACATATTAGCAAATATAGATAATGAAATGCAGGTTTTCTCATTGTTTGAGAAAGAAAGAGTAAGGCTAAAACTAAAATGAATCCTGTGGTGTTGAATTGGGATCAGAGGTATTGGTATGAACTCAGTGGTATTTAATTTAGACAGAGAAATACAGATATGTGTATATATGTGGGTTCACACACATACATATATTTCATAATCCCTTTCCACCTAGAAGCAGTGAAGCCTCAGTAACAGTGAGCACCTATAGTGCCCAAATTTTTGTTTCTAAACACCTTTTTGTAATAAATGGAACAGAGGCTTTGTGGAGATGTGATTGATTACTGGACTGTAAAGTGCAAGAAGAGCCTGGAATGTTGTGCCAGAGAATAAGAAAGTTCAGGTGTATCTCTGAGATATTGCAGGTTTGGTATTAGACCACTGGAGTAAAGTGAATATTGCAATAAAATGTATCAGATTAAAAGTGGAGGGCTCCTGGGAGGCTCAGGTTAAGCGTCCGACTCCTCATTTTGGCCAAGGTCATGATCTTACGTTTCTCACACAGGGCTTTGTGCTGATGGGGCAGAGCCTACTTGGAATTCTCTCTCTCCCTCTCTGCCCCTCTCCAACTTGTGCTCGCTCTCTCTTAAAATAAACCCAAAAAGTTTTTATAAAAAGTGCTAACCATCATTGAACTTTCAATGAATTGTAATCTTTTTGTTGGTATAAGATGTTTTCTTGATGTTGAGGACTACTGATTGATCATGGGTTTGCTGAAGGTTGGGGAGACTATCCCAATTTTTTTGACTCTTCCAAATGATTTCTCTGTAGTATGCGATGCCAGTTTCTTTGCATATCCATAGAAGAAGCTTCTCATTTGTTAAAATTTTGTCATGAGATTGCAGCTGTTCTGTCACAGCTTCAGGCTCCACTTGTAATTCTAATTTGCTTGCTATTTCCACCACATCTGCAGTTACTCCACTGATGTTTTGAACCCCTCAACTCAAAGTCATCCATGAGAGTTGGGTTGTAATCAACTTCTTCCAAACTCCTGTTAATGTTGATAGTTAGACCTCTTCCCATGAAGCACAGATGTTCTCAGTGGCACCTAGAATGGTGAAACCATTTCTAGGAGATTTTCATTTTACTTTGCCCAGATCCATCAGAAGAGTCACTGTCTAAGTCAGCTATAGCTTTATGAAAAGTATTTATAAAAAATAAGACTTGAAACTCAAAATTACTCCTTGCTCTGTGGGCTGCAGAATGGATGTTGTCAGCAGGCATGAAAACATTAACGTCATTGTATATTGCCACCAGAGCTCTTGACTGACCAGTTGCATGGTCAGTGAGCAGCAATATTTTGAAAGGAATCTTTTTTTTTTTTTCCCCTGAGTAGAAGATCTCAGCAGTGGGCTTAAAATATTCAATAAACCACATGGTAAAAATATGTGCTGTAATCCAGCCTTTGTTGGGCAATGTATAGAGCACAGTGGACTGAGCATAATTCATTTAAAAAAATTCTTTTTTAATGTTTTATTTATTTCTGAGAGAGAGAGACAGCGTGAGCAGGGGAGGGTCAGAGAGAGAGAGAGACAGAATCTGAAGCAGCTCCAGCCTCTGAGCTGTCAGCACGGAGTCCGACGCAGGGCTCGAACCCATGAACCGTGAGATCATGACCTGAGCCAAAGTTGGACGCTTAACCGACTGAGCCACCCAGACACCCCAACATTGAGCATGATTCTTAGGGGCCCTAGAATTTTCAAAATGGTCAGTGAGCATTGGCTTTAACTTAAAGACACCAGTTGCCTTAGCCCCTAACAGAACAGTCAGTCTGTCCTTTGAATGCAGGCACTGACTTCTTTTCTAGAACCCTTGAAAGTCCTAGATTAAATTTTCCAGTAAGTCTATTGTTTAGTGTAGCCACCTTTGTTAATTATATAAGCTAAATATTTGGGATAACTTGATGGCAGCTTCTCCATCTCTGCTAGCTTCATAAAATATTTCCCTGTGGCTTCTTCACCTTTTTCAACCTGCATAGAATTAAATAGCATTAGGGGGGGCCTTGTTCTGGATTAAGTCTTGTCTTAAGGGAACCTTCTGGCTTGTTTGATCTTCTATGCAGAGTACTTAAAGTCCTCCATTCCAGCAGCAGGCTGTTTTGTTTTCTTATTCGTGTGTTCACTTGAGTAGCACTTGTTTCTTTATTTCTTTAAGAGATACAGAGACAGCATGAGTAGGCGAGGGGCAGAGAGGTGGAGAGAGAGAATACCAAGCTGGCTCCACACTGTCAGCCCAGAGCCCAATGTTGGGCTTAAACTAATGAGCCATGAGTTCATGACCTGAGCCGAAACTGAGTCCGACACTCAGCCACCTGAGCCACCCACCTGCCTGTGGAATAGGACTTTTGATTTATTTCCTTGAAGAACTTTGCATTCACAATTTTGTTGTTTCATGCAAGTAGCCTAGCTTTTGGCCTTTTTTGGCATTTCACCATGCCTTCCTCATTAAGCTTAAAGTAAGAGACATGCAACTCTTCCTTTCACTTGAACACTTACATACCATTGCAGGATTAGGCATTGGCCTAATTTCAATATTGGGTGTCTCAAGGAGTAGGGAGGCCCGAGGAGAAAGATGAGAGGGAGAGGGGGGAGTGCTGGTTGATGGAGACTGTGTTTATTGATCATGTTTGCTGTCTGGATGTGGGGTGGTTTGTGGCGCCTCAGAGCAATTGCAGTAGTAAGCAACATCAAAGCTGATCACATATCACCCTTAAAAATATAATGATGAAATATTTTGATAATTACCTACCAAAATATGACAGAGACATAAAGTGAGCAAGTGCTTTTGGAACAGTGGCACCAATAGACTGCAGAGTTTTCACAAATCCTCAGTTTGTTTAAAAAAATATATATATTTTTATATAAAAAATACCATATGTGCAGTAAAACAAAGCCCAATAAAATGCAGTAGACCTGCACTCAAAAGATGGGACATGTTGAAAATACATAGGAGCCCCAATGAAGGTGCTCCTAAATGGCCAAACTTAGAACAATTTCAACAATAAAATAAAAAATGATAGTATTATATTTTATTTTATTTAGTTTTGTTATAGAACTTTAGAAAAATATTTTATTTATTTTTGGGAAAGTCCAAGCAGGGGAGGAGATGAGAGAGGGGGGGACAGAGGACCCGAAGCGGGCTCTGCACTAAGCAGGGAGCTTGATGCGGGGCTTGAACTCACAAACTACGAGATCATGACCTGAGGTGAAGTCAGATGCTCAACCAACTGAGCCACCCAGGAGCGCTGATAGTATTAAAATATAAACCGCTGAATAAAGTAGATATCCAGAAGCTCATGCTGATAATAGTAAATAATTGAATGAACGAATCAGTCAATCAATCAATGGAAGAGAATGGACAACTCCTCCTTATAGGAGAACACCAAGTATTCAGGATAGAAGGAATGCGAGAGAAAAAACACCCTTGGGCAGTGTAGTAATAATCGTTAGAGACAAGATATACTAAGGAGTGTTTTAAGTTTTTGCCCAAACTTGTGAAACACAGTATACATACCTGTTTGTATTAAGCACAAATTGAAAAGTAGTAAATTTAAAGTGGAGAATCAATAAGCATTAAGGTTCATGTCACCTGTAATGAGACACTGACACCAGGTACTCCTTGTTATGTTTTGCCAAGCATTTGTAACATCAGGCTATTCCATGAGGAAATCTAACATGAACCCAGCTTGAAGGATATTGTACAAAATAATCAGGGTTGTTTTTTTTTAATATTTTAATGTTTTATTTATTTCTGAGAGAGAGAGTGAGAGCGAGACAGCGTGAGCAGGGGCGGGTCAGAGAGAGAGGGAGACAGAATTTGAAGCAGCTCCAGGCTCTGAGCTGTCAGCACAAAGCCTGATGCGGGGCTCGAACCCACAAACTGTGAGACCATGACCTGAGCTGAAGTTGGATGCTTAACCGACTGAGCCACCCAGGCGCCCCTAAATAATCAGGTTGTTTGTTTGTTAGTTTGTTTTGAAGCATCAGATTCGTCCCGAGACTGGTGGGGAGGAGGTGTGCTGAGGGCCCAGGCTGGCAGGGCAGGCGGCAGGTGCTGCACACCTCACTGTGGCGCAGGATGGCGGGCCTTTGCCTCAGCTGATGCCCCCGAGGACCTTCTGCCTCCTTTCCAGTGCGAGGCCTGGCAGAGTCAGCGACGGAGCAGGGCTCCCACGGCCCAGGCGCCCCCAGCAACGCCATTCCTGCCTTCCTGGAGGTGTCTAGAAACCAAGCTTTCTAGTACATGGCCTGGGCATTGCATTGGCACATCATGGTGGAGCCAGGAGTGTGTTGTGTACTGGAAGGGAAAGGCTTGTAAGATGATGAATCAGAAGTTGAGAGAAGAGCAGGAGAGAAGAAAGACATTGCAGGAGAGGCTCGTGGCCCCACAGGAAGAGAGGAGTAGCTTTTCCTACAGCTCAAGAAAAGTTTTACATGAAGAAAAATGGAGGAGAAGAAGGAGCAGAGGACTTGAGCACTCTGACGTCACCTGTCCATCAGCAGAGTTTTGACTCTATACAAGATCTCCCCTCTTCACCAAGTTGGGAGGGCAGGAGCCCTGGAGCACAGAATCACCCAGGCATCCTCTTTGCGGTTGATAAAGCCAAACAGAGCTGCAGACTCCCAGGTGCTTACAACCCAGCACTACATGGGCTCAGTAGCTGCTTTTGCAGAGGCCGCAGAACACTGGCCCGGAGCACGGGCTGTTCCGAGGCAGTCGGTGAATGCCTGTGGGAGTGCTGAGCCCCCACGTCAGTGCGGGCCCGTGATGCTGTCCTGTGGTCCTGGTGCACAGCTCCGCACCTCCAGCGTTTCCTGAAGTGCAGCCAGTGCCTGCCTCAGCCACAGTTAGAGCCCCGTGCTGTGCCTGGCCACTTCAGCCCCGCCCAGATCGCCTCCAGTCTAGGGGTGCCCTGTATTTAGAAAAGCAGTTCGAATATGGTAACTAACAGACTGGCTTCTCTGACTTACTCCCCACTGTGCCCCACACATCCAGCTTTGGACTCCTGACCTCCCTGCTGATTCCTCAGATGCACCTGCATATGCGGTCCCCAGAAAAATTAGACGTTGCGGTTACCAGCTCCCCAGGCCTTTGGGTCTTTTTCAGCATAACCAGAACCTGTGATTCCACCACAACCCATATTTTATTTTCAACCTCATCATCTGCACCCCCTCCTCCCCTGCCATGGGTGCGGATCCATGGTCTGTCCCAGGCCCAAGCAGTGAAACCTACATGCCACTGGAAAAGAAAAAAAAGCCACGTTCATGAGAGACCCAAGAAAGACTGCAAGTGAAGTAGACTGCAGAGAAATAATAATTAAATGCAATGTAATGGATTCTAGATAGAGCCCTAGAATAGAAGATGGACATTAGTAGGGAAAATGGTAAAATTTGAATATAGTCTGTAGTTTAATGGTAATATACTAATGCTAATTTCTACTTTTATTGGTTGTACTGTGTGTTAAAATGTCAGGGAATGCTGCATGAGGCTAGACATTCTGTACTGTTTTTGCAACTTTTTTGTTAAGTTTCAAGTTAGAAATAAGTAAAAAAAAAGTATCGTAGATATTAGGGATACACTGGGGAATAAAAAAGTTTTGCCTCTTTGAAATTTAGAATAGCATAGGAGGGAAGCTGATAGTTGGAATGGTCATTATTAAATTGCACAGAAATTAAGGAGTACTTAGTAATTTTTAAAATGATACTGTGCACATTAGGTGAAATATTGGTTGCTTGATGTGATGAGTGTTCTATGTATTGTGGTAATTTGTAATTGAATGTTTTTTCATTAATCTTACTTTTTAAAAGTTTATTATTTTAGTAATCTGCACGCATCATGGGGCTTGAATCTACAACCCTCAGATCAAGAGTTGCATGTTCTTTTGACTGAGCCAGCCAGGTGCCCCTCATTAATCTTATTTAATATGTAGGAGTATATCAGATTCAATTTGAAATTCAGATAGCTGTGTACTATCAGCGAAAGCAATTCAACAGGTGATACTCTATCTGATGAGTAGTTTTTATACTTAGCTATACTGTAGCAGAAACAGGCAGTGAGAAATCTGTTAACAATCTTACTACCTTGTGTTTGCCAACTAGGAATGCTTTTTTAAATTTTCTGACTAGGAAGAATCTAATTTAAGAAATGTGAACAGAGGTGGGTGCCTGGGTAGCTCAGTCCATCTCTTGGTTTTGGCTCAGGTCATGATCCCAGGGTTCAGAATGGGGCTCCATGCAGGGTGGAGGCATACTTGAGATATTTTCTTTCCCTCTCCCTCCCTTCCTCCCTGTCCCCCACCCTCACTCCTGTGTGCTTAGAATCTTAAAAAGAAAGAAAGAAATGTGAACAACTTGTCTGAAAATTGAGTAGTTTTGCAGCATATATAAAAGGGGGAAATGTATAAGTCTTGGAACTTATACTAGTAATTGTCAAAAATATCCTGTGCTTTCAAGACAAAGCAAATAAAATTATAGCACTTAAACTGTAGAAGTACATCTGACTCCGGTCACTACCGTATAAGACAGCTTTAATTGTTAATAAGCCAGATGATTTGGACTCTCCTCTTTCACTTTAGCTAGAAAATTGACAAAATGGCCTATGAAAGTATATTTTGAGAGAAATTAAATAACATATTCAGAGTATACAATTTTCTGGTTTCCTTTTAGTGCTACAAATGAATTCTTAAGTTTCTGTGGGTCATGTAATTCTTCAGAGACTGGCAGTGAAGAAGGAAGACTAGGACATGGGGTTGATGAGTTTATTCAAACTGACTTGACCACTTTAGTAGTTCTTTTATTCATTTCTTCATTCTCTTACCACACTTCTGCTCGCTCATCTATCCACCCACCCATCTCCCTTTTTTTATGACACAAAGATCTTACTGAGTCCTGTAGTGGGTGTGGAGGTCACCTGCTAAACAGCAACAAAGAGTAGCAGGATATTTTTAACCATTATTTATGGATTTTATCCATTATTCATATCATTGCTTAGTTTCTAGATCCTCTCTATTTTTCAGAGTCCTACAAAAATATATGAGACCTGAAAATAGTGGGTTCAAATTAAATTGTCAAATTGAGATTTTATCAGTTTGCAGCTAAATAACATGAAAGATTGTAACATTTGTCACATTTTTTTTCCTATTCCATTTGTAAATGTAAATTCTTCACCCAAAGAGACATTAAATATACATATAAAGGTACTCATTAAAGCATTTTGTGGAATAGTAAAAATTAAAAGGAATCATAAGTACAATAGGGAATCTTTCTGAATATTGTCTGTTCAGATTTTGGAACAGCACGGTATTGGAACGTAATTCAAAATTAAGTAGAACTTGCATTCATAGACAAAGGAATAGAAAGAAAAACTAACCATTTAAAGTGATTTTACCTTTTTATCTTATTTTTCCTCCTGATTTATAAATCTATTCTCACATTTTATCAGAAGAAAGCTGCTTTAATAATGAGAAGTATGTTACAGATTTTAAAATACTTTGTTAGGTTTTAATTTTAAAATATTAAGGCAGAGGCTCCTGGGTGGCTCAGTCGGTTAAACATCTGACTTCAGCTCAGGTCATGATCTTGCGGTTTGTGAGTTCAAGCCCTGTATCAGGCTCTGTGCTGACAGCTCGGGTCCTGGAGCCTGCTTCAGATTCTCTATCACCCTCTCTCTCTGCTCCCCCCCCNCTCAATCTCTGTCTCTCAAAAAAAAAAATTAAAAAAAATCAAAACACAATGATTCATTACCTGTATGAAATAAAAGAGTTAATGGTCCTGTTCTCTAGATTATTCCCACTCTGAAAAACTTTTTCTGCCCTCTTCTGTTTTCATACAATTTTTAGAAGCAGTAATAGGAATGCTGTTTTTTTACTTGATTTTTTTTCTGACAGCTCTACCTTAGACATTCTTTTGTGTCAGTGTCACGGTTGTTTTGTGTTCCTTGCCATCCGTGGGCCATATTTGTTCCCCATTTATAATTGTCAGTTACTTGCCTATGATCTGACATGAATTGCTCTATTAGCAGGTTTTCTGCTGTCTGTGGGAAATATTTCTTTTAGTTCATGGTCTTGTATTTAGAGCCAGCATTTACAACAAACAACAGAGTATATTGAAATTTGATTGTTACATAGTGTAAATGTAACAAAGTACTAAGGTACTTACATGAGCGATGTAGAAAATGCCACTTAACGAGAGGACATCATTACATAGTCTTCACTATTTGAATTATATTTTAGTTTTTGGGTGGAGGCATATAAACTTGAATTTGCATTGACATAAAAGCCAATATAATGTGAGTCTGTTACTTCAGTATTATTTTGTAGGTTTAAAAAAATTTTTTTTAACGTTTTTATTTATTTCTGAGAGAGAGACAACGTGAGCAGGGGAGGGTCAGAGAGAGAGGGAGACACAGAATCTGAAACAGGCTCCAGGCTCTGAGCTGTCGGCACAGAGCCTGACATGGGGCTTGAACCCACAAACCGTGATATCATGACCTGATCCGAAGTTGGATGCTTAACCGACTAAGCCACCCAGGCGCCCCTATAGGTTTTTTTTTCTTGTAATCATAAATAAATATTGATTTAGTAGTAATTCTGCACACACATAATTCAATTTTTTTTCTCTCACATGCTTAAATATACCTCTAGAGCTGAGGTTGTTGAGCTTTTTCTTGGAAAGGGCTAAGGGCTGAATGGTAAATAGTTTAGGCTTTGCAGGTCATATTGTCTCTATCTCAACTACTCAGCACTGCTCTGACCCAGTGGTAGCTATAGACATTAAATAAATGATTGTCTTTTAAAACTTGACTTACAAAAACTGATGGTTGCCTGACATCTGTTCCAGAAGTTTTCCTCAGGGGGTTAATAAACTGCAGAGAGAGTTTGTTAAGGATTCCTTGGACAAACAATAGATTTTGTGACTAGTCAGTGTGGTTCTTTGCAGTGGTTTTATATTGGGATTCGTTCTGAGTGCCTTTAAGAACTCTCCTATGCCAGCAATATATTCCATGCTTTTCTCTTTGTACAGTAATAGATACATATTTGAGGTTTTGATTTCTTAACCATTAGTACATAACTGTCTTAGTTGCGTGTTATTACTCTATTTTTTAATTTAGCCTAGGTATTTTATTTCTTTGGGTTATTTGATTAATAAAGGCTTAGAGCAAACTAGAAGGAGGAAGGTAAATCTAGTAAGTTAATCATTATTACAGATTTTGCATAAAGTTACTTATATAAATGATTTTGTTTCACATGAAACAAAATTCCTGGTAATGGCTTACATGTTGCAATTTTTATTTAAAAATCTTTCAGACATGAAGAAGAGCATCGGCGCCGTGAGGAAGAAATGATCCGACACAGAGAACAGGAGGAACTAAGGCGACAGCAAGAGGGCTTTAAGCCAAACTATATGGAGAATGTAAGTAAAGTACTAGTTAATGAAAATTATTTTATATTGTTAGGTGGACAATGTATATTTAGTTCTTTGGTTATTTTTTAATCTTTCTGAATTTCTCATGTTTTTTTATGTTTAATGATTTTCTTAACTTCTTACAGGTGATAACTTAAGTAGTTTATGAAGATACTATTAATGTTTTACGAAAAGGATGTTAAAATTTACTCTACCTTATATTTTTTTAATATATGCTACTAAATTAGAACTCTTGATAAATCTATAATCTCTACTTGATTGATTTCATCATGTATTGATATTAAAACTTCTTTATGTTAGAAGATTTTATATACAAAGGTAGAATAGTATATACAAATGTATACTAGTATGTGCTTATTACCCAATGTTGACAGTTATCAACACACAGCTGATGTTTTCATCTTTAAGTATATCTACTTTTGTTTATTATTATTATTTTTTAAATGTTTATTTATTTTGAGAAAGGGAGAAAGCATGTGTGGGAGCAGGGGAGGGACAGAGAGAGAATCCCAGTATCTCTGTGCTGTCAGCATGGAGCACAATACAGGGTTCAGTCTCATGAACCATGAGAATCATGACCTGAGCCAAAGTCAAAAGTCAGCCACTTAACCAACTAAGCTACCCAGGCACCCCAGGACTCTTTTTAAAAATATCTTTATTATGTCTTAAAAATTGTCACTTTAGTATTAACCATTAAAAGCCGAAATTTGCCCAGGTTTTATAAAGATTTTTCTTTGTTTACAATTGGTTTATTCAAATTGGCTGATAAATCCATGTTTTTAGTCTGTAGGTTTTCTCTTTCCTCTTTAAATATTTTTCTTTTTAATACACAGTTGTATAGAGAATTTCACATCCTAGATTTTGTTGAATTTATCCTTGCAGTGATGTTTAACAAGTGTCTTTCTCCCTGAATTTCTCATAAACAGGAGTTCCAAGGATTTGGTCTGACTCAGGTTTTTGTTTTGGGTAGGCAGAATGGTAGGGCAAACACGAATACTTCAAATATGTTAAAAATCCACATGTTCTTAATATTAGCTAACAAAGAGTCTTACTATTCACCTTAGATGAATGCCATTTTAACAGTCATTCTGAAGATGAGTTACTAGTGTTTTTTTCCTCTTAATTCAAAAGCCATGATTGCTTAAGTCATGACTTTTTGCTGGCCTTCTCTGTCTCCATTCTTCCTTCCCTAGAAAAATTTTTAACTTTTTTTCATTAAACAGAATACACACACACAAAAAACAAATCCTAACTGTGTAGCAACAACAATGTTTTTCAAAAAATTTTTAGCTTGTATCAAGTAAGTATCCTTTGACTAAATTAAACTATGTGGCATTTAAATTCAGTTAGAAAAGTTTCTTAACTATTTATAAATCATACTAAAGGTTTAATTGATTTCTAAATTCCATTATCAAATTAGTTGAGCTTTTTAAGCATTGTAATTTTCTTTTCAGTAATTTCTAGCATTATTTTGCAGTTCTCCTTTTCCTCCTTGGATTCATAGTATTTGCCTATGATATATTTTAAACTGTGGTCTTTGGTCTTTTGGTTGTTACATGTGAATATAAACCTGTTGGATTTATCAATGTGAGGATATTTTATGATGTCATAAGAGTATGTGGAATTAAAATTTTGCAGGCCTATATTTTGGGTACTAGTGATTATGGATTTTTATCTTCCAGTATTATCAAGACGTAAACCACAAACCACGTGTGATACATTTTGTAGGGAAACTATTTTGTAACATGTAGGACTAGGGAATTCTTCCTTGTCTTTTTATGTATCTGAACATTTCGTAACATGCTTAAAGTTATCTTTGTTAATACTTTTCTGGCATAAATTCTTGGAACACGTGTAGCTATTTGTAATATACATATACGCCATATACATAAATCATTTAGGGGACTTAAGGTAATAAGTAAAATGCATTCTGTTAAACTTTAAGTTGGCTATATCATAAACTCGATTGCATACTCTTTTCTTTGAAATTATTTCACAGTTTTTAAAACGCATATCAGCTTTTAATATGTTCAGTGGCATTTAATATAGGCATCATTAATGAAGGGCAGATTTTAATTTTACTTTTCTATTAAAAATTAATTAGCAATGTTGCTACAATTTAAAATTGGAATATACAAATTCTTGAAAACATTTGTTAGGTTTAAAATTCATTTTAATGGTCGGTAAAATTTTACAAATATCCAGTGAACTTTGAGAAGAAACGAATTACATATTTAAACTTACGATGGATTTATTGGCATTTCAAAAATAGATCGTTTCACTAGATTATGCTGTTGGAAAATGTAGATGATGATCTATTTTAACATTAAGATATCTTTGTTTTCAAGTAGTTACTTAAAGCCTGTATTGCATATTTGAAGCACTATGAGATTAATTTGACTAGAGTAGAACTCAGCAAAGTATAGCTTGGGACCCCTGCCTAGTTTTATACCACTCTACCACAGAACTAAGAATGGTATTTACATTTTAAGGAATTGGTGGATAAGAAAAATAAAAGAATGTTAGGACGTATTTGTGATATACAAAACCTAAGATACTCTTTGGCCCTGTATAGAAAAAGTTAGCTAAACCCTGGGCTGGAGAGTTGGTGCTGGGTTTTTTGTTTTTTGTTTTTTTGCTTGTTTGTTTTTTCTGTTTTTAATTAATACTCTTGTTAGGGTAAAATATTAGTAGTTTCTTAATTTTCTGAAGAGAAACTATTTAAAATAATATGTAACAATGGGAGTTAAATATTTAGAGGAAAATACAGTCTCGCTCAGATTTTTGGATTTTTTGAAATTATAGATAACAAGGTTTTCATCATTTTGCTATCAGTTTTATTTGCTTCCTAGCTTCATAATGCTTGTTAATATAAGCTAATCAAACACTATTAAGAAATGTTAACAAAAGCTCTTTATTGGTCTTGACTGCTCTGTGTTAATAGAAAAAACATTGAATTGCATCAGTTATTCTTCATTTACTTTGAAAACTGTCTTTGGGAAAAATTGTTAAATTTAATGTTCGTTTTTGTTTTTAAAAGCTTTGAAATTAGGCCCTCTTATGTGCTTTCTCTTTTTTCATTGTTCAGTTTGAAGGGAGGAACCAAATGGTAAGTGTTCAGCTTGCCCAAGTAGTAAGAGTAAAGTCTAAAGTAGATGTACTTGGTTTAAGATGCCAGCACTAATCTCTTTCTAATCCCATTAGAAATATTCCAACACAAATAATAATACGGGTTTTGAAGTATAAAATAAAAGCTGATTTCCATATTTTGTGTCTTGAATAATAATTTTTTTAATGTAATAAAACATGAGGGAAAACAATCATGTCTGCTCATGTTTTTTTTGTTAGCCTCAACGTTTTATGACATGAACGTATTTTTAAGGGTTTCAGAGATATGTCAGAACTTCATCAACTAGAAGTTGCCATTTTTATTTCATACCTTGTTTCTTAGAAGAAATAATAGCTCTGGTAATTATAAATGAAACATTAAGTTTCATTCTTGTAGCATAATATATTTTTGACTACCATAACAATGTGTATATTTTTGTTCTATTCCTTAAGTACATTTAGGTTTATCTTTATCATAGTGTATTTGAACCATTTTCTAGATAGTACTTATTAGATTGAAATTTTCTACTTACCACAGTTTTTTAGCTTTTGGACACATCACAAGATGTAACTGTTGACAGTAAAAATTTATGAAATTGTCTCATGATTATCGTAAGATTGTTTTTATATTATGTTGCTCCACTTGCTATATAGAATAAGTAGTTTATTTTTTATTTATTTTGTTAAAAATTTATATTTTGGGGGCGCCTGGGTGGCTTAGTCGGTTAAGCGTCCAACTTTCGCTTAGGTCATGATCTCGCGGTTCGTAGGTTCGAGCCCCGCGTCAGGCTCTGTGCTGACTGCCAGCTCAGAGCCTGGAGCCTGTTTCAGTCTGTGACTCCCTCTCTCTCTGACCCTCCCCTGCTCACGCTGTCTCTCTCTCTCTCTCTCTCTCTCTCTCTCTCCTAGAAATAAATAAAACATTTTTTTTAAAAAAATTAATTTTTTTGAGAGGGGGGTGGGGCAGAGAGAGAGAGAGAGAGAGAGGGACAGAGGAACCAAAGCTGGCTCTTTGCTGACAGCAGAGATCCTGATGTGGGGCTGGAACTCAAGAACCTTGAGATCACGACCTGAGCTTTAATCAGATGCTTAACTGACTGAGCCACCCAGGTGCCCCTAGATTGAGTAGTTTAAATATTTAAATACTACAGTATACCAGCCTTTTTCTGTAGATTCAGTTTGCATTGGAGTAAAGTGGAGATTTTAATTAGAGTATTTTTTAATGCAGTTTCTTAGAGTAAACTTTGCTTTCTTGAGAAAATGGTAATATAAAAACATGTACATGCTACTGTAGCTTTAGTAGTTGTATCAAGTGGTTATAAACTACTTTGTTTAGGTAAATTGGGGCAGTGTTTTAAAACTAGATTTTTTTGTTTTTTATTAGAAGTTTCTTTTTTGGTTTTTAGTGAATAAAAGAATAGCCCCTTAGATTTTTGAAATACATACATGAAGAATATTGAAGAATTTTTATTTTTGTTTGAGCAGGTGGGAATAGCCTTGGATATTTGAACATATGTGCATAATAAATCTGCAAATAAATGTATATTACATGCCAAGGCAGTAATTTAATCCAGTAATGTGTCTCTTAGAATTGTTCAATTGTAGCTAGTGTAGTGAGGCCAAAAGCATTAAAGAGATGTAGCCAGAGGCTCAGGGTACAATGCCTCTTGCATGGTATTTTTCAAATAGTGCATAATTAACACTTAGGGATCTTTTTTAAAAATTTAGGTTTTTGTCTTAGGTATTCCACCTAAAAATTGAATCATTTCATGATTCTAGTAGAATCTGATGCATTTGCTATTGATCACAGTTTTGGCTAAATTCAGTAGTTTTCAACCTTTGCAGCACATCTGTGGAACTTAAGAAAAATGCCTGCATTTCAATATACTACTTGTTATTGATATAGCGGCTCTGGGCTGGAGCCATGGGGTCGGCATCTGAAGAAGCCCTTCAGCTTGCTAATTTTCAGTAGCAAATGTAGACCTTTGTCCATATATTGAAATGAGACATAGTTGAAACATTGAAATAAGAATAGTAATAGTTGAATTTTTATGGGACCTGGGGAGTTTGAAGTGAGGGCTCAGAATCAATCAATATGGGGAATGGGATTCATAAACATAGCAGTGTAAGTAGGACAACATTCTGTGTGAGTAGTGCTCTGTGGTATTATGTGTGATAACTATTAGTTGAACTTTCAGACATACATATGTATGTCTCAAGTCATGCATTAACTTTTAGGCTTTTAAGTATTTCATATAGACGGGGGGTTGACAGATTAGGGTAAGCTCGGCCCATTCTGAACACTACCCGTTGTGTTTATGTTTTGCTTATAGCTGTTTTGTCCAAAAATCATAGAGTTGACTAGTTGTGACACAACTGTATGAGATTATATCAACAGTTATATTTGTATCTCTGGCCTGCAAAGCTTGAAATATATACTTTTCTGGCCCTTTACCAAAAATGGACTTGCCGACCTCTCTGGTCTAGGTCCTGTGTGAGAGTTGGGAGGAATCTATAAAAAGTGCCTCAGTGTTAACCAAACACAAAGAGTTTGTGAATTAAAAGTAAATTTATTAATATGTTTTCCCCCAGTGTTTTTAGAAGGCTCATTGAACAGAGCATCGCCCACCCTAGACTCAAAGTCCCTGAAGAATATAAACTAGTGACCTGAAGGCTTATTGGTAGTCATGATTGTATAAATCAGAGCGAAGGTTATTAGAGGAGCTGTTCAATGAACCATCACTGGCCCACAGCTGGTATCTTAGAGTTTTCACATGTTTTCTTAGAGACATAAAGCATCGTTCTTTCAGTTGTTAACTTCTCATGATCAGCATGGCTAAATTTGGCCTATTTAATCAGCCACTTCTTTGTCAGTCTTTTATCCTGTTTCTTGAGTGGGCATTGTTTCTCTTAACTGATTTAATTATAACCAAGCTTTCTCTGGTGTGCCATGTACAAAACTCAACACAGAAACTCTAGCCAGTCATAAAAGTTCATTAATAGGTGCTGGCAGAGAGAACTGATGCTAATCATTAATTACTAATGAGTAGGTACAAAATATTTTCAGAAATGGTTTGAGAATTTTTTAGAGGAGAAGTTGCCATTTTGTGGTTTCCACCTGGTTCTTCTCTTTCTAGAAATTATTTAGCTCTAACAAGTGATTTGATTGTATTGCAGCAGAAGACTATTTTTTGGAAGTCTAAACACCAGAAGCATTCAAACAAAGGATATATTTCACAAGCGGTTTTTATAGCATCTTTATTATTCTATGGAAATTAATTGAAGAATTATTTGCTGTAGACCTTGGTATCAGATTTAGGCGTGACCTGTGGGGCAGCTCAGTTCCAGTGGTTTCGACAAGATGATGATGATCAAAATTAATTATAGCACTTAAATTGCAGTGGTCTCCATATAATGTTATAGTTGTGACCAGTTTTTTATTGTTAATTTTTTCATTTATTTACTGAAATAATTTAATATGTTTCTTACAGTGAGACAAGAACTTTTCTGAATATTTGGGATGGAGCATAATTGGCACTAGATTTAGACTTTTCTGATCCAGTGAAAGCAAAAGTCAATATATGTTCATGTTTGTTATGTTTACATACACTTTGGAAGTGATTGTTAGGATCGTTGAAGATATGTATCAATTTTAGCCAGCTGTTTAAATCTTTGATCTTTTCTCAAAAGCATTTTTTAACAGTTTTAGTAGTATCTAATCATTTGTAGGGGAAAACCTCAAGAATTCTCAACCAAACTGGGACAACTGAATATAGGCACTATTTACTGTTTTTAATTTTTATTTATTTTTTTTACAGCAGGCATAAAATGGGCAGTCTCATGCAAACCAGGATGTATGGGTATCCTGAACATACATTATGATTACAAATAATGGTTATCTTTCTTCTATCATTCATATTTAAAAGTCTTCCAAATGATTCCAAAGGGCAATGCTTACCGAGTCTCCTTTAAATTCTGTATATATACTAGAGGATACTTTGTTGTACTTAATTATTTCTATGTCATATTAGATGACTGGTATCTTTTTTTGTCTCAATCTTTCATTAGGGTTTGAGAGAGGCTTATAATCCAGAAAATTTTCTTTATTTCTTTTCTCCTAGAGAATGTCTGCGTACACCCAGCGCATGCATAATCTCTTACTACTCCCCTCACCATATCATTTTTAATATTCTCTTTTAGTACTTAACCACATTGCATTCTAATTATTTTCTGACTTTGTTGTTCAGTAATAGATCTCTCATTGCATTTGAGTTTGAGAGTGTTGTATTTATTATATTGTGGTTAGGTGTAAACAGAGAATTAAATAGTTGTTTGGTGTCTTAATTTTCAGATATCAGTGCAGCTCAGTCATGGTTTTCAGTGTTCTTTATGAGTAACCATACTTTGTATTTATTGAATACTAATTCTTAGATGTTAAACATCTGTAGTTTTGAAACGATTGGTATTAAGACTATTGATGTATTTTTGTAGACTTCATAATGGAATTCCGTAATGAAGAGTGAATTTTTAAAAAACCCTCAAATAACAATTTTTGATGTTTGGTTTACAGTACACCTAGCTATTCAATATTCAGTCTCACTTGAATATCCTGTCAGAGTATTAGGCTTACAGAAAGATTTAGAGGTTTCCATTTAGTAAGAAAATTTGGTCCCTTTCTTACTGTGTTCAAAGTGCTGGGGCACCTGGGTGGCTCAGTTGGTTAAGCATCCGACTTCGGCTCAGGTCATGAGGTCACAGTTTGTGGGTTCGAGCCCTGCGTTGGGCTCTGTGCTGACAGCTCAGAGCCTGGAGCCTGCTTCAGATTTCTGTGTCTCCCTTTCTCTCTGACCCTCCCCTGTTCATGTTGTCTGTCTGTCTCTCTCAGAAATAAAGAAAACATTAAAAAAAAAAAAAAAAGTGCTGAGTACCATAGAGGATACAGAAGTGAACCAAGCTTAGGGTTATGTCTTTGAGTATTTTTTTTTATTAAAATTTTTTTAAATGGTTTATTTATTTTTGAGAGAGAGACAGAGCATGAGCTGGGGAGGGGACAGAAACAGAGAGGGAGACACAGAATTTGAAACAGACTCCAGGCTCTGAGTTGTCAGCATAGAGGCCTATGCGGGGCTCAAACTCAAGAAATGTGAGGTCATGACCTGAGCTGAAGTCTGATGCTCAACCAACTGAGCCACCCAGGCGCCCCATTATCTTTGAGTGTTTTAGAGTATTGCAGGTGCAGAGTATCTGCATAGAGTATACAGAGATAAAGCTAAAAAGTTTTGAGTGTCTAGGGGTACCTGGGTGGCTGAATTGGTTAAGTGTGTAACTCTTGATTTTGGTTCAAGTCATGATCTCATGGTCCGTGGATTGAAGCCTCACATCAGGCTCCATACTGACAATGCAGAGTCTACTTCGCATACTCTTCTCTCTCTCTGCCTCCCCTGGGTCCCTGAGTATGTGTGCACATGCTGTCTCTCTGATACAAATTTAAAAAAAAATTTTTTTTTAATGTTTTTTATTTATTTCTAGGAGAGAGAAAGACAGCGTGAGCAGGAGAGGGTCAGAGAGAGAGGGAGTCACAGACTGAAACAGGCTCCAGGCTCTGAGCTGGCAGTCAGCACAGAGCCCGACGCGGGGCTCGAACCCACGAACCTCGAGATCATGACCCAAGCGAAAGTCGGACACTTAACCGACTAAGCCACCCAGGCGCCCCTCTCTGATATAAATTTTAAAAAAGGTGTGAGAGTTTAGAAAAAGATTGCAAAGAGAGTATCAGGAGTGCATTGAGTAGCCTCAGCACTGTTATGGAACTTATTCGGGGTGTATTTTTTCTAAATGTTTTTTAAAGGTTTATTATTGAGAGAGTGAGCAGGAGCGGGGAGGGGTGAGTGGGGGACAAAGGTTTCGAAATGGGCTCTGTGTTGATCGTGTGTTCGATGGGGGGCTCGAACCCATGAACTGTGAGATCATGACCTAAGCCAAAGTCAGATGCTCAACCAACTGAGCCACCTAGGTGCCCCTGGGTGTTTTGGTTTGTTTTTTTTCTTTTAAACTGATATGATTGGTTTATTATTCCACTGTGTTGTAGGTATATCTCCTGTCTTTCATTTGAAATGGTAAGTTATTTGAATCTTACTCGGTTCAGAACGGTAACATCTTTTAGCTTAATGTTTACCTTTGTTGAGGGATTAGAGAAAAGGAACGTCAAGATTGATGAATAAAGGTGTTCAACTATAGTAAATAGTTTCTGAGATGTCGATTATGTATAATAAAAATAGTAAGAATTTTTACATATTAAATAATTTGAATTAAAAAGATTCTGTGGAGACATAAAAATTTAACTGGTTATTTCTGCTTTGTGACTTCCTAATGGAATACTTAGAACTCCCCTTTAAGTTCTACAGGGTGATTAAAAAAAAATTTTTTTTAGATCAGTCTCAATCAGATCTTTACTTTGCATTGAGGAAATCAAGCTCTGTAGTATCACCTGAAATATCTGAGTTTTATACCAAATCAGACTAAATAAATATGAGTATGTCTAGTTATTACCTGTTAGTGGCAGAGAACTTGGGTTTATGAGCATTCTCTGCTGATGAAATGCATTTATTTCTGTTTAAAATTTCAAGTAATTGAAAAGAATATGGGTAAGTCTGCCTATACTTTGTCGTATGATATCTTGCACTAACTATATTGTATACCACGTTTCAAAACCTGCGTTTTCTGGTTGTAAAGTTACCATGTTTCTCAGAAGGTAACTTCTTTATTTGGCCTATTTCTGGTTTTTCTCAATTCTGCTTTTAAAGAAGTGATATGCTTATTATAGTAGTTTCTCTTATAAACGTGTATTTTAAATATCTGAATTTTATTTAGTTACCACTTAAATATTTTTACAATTACTATAATTGAACCTGTTGCTTTGCTTTATCTACTTAGGAAAACTATATAATTCATTAAAATTTTACAGCTGGTGATATACTACTAAGATTCTTGAATACCTAGTATCACACACAAAAAATTCCCCAGTAAATACGTAGTTAATTCTTTATACATTGGAACACTTGTGCTTTTTTTTGCTCCTTCCGCTGTGTTTTTCTGGTTAAGGTGTGGGTGATGAAATGCAAACCAGTTACCAGTTTTCTGTGAGCTTGAAAGGATATTACTAAAAATACTGTGTTTGTGTGGGAGCTGATACCATCATGGGTGGTGTCTTTAAGAGTTCAAGTTAAATAACTAAATTAGAAGTGTAGATATTCCTCATTGATTTCTGTTTTTAAAAGCATCTCTTGGGGTGCCTGGGTGGCTTAGTCGGTTAAGCGTCCGACTTTCGCTTAGGTCATGATCTCACGGTTTGTGGGTTCGAGCCCTGCGTCGGGCTCTGTGCTGACTGCCAGCTCGGAGCCTGGAGCCTGTTTTGGAGTCTGTGACTCCCTCTCTCTCTGACCCTCCTGCTCACGATGTCTCTCTCTCTCTCCTAGAAATAAGTAAAAAACATTAATAAAAAAAAAAAAAAAAGAAAAAGCATCTCTTTAGAGTTTGCCATGACAATTGAAAACCGATGATGATACTGGATAATTTTGAAAGTATCCCTTAGATATGTGATTAAAAATATTCTCACCTGAATATAAATTTGTTTAAATATAAATTTACTCACTTTTGTCTTTTGATATATGGTGGGTTATATGTAATTAGATTTGATGAAAATCACTCTATTTATTAAAAAGTAGTGATTAAGTTTTGAATTTGACAGTGACAACCAGAATAATCTTTTAAGGTACCTGAACCAGGCTTTAAAAATACATTGAATGAATTAAGATCCAGAGGTATGTCTTGAGGTTAATGAATACAGTGAGCTAAGAGTAAGTCCTCCTTTTTGTATTTGTTGTTTCATTTTATTCTGATTTTTGAAATTTAATAAATAACAGATTTTTATTATTTCTTGACTAAAATTTATAAATTTATATATGTAATTGGTTATTCAAAAAGAAACATTAAATTTTTTGATAGTTTTTATTTTTTATTAGTTTTTAAATACTTATTTAGTGAGAGAGAGAGAGAGAGCATGAGTTGGGGAGAGAGGCAGAGGGAAGAGAGAATCCGAAGCAGGCTCTGAGCCTGATACAGGGCTCGATCCTTTGAATTGTGCGATCACAACCTGAGCTGAAATCAAGAGTCGTGTTTTTAACTGACTGAGTCATCCCAGCGCCCCACAGAGAGTATTTTTTTAGAGTAGTTTTAAATTCATAGCAGAATTGAGCTGAAGATAGGTATTTCCCGTGTATCTCTTTCCTCCAGCTTACATACAGAATCCTTCACTATCAAGTTGACACATCCTCATCACCCAAAAACCATAGGGTTCACTCTTTGTGTTGCACATTCTGTGGCTTTGGCAAATATGACATGTACCCATTGTTGACAGTACACAGAATAGTGTCATCATCCTAAAAATCCTGTCTTCTGCCTATTCATTCCTCCCTCCTTCCAGATCCTGGGCAACCACTGATTTGTTACTGTCTTTATAGTTTTGCCTTTCCCCGAGTGTCGTGTAGTTGGATTGTAGTACATAGACTTTTCATACAGGCTCTTTGGTAATGAGCATCCTAGGTTACTCTGTGTCTTTCCATGGCTTGATAGCTCGTTCATTTTCAGTGCTAAGGAATGTTTCATTGTCTGGATGTACCACAGTTTGTTGATCCATTCACCTACTAAGGACATCTTGGTTGCTTCCAAGTTTTTGCAATTATGAATAAATTTAGTTGCTATTAACATCCATTTGCAGGTTTTTGTGTGGTCGTAAGTTTTCATCTTTGTGTACATACCAAGGAGTATGGTTGCTGGATTGTATGTATGTAAGAGTATTTTAGTTTTGTAAGAAACTGTTAAATTGTCTTCTAAAGTAAGTATGTCATTTATAATCCCAATCAGCATTAAATCAGAATTTCTATTTCTCTACATCCTTATCAGTGCTTCGTGTTGTCAGTGTTTAGGATTTTGGCCATTCTAATTGATGTGGTGTCTTAATGTTGTCTTAATTCCCTAATGATATATGGTGTAAAATTTCATTTTAACAATCGCATAACTGAAGAACATTTCTCCAGTATTCATGGGTGCAGATATCACAGAATGCATGTATTCAAATTGAGGGTGAAAAAATCACCATAAATTGTATTTATTGAAAGACTGTCTTATGTTACTTAAACACACACCCCCCCTTCCTTGTCTAGTAGTGAGTAACTAGTATGTATGGGAAGTTAGTGTTTTTAATTACTTGAAGTAGAAATTTTAAGTCTTCAAAGCATTCTCTGTTATGTGGGAAAGTTTGCATGCTATATCAGTGGAAACATGCCTTATATCCCTTTTTAGTTTAAAAATACTTTTATTAACAGTATTGTAACACTTTTTAAATGAGTGAATAATTTCTTAGCAAAGAGGCGTAGTGGTTATTTTTGTAATCTTATCTCTTTATGCCCATTTTCTTAATATTTCATGTAATTGATTTTTGTTCCAGTTTTTATTTCCAAATATGTGTGTTACATAGTATTTTAGATACTAATGGTTTCTGTTTATTTCTCCCTAAAAGTTTGACTAGCTATCTAATAATCTTATTATTCTTTTATGTAAACTTCTCTAGTGAAGGAAAAGATAAGATTTCCAAGTGCTAAATGTAATTTATATTTAGGAATGTTTATGATAAAAAGATCTCGTTACTTCCCAAACTTAGAATTTTCTCTAGAATTATATATCATTTTGTAGATTTAAATGTTCCATATCAGTATTTTTACATCAAGAATTTTAGCATTTTCCTTATTAAGACATTGAACCTAAATGGTACATGGTGATCCTTGTCAGTCCCTAGAAGTTTCTTCAGAAATGTATGTGAAAGATCTTTACAGTTTAAAGAATGATTATCTTTGTCATTCTAAAAAGGATTTAGATAAAGGAGTGTTAGATGAAAACATTTTATCAGCTCACTGTATTGTCTCAGTTGATACTTTGTTTTTATGTTGCTCACTGTTTTCTAAACCTTAGGCATATATTATAATTTATTTTAGTCTTATTTTTGTACTGTGTGACCTTTTAAATTTGGTTATATAAAAAAAGTAAAATACAATATCTTTAAATTTCACAGGTTGATATTTATAGCGTTAAAGTGTTAAAGGAACAGATCCTATTCTACATAAAAATCATGTTTAGTTTATTCTGCTTATTAAATTCTCATGAACAAATACTGACTGGAACTTAGCTTTTTGGTTTTGATGTCTTTTTACACTATTAAAAATTATTGAAGAGCCCTAAGAGCTTTTGTTTAGGTTATGTCAGTGTTTATTACTGTATTAGAAATTAAGAGAGAAACTTGAAAGAAAGTGGGTTGCTGTGGGAACAGTAGCCTTATATTCCATTTTTGCAAATGTTGTTGATGTTCCACTTTAATGTGGTGGGAAGAGTGGTATTGTTTTATTGTTTTATAAATTTATTTGTCTGGCTTTATAGGAAATGGCTGGCTTCCCATATTTGCTTTTGCATTCCATCTATTGCAAAATGCTTTTTTGGTTAAAGTGCATGAAGGAAATCTGGCTTCACTTAGATAAATTAGTAAATGGTGATGAGTGTATTTTAACCTTTACAAATAATTGTGGATATTTTTGTTTAATTTTACAGTAACATTTGACAGTTTGCGTTGCGTTACAGTCTGTTGGGCTGCCTTAACTTTCTTTTTAAAATTTTTAAATGTTTTTATTTCTGAGAGAGAGCGAGAGAGACAGCATGAGCAGGGGAGGGTCAGAGAGAGAGAGGGAGACACAGAATCTGAAACAGGCTCCAGGCTCTGAGCTAGCTGTCAGCACAGAGCCCGACGCGGGGCTTGAACCCACGAACCGTGAGATGATGACCTGAGCCGATGTCGGAGGCTTAACCGACTTAGCTACCCAGGCGCCTCAGAACCACCCATTTTCAGAATGTAAGCAGAAATGCCTTACATATATGTCCTGTTTTGTTGCATAGATTATTAAAAAGGCATGTAATGGTTAAATAATTTTAACGCTTCAGTTAGGTATTCATAGTTTAAAATTTAAAACTGCCATTTGTATTGAAGAATACAATGATAGTTACTAGTAAAAACTGAATGTAAGTACCTTGGTTTGTGCTAAACGTTTTTGCATGTCCTTGCTTTTGCATCATCTACACAATAGTTAAAAAGCCCAATTAGATCATAGTCTAACTATGTTCTAATGATTATTTTTTATTATTTACTTTTATTTTTTAATGTATATCCATGTTAGCGTGTATGTTCTAGTATTTAGTAAGACATGAAGAAGTTTTGAATGTGTGCTTCCTGAAAAAGTCTTGCAGACCCGGTACTCCCATTAACCACGCTTTGAAATCCACTGCTTTAATGGAATGCTGCTTTGATAGGTGGTTCTGGAAATTAGTCATATTTTACTTACTTTTTTGGTCACTTGTGAATTTAAGCACTGTTCAGTGATAGGCTCAGGAATACAAACATAGAATTCTTTTAATGGAAAGACACAACTTCTTATGAATATAGGACAAATTAAAAACCTTGCCATTTTTTAGTCTTTGGTGGAATCCTTGAAAACAATGAAGGTACTTTGTGAAGGTGAAAACTTTATGAACTCTTATTTTGGCAGAATTTCATAGGTCAGTTCAGACTAGAGTAAGTTATTTAACAGTGCTGTGCCTCAGTTTTATGATCTCTAAAATCAGATAAAAGTAGACCTGTTTTATAGGGCTTTTGAAGAGTAATTGAATTAATTAAACCAAATTTTTATCATAGTTTTATTATCTTATTGCAGTGCAGTCTTTCAGAATTTAGTTTACCTATGAGTTGTTTCAAGTTAAACTAACTTATTTTTGGTAAAGTGATAAAGGATTAAAATTTGTATTCCAGAAATATCATATATATATATATTATGCACCAGTTCTAATTTCAAATATTAGAATTCATAGAGTGAGGATTTTGTGTATTGCCTTTTGGATGGGTACATAGTTAACAGTGGATTTCAAGTGTTTCTCCTTACTGATATTTGGAAAATCGAGTTAAAATGAGAAGTACTGTCTTAATTTTCATTGCTTAACCTACCCTTAATTATAATCTGACTCTTGTAGTTTACTCGAAATAAGTAGCAGTGGATATTTAGAAAATAACAGTAACCTTAAGATATGACCCTCTAGGAAGCTGAAAAGTTCTTTTGCTCCTTCTAAAATAGTTTAAAAATAATCTATCATCTAATTATACCATTTCATTTTATTAATCTTATGTGTGAAGCTGTATAAAATAGTACTTTAAAGAAACTGTCAACAGTACTAAGTAGTATATATTTAGTGAAAAATGCTATAATATATATATTGGTGTTTTTGCATAGTGATAGGCTACATTAGCATGGATTATTGTAAGACATCCTGATTATCTCATTTAAAGAAAGACAGTATAGAACTGGAACCAGTGTCTAATAAAGCATCAGAAAGGGAACATTAATGGCTACTGTTGAATAATTGACTTAAAATCATAAATCTAGGAGTGCCTGGTTGGCTCAGTCAGTAGAGTATGTGACTCTTGATCCTGAGGTCATGAGTTCGAGCCCCACACTGGGTGTAGAGAATAGTTAGTTAATAAAAGCTTTTTTGAAAAACTGTAAATCTCTGTAGTATATTAATCTCTCCAAAATTCTTTTAATGAAGGAAATGAAATAGAATAAGAACAATTTTCTAAAAGTACTTTGTGAATTATAAAGCTAAACATTGTTATTTTGGAAAGTGATAGGTAAAGCTGAAATTGTAAGGAGATAATAAAAAAGTTGTTCCCCTCCTTGCTCCTCCTTGCATCACAGACATCCAGTTAGCATGTCAGGATTTATAAGGGAGATTTGAAAAAGTCTCAATCAGTAAGACTATCATAATTACCATTTTAGTGGTTAGATATTGCATTCCTCATCTTTAATAGTTAAAGGCAAATCCAAAAGTAAAAACACAGATTAAGCCCTCATTCCGGAAAAATGTCATGATCAAAAAAAAATCCATGTATTTTATTGTGGTGGTGAAATAGAACCAGCTTTTCAGTAACCAGTATCTGCTGTAACTAATACCTGGAAGAGTTTGGGTATGCTGCAGCAGTCCACATTTCAGTGACGAAATGACAGCTTGGTTTGATTTATTGATGATAGTAGTACATATGATCATCAAATAATATTTTCCACAGAACTTCATCAGAAATCCATTCTATAAAATAGTCTAGCTCTTTTGCTAGTCAGTAGTGTCCATCACTAGCCAAAAGTTTTATGAGAAGAAACAATTTTGTTTTTTGGAAAGTTTAGAAAACCTAGCTTTGAGACAGATTTGGGATTTACATTTTCTAAGTAATATGATAAAACATTTCTCCATGATGCTGTGTAAGTAATGTTTTTCTTGTAACACAGCTTCAAAGTGTTTTTTTTTTTTAAATCCATGTCTGTTAGGTTAGATTTGGGCAGTTGATTTGCTGCTTAATGGCATTATCTACCATAGGCCTTTTAAAAAATTATTTTTAGCTTCTATAGGTGCTTTCACTGGTATTTTGTATTACTAAGGAATTTTAAGCACATTTTAATAAAATTGCTTTTAAATCATAAAAATTATGCTTTTTAAAGATTTAGACATTGCTACAGTTGTCTCAGAATATGTTTTAAGATTTAACAGTGATTTGGTAGTGGAAAAGATCATTAAATACTAGTGCAAATTTCAGTCACAGTATGTTGAGTAATTTCACCTAGAAATTTTATTGAAGTTAATTCTATATAACTACTGTTAGTAAATAAAGTTTTTTAGAAACAGTTGAATTTTACTGGAATTAAAACATTTTGTCATTTGCATGACCTTTTGCATCACTTTTAACCTTACTTAGCATTTTGTTTCAGAACTTGACCACTGTGTAATAACGCTTTTATTTAGATTTCCAAAACGGACGCAGTGCTGTGTTGAATTTTTAATAATTGTTTGTGTGTTGGGGAGATTTTCATGGCCTAATCTATAGGTCATATCTTGGATGAAACAGTGCTTGAGTATTTGAATAAAAGTGCAGGTGTGTTTTATAGTATTTCTAAAATGAAAATTGTCTATAACTTAATTTTAAGCTTAGTGCCCACAGCTGTTTGTGTTGGATGTTTGAATACATTTGAATATAAAAGGGGTAATGATCATTTCTGTTTTAAGACTTAAGTGACATGGGAGGAAAGGTAATGGGCTCTGGTGGTTATTAATGCTAGATTTTTCTTTTTTTGGAATCTAGCCATGTGTCTTTGAGCTATTGAAATAAGAACATTAAAACATCTGTGGTAGAATGTGTGTATCTGACAGTATTATCTAGCAGTATAAACAGTGCTCTAAAGCATATCGTACCTGGGAGAAGAAAGTTTCTTTTCAGTGTTATTAAATAAGTGATGTTGGAAAAATTTATTTTTTTAATGGAAAGTGATGTCCCAATTGATTCTTTTCTTTCTGATTTTAGATGGGAAATGTAAAGTCATAAGATCGATAGGTTGACTGTGACAACTATGCTTACTTACAGAGAGAACAGGAAATGAGAATGGGTGATATGGGTCCCCGTGGAGCAATAAACATGGGAGGTAGGGATTTGAAGCAAAAGCCTTTTGTAACTTGTAATTCTTTGGAGAACTGTACATGCTGTTTGTGGTATCTACAGATCAGTAACAATGTAAAATTTGGAACCAACATTTATAATGGTTAAATCTCATATATTTAGTAATTTTTTAAAAAGTACATTAAAAATAATATGCCTAAAAAGACCATTTTCATTTTGTTTACTTGATGGCTAAAGGGTATATTAAACTTTAATAGATAAAATGAAAGAAACCTGTATCCAGGTTTTGATACAGCCTGAAACTGGTTCAGTCATTAATTACGTGGTGGAATGCAGCTATGTTGCATTTTTTAAAAATCAAATTTCATTCTTTCAAATTGGCTTTTTTACCTTAGAAATCGAAAGTTCCTGAGTTTGTAGTGTCTTTAAACTTTTTCAAAGTATAAATTTCTATTGGTAAGGTGACCGTTTGTGTAACTGGAGTTATTTTTACTCATTTTACTGAATGTTTAACTTACTTTGCCGTGTCCTTTGATTTTATGCACAGAAGTACATTGTTTAAAGGTATCTGTGACATGTTTAGGAAATGAGGTGTGTCGTATACATTTAGGCTAACTCCTATCTTTAGAGTTGATGTAAAGGTTTTAAGAAAGTGCCTGCCTTAGCATGTCTCCTAGTGAGGGTTACTGTATCAAACGACTAAGGTGAAGGGAAATAAGTGTGGGATGCTTTGTAGGTCTTTCTAAATTTGAGATGTCATACATTTAAAAATTAGATAAAATTTTTTATATGTTCATTTCATATTGTCCCACAGAAGCTGTCATGAAATTAAATCTTTACGTAACATAATGTGAAGATTATATTACTGTATAACATATACACCCACTGAGAAAATCCAGATTGTACTTCGAATATGTGGTGTATAAAGAAAATCTTAAAGCATCTAATATCTGGAATGAGCTTTTTCTGTGATCAGCCTTTTCCCCCTTACTTCTCATGCCTGTTTCTTTACTACTTGCAGTCAAATCATCTAAAATTGTTTATTGCTGTTTACTTGGTCACTTTTCTTACTTCCCAGTAAGAAGTTACTGAGCATTTCTGGTCTGCAAAGGAAGCATGAAACATGGCCCTTACTTTATTGTGAAGTTAGCTATGATGGATACATGAAATAATTAGTGAACATAGAATACAGAAGTTCTTCAGGCTTAGTTCTAGTAAATAAATTCTGGAGGCAGAGTTGTATACAAGAAGTTCAATTTTAAGTTTTTTTCAAAGTAAACCATAGAAGGTGTATAATATAGTCCAGGAGGTTTTAAGGGTTATAAGTGTGAGATTATGGATTGTAGGCACCTTGAAATCCCATTATAATTATTAACTTGTCATTAATACAGAAACTAATGAATTATTTCCAGTGTGCAGAGACCCTGAAAACATTCTGGTTGCTTAAATAGCAACTTTATCAGAAGAATAATTAAAAAATATTTTTAGATTACTTACTAAGAACTTAAGGGAATTCAAGTTTTTTAGGGCATTTTATTTTACCATTGATCCATATTACAGTCGAGTACTTTCTTAACTCTCGTAAAATCCAGTCCACTTAATTTTCTCCATTTAACATTTTATTCAATCTGAGACTTTATCCTAATGGTTTACTTAAGTTATGAACCATTATCATGCATTTGAATGTTACTGTTGAATCAATAAATTGTTATGTCCTATCAAGTTATGTTAATGGATTGTGGAAGTAGACTTTCTGGTGTATCACCAGTGTGTTTATCAAGAGAATCACAGATTATAAAACTGCTTTTTAGGGAACCAGATAATTCTAAGAACATTTCTTAGATCTCTAAATTTGGTTTAACTGTAGCTGTATGAGAGAAAGTTTAATTGCTAGAAATAATACTCTACAGATAGCTAGAAATGTTACCTTGATTTTTTTATTGTACCCATAGTTTTATAGCTAGATTTGAATTTTACAGGTGTTAAAATTACATTTTATTAAAAGAGAAGTAAACCTAGTCCTTCTGATCTGTTCTTCTAGGGAAAGCTAATAAGATTCCTTACAGATAATGTCTCCATTCTTCCTCAATTCCATGTGAGAGATGTTGTGGAAAACTTTTTTTAATTTAATTTTTCTAAAAGTTTTTTTTTTTTAAAGATTTATTCATTTTTCAGAGACAAAGTGTGGGGTAGGGGCAGAGAGAGGGGGAGACACAGAATCTGAAGCAGCTCCAGGCTCTGAGCTGTCAGCACAGAGCCCGATGCGGGGCTCGAACTCATGGATTGTGAGTTTATGACCTGAGCTGAAGTCAGCCACTTAATTGACTGAGCCGTGCAGATGCCCCAAGATGTGGAATTCTGCTGTGCTAAGGGAATAGAAATATTCTTGGATAGTTACAGATTTATCAGCAAGAACATTTTGGGATTAAGGAAATAATCTTCCCCGTGAAGTGGCTAGGTTCCTGGGGGTTGAGGTGAGAGTCAGTAGCATATTGCCACGGACAAGTAGGGAGTAAGACTTTTTCCTCTCAGCTGCTCCCTGGGCTTAGTCATGTGTACAATTTCAGCTGCCTTAAGATACTGTGTTATAGTTGTGGGTTTGAATGACAAAGTCAACTTCTGTTACAATGTGTTTTTGAGAAATTGAGTTCTAAGTGTCTTAAAATTGACCTATCGAAAGAAATACTAGAAGAAAAGTCTTTAAGTTAGAGTCAGTATTTGTTACGAACTTTTGATGAAAAAAAAGTATGAGTACTTTAACAAAATTCAAAGAAGATACCTAAAAATGTTGTATTTGAGACATTGTAATTAGAGTAATTACAGTTCAACCATTATTGCAATTAACATGAGGCCAGGTGGATATCTTTTTGATTAAAAAAAAAATTTGAAGTATATCTAATTGTCCCTATTCCCAGAATTTTAGGATGTCGAAAAAATTTGGATAGCTCTATTAATATTTTATCTATATTTGGTTGTAGTTGTTTTTTAAAAATAAGCTTTCTCACGATGAGCCTTTTAGTTTTTGTTGTTTAGAATCCCTATTTCTGCATAAAGTTAAAGAAACAGTATGTTCTATAATTTTGGAATATATTCAGTAACTTACATAAAAATAAAGAAGTCAATTTTGGTGAACTTTATATATTTATTTGTAGTTTCCAAAGTGCTAATTCTTTGCTGTTAATTTAAGCTTGTAGAGTATAGTCACCATTGTAAGGGAGTACTTGGTTAAAAAGCAGACTATAGCAAATAATACTCATTTTTTTAAATAAAAAGTTTCAAGCCTTGACAGTCTCAAATGTCCTAAAATAATTGATAGTTGTCTCACTTGTTTTATGTACATTTGATTTGGGGATGAAAATCTATAGTGTAGGTAGTAATGCACTGTTACAGAGTAGATTATTGAGTATCCATTCTCAAAGAAGGAAACTGATTTTGATAATAGTCTTTGTAATGTAGTTTGCATAAGTATTGTTAAATTTTTAATATTTACTAAACTAAGATAGGACAGCTCTAAGTATAGATTGTTTTGCGTAGATGCATTTAGCCCAGCACCTGCTGGTAACCAAGGTCCTCCTCCAATGATGGGTATGAATATGAACAACAGAGGAACTATACCTGGCCCACCAATGGGTCCTGGTCCTGCCATGGGACCAGAAGGAGCTGCAAATATGGGAACTCCAATGATGCCAGATAATGGAGCAGTGGTAATGTATCATCAACATTATTTTGATTATATTCAATAATATATACTTTTCTGCCCCAAAGATAACTTCACACTTAACATAATTTGGCATCATTTATTTTGGCGGTAAAGATCAGTATCCACGGAAGGAAAAGTAATTTTGTGGAGTTACATGTTGACTTATGAGAGGCAATTTTTAAATCTCAGAAGAATTAGGATTCCCAATCATGGCATGCTTTTGTACTCAAGTATATGGCAAATACATATTTTAATTATAGTTATTTTTATATTGCTTTCAGTTTGTATCCACCTCCTACCAGTATTCAGTGAGAAGGTCAAGACTTTAAGATTGTGTTCTTTTCCTGTGTGGACTCCTTACCTTTGGTGGGGAATAAAACTTCAGTATGTGTGAAAACACAATTTTCTGTAAATATTTTTTTAATGAAAGATCACTTATGATTAATTTCAGAAAGTTTAGAACTATAAAATAATATACTTTGAGGTTGTAAAATATATTTTAAATTTACATTTTGCAATCTTTTTATAGGATTACTAATTAATATTATAAAACTTAAAGTAAAAAGTTTTATGTGTTGGTTTGAGAGTGTGAAGATATCTTTGTGTGGGTTAATTATAAAAGCAAAATTTTCCAGTAGTAGTTATTATTTTATTTGAATATCAGTAGCAAGACTGATAACTTTTCTCATTTTAAGTCTCTCACTATTTAAATGAGGCTTTTGGTTGGCAAAACATTTTTTCATTTGGGTTTTGTTAATGATTGTTCTAAGTAACATTTAGTAAAGGAAAATTGATTGATTCTATATTTTGGAAGGCAGTTTTGTTTCAGAACTACCACAGCAAGTGTTAAGGCGCCATTGCTGCTAAGAAAGAAAGCACTGCCAGTTAAATTAAGATGTGCCATCGGCTCTAAGTCCATACTGATTTCAGAGAGGCTAAAAGCAAATGGGCGTCTTGGAATGGATGGATACAGTGTTTCATCAGTTTTAAATTTATTTACTTTAAATGCAGATCTTTAAAATTTTTGGAAAAATTGGTCATGGTAACAGTTTTTTATTTTAATGAGTATATATAGAGAGAAAAGCAGTGCCATAATATCTGCTATTATCAAATGGCGCATATTAGTGTATTTGTTTCCTTCTCTGGAGGGTTTATTTTACAGTAAAATGTCTGAAAGTTAGTAAAAACTTTGACTGCTTTGGATAAGTTTTGTGTAGCATATCAGTAGTAATTTAAAGTAATATTAACTGCCCGTTTTCCCACCCTTCCTCCTGAAATTGTAACCTTTATTTAAATGTCACCTGTGACTTTTTTTCACAGTGACATTTTACTACTGCATATAGGGAGTTCTGTTCAACGTTTGAGATTAACATATGTGGTTATTAATGTAAAGTTTTCCAAAGCAAAGGATTCAGATATTTAATTGTGCTACTAGTATACGTGTTAATAAGTTGTCAATTTTTAAGAAAACTATATTTTCCCGTTAATAGTCTTTCTGGAAAAACACCCGAAAAGTTTCAAGAATGAACAACTCTTTGTGTGATTGTGCTAGTACTTTGTATGTTAAAAACATTGCTGTTGAAATTTTTAAGATGTTTATACTTTTTCAATGTGATGCTGCTCCCCAGTTTTATTTCTTTGAGTTTCAAAAAAACGTGTTTTTTATTACACAGCTCAGTTATATGCCGTATAAACTTAAAAAAAAAAAAAGATTAGAACAATACTGTAATACTGAATAGGTTTAAAATGTCATTCTCTTATTTTTTTTTTTTCCCATGAAATTGGGGCATAGCATTAGCAATATGTTACTCTTCAGATGCTTGCTTTATTTATTTTTTTAACGTAGTAACTAATTGAATTGCTCCTTTCTTCCTTCTATGTGTGATCCTGATTCTGCTGGACTTTCTGCTGAACTTCATGACACCACCACTTGGGATTTTGCCAATTTTTCTTGTCACTTAATATTTGGCGTGTTCCAAATGGACTTCATATTTATTATGTGGTATTATAGCATAATGATAGATTTCAACAAGGACCACCATCTCAGATGGGCTCACCTATGGGGAGTAGAGCAGGTTCTGAAACTCCTCAAGCACCAATGAGTGGTGTAGGTCCTGTTAGTGGTGGTCCTGGTGGATTTGGTAGAGGAAGCCAAGGGGGCAACTTCGAAGGCCCTAATAAGCGTCGTAGATATTAAACATTCCTCCATTCCTGGCTACTTAGAGAAAAAAAAACCTCCATGGTATGCCTTTACACTTTTACCTGTTACCTGGAAGAAATGGTTTTATTGTTAATGTATGTAGTCTTTAAAGTTTTTCTTTTGTAAAACCTGAGGTTTTTGTATTTTCCTTTATTCATACATAAGCTTTGTAGATTAGAATGGTGATGATGCTCATCATTGTGAATGTTAAAATGTGTTTGTGACTTTAGCTGAATATAAATACGCCATAGAACTGTGAAGTCTATGTAGTTACCTAATCTCAATAAATAAATCATTTTGGATAATTTACAAATGTATTAGTATTCTCTCGTAGTTTTACTAAACTTTGCTGTAACAGTAGTACTTTGGTTGCTTTAATTAATTCTAGCCATTTAAAAATGAAGATGATTTTCTGCTTTTTAGTTTGTGCAAGTAGCACTGAAGATAGAAGCTTAGTGAAAGCTAATGTCAATAAGGGGTAGATAGAATAGTATATTGGGGCAGGGTGGGGAGGGGAGTTTACATTTGTATAAACCATTGATGTTCTTTCTGTGAAATCAGAGTTGCTGTCTACATTTCATATAGATTCTGAATATTCAAATCTGAGAAGGAATATTAAGGATATCTTTGTCCTGTGCTGATTTTTTCAAATAAATCTTTTGAATCTTGGAAAAAACAAACTGTTTGGAGGCAAATCTCTTTTGCTTATAAAATATTGTTTATTTTTAACCTTATCTGCCGTTATTTGATGTCAGTATCTAGATCTTACCCTTTAAATTTCCTTACAATCAAACAGTACTGTTAGGTTGGATGTTACATGAGGATTTGATGTGATTTAGAAGAAACTAGGCATTTCTTGAGAACGTTGTTTTATAGAAGTACACAAGATGGATTAACTGCAGTGTAAATATTTTCCCATAGTTGGGTAAGTTTCTCCAGTAAAACTTGTCTGACAGGCTAGTTGTGTTTGTTTCCAAGGAACACAGTTCAAGTGATGATGGGGCGAGGGGGAAGAAAATAGGGAATTAATTTGAGAATGTGGCTAACTAAGGTCATTGGAATAGGATTAGATCCCTGTAGTTTGATTTTCAGTACTAGGGAGAAACTGATTTTATCGCATTATAATTGTTCTAAAACAAAGTCCTTGCTGTATTTAAAATTTTGCATGTTAGCCATGTTTAATTTAAAATTACATTTCAGGAATTAATATTCACCTTAAACCACAAATTGAATGCATCAATGCATTGTTATGCCATTGATCGTAACATAGTTTTTTTCACGTAACATTTCAGTGTGTTACCGTATCATGCTTTTAGCATCTTCATGAAGAATAATGTGTTATTTTGAAATGAATAGTTTGTAAATATTAGCTCATTTTTGCATGGTATATGTTTATGCTGGAAAGCATACTTTGGAAAGAAATTTGCTAGTTTAAAATCTTGCACAAAAGCAATTGCATATAAAGCAAAACTGAGATTCATTCTTTTGTAACAGTGAAAAATTTCTTGTGTACTATTTCACATTCTGTTTTTTAGACAGCAATATGGATGGAATTATTTTCTAAACTTTGTGGTATATGTAGGCTTTTGTTTTTGGCAAATTTTTGAAAACACAATTTGGAGATTGTAAAATAATTGTTAAAGGCTATTCTCATCAAATTTTCCATGTACGTGAGTTGGCAGGGAGTGGAATTAATTTATTAATTAGAGTGTAGGGAGTTTTAACATTAACCATAATTTTTAAATGGTATCTGTTGCACCTAAATATACTTTTCCCATCATCTATATTTTTATTCATATAATCCTTAGGTAATTTCTTGCACTGAATTTTGCTTCAAAGGTGAATTTTAGTGGGAAAAGCTTGATCCTTAGATGTTAATACCAAGCTGTCTTTGGCCAAGGTTGTGAAATTCTGTAACATTGATTCAAGAACATTTGAAAGCCAGTGCACAAAGTGATGTCCTAATCTTGTGAACATTCTAGTGTCCGGCTCAGCTCTGGCTCCAAGAACAGAGTTCTACACAGCCTTTTCCCTGCATCAAGAAAGTCTTTGTTCCAGTACTTTCAAGTTTACTCTGGGAACAGTCAGCTTCTGAGTGACAGTCAAGTGGAGCGTCTGTGAACTTCTAGTTACTCAGTTTTTAGTGTTTTCGTATAAACAACTTTGTGGCTGGTTCACTCACTATTTTTTCTTGTAAATTAGCATACATACCAGGGAAGATATTTTAATGTCATTTGCTTAAAAGCAGTAGATATAAAAATAAATAATAGTATTAGCTTTTAAAAATAAGTGTGAATTTGTCACATGCTACCATAATTCTTTCCATAATGTAATTTGAAATAATCTTAGAATTATATAATAATATCACAATATTATGTTTTTGTGTCATGATTTGAAATACTTAAAGTCTATAGGATTTAGATTTCATATGCTATTATTATTATGTAATTTGCACAGAATACCCATTTTCCTAATTATTTTATCAGAGTTTCCCCATTTTTATTTGTTTCAAAAATAAACTTGTCAGATCTAGTTTTTAAAGAACTTTTGGTTCACCCATATATTCCATAAATCTCAGTTTGTTTTTCTTTCAGTTTTTAGGTTTTTCTATTTAAAATGAATAATGAACACTCAAGAAAAGAGATTTCAATACTTGTTTTTAACCCTACAGTATCAGTAATATTGGGGAAAAAGTAACCTGCTTTCACCAGAATTGCCATTTAATAGAAACAGAAATATCAATAAGAACAGTAATGAAATGTTGGATCTTGTTTATCGTACTAATTGAAATTATATATCTTTACATTTTAATTCAAAAACATACTTTGTTGAACATTTCAGTAACTTGGTGTTTATATTTGAAGTCGGTAGTAATTGCTAAGTATCAGTGTGAATGGTTAATAGTCACTAATTAATATTTTAGAATTTGGTTGATAATTACAGCCTAGATTCTGAATGAGAAAAGGCACATGGTGTGATTGAAAGAAAATGTCTTGTGAAAGAATGTGATCAAATTTATGTTTAAGCTTTTTTTGTAAAGGTTTGAAATTTATTGTCTAATGGAACTAGTCAGATCAAAGGAACATATTATTTTGCATAAAAAGAGGAAATTTTCTGGGGAATACTGTGGTATTTAAATGTTTTGTGTGTGCTGTTGTGTTATCATGTCTAATACTGTTAAGATAAATTCCTGAAATATGAGACGGTAGTAATGATTTGAAAAGTCAGACTTAATGTTTTCAAGAATAAGATAGTGAACACCCGCATATCTAACTCCTAGATTAGACAGTTGCAAGTGTTTTCCTGTGCTTGCTTTGTAGATACTTGTAGACATGGACTTTTTGCGGGGGGGGAGTTGGGAATTACTTCACAGTAGCAAGTCCTTCAAAGTTGTATAGACTCATGTGGGTTTATTTCATCCTAAACAAAGCATGATTAAATAAATTGAAAGTTTTATTTTATTTTAAAGTCAACTTATTTATTTTGAGAGACAGAGAGAGATGCAGAAGGGGCAGAGAGAGTATCCCAAGGAAGCTTTGCACTGTCAGCGCAGAGCCCCTACGCAGGACTCGAACTCACAAACCCTTGAGATCACGACATGAGCCAAAATCAAGAGCCAGTTGCTTAACTGATGGAGACACCCAGGAGCCCTCAGAGTAGTTTTATACTTTACAAGAGCATTATTTCCTTTCCTACATCCTTCAGAACTAAATTTCTAAAGATGGAAACCATTTTAGTATGCTCATTCACAGTTGTGTAAAATGAAGCATATGTAGCTTCCCCAGTGAATGTGGACAGGTAATTCATAAAATGTCGCTCTGGGAAAATAGCGAAGAATTTCATTATTTTTATAGTATCTAATCTTAAAATTTTTAAATAGTATCTGATTAAGATCTGTATTTATGCATTGTATATTGTATTAGCTCTTTTTATTTGTCAAAAGCACCTGTCTTCTAAGTATAGAAAAAACACTTTGAAAGTTTCTTTTGTTTACTGGATTACTGAGTAGCAATATCGATGATTGAAGTTTGAATCTTACAAGACTGAATAAAGGCCCAATCAGAACAAAGTTACCTTGGGAATATTACTTGGCTAATTGCCTTTTTCTATAAAATCATGTTTAGGTTATAAATACCTCCAAGGGTTCCTTTTGGTTAAACTTACTATTTGATTATCTTTTTATATACCTGGTAGAAATCAGCAGTATGTACTTTATGATGTATAGTTTTCCTTTTCAATAGGAGAGGCCTATATTTTCTAGATGGAGAGTACTGCATTTCTTAAAGTAAGCTAGCCAGAATTCATAGTGCACATTTTAAAAAATTATCTTTCGGGTGCCTGGCCTGGGTGGCTCAGTTGGTTTAAGCGTCTGACTTCAGCTCAGGTCATGATCTCACGGTTCGTGGGCTTGAGCCCCGTTTTGGGCTCTGTGCTGACAGCTAGTTAAGAGCCTGGAGGCTGTTTCAAATTATGTGTCTCCCTCTCTCTCTGACCCTCCCCTGCTCACGCTGTCTCACCTCTCTCAGTAATAAATAAAACATTTAAAAATTTTTTTAAAAATTATTTTTTTCAAGGATATTGTTTTATGGCTGAATCACCATTACCAGTACCAACTCTTCCCTCCTTTGCAACAGAGACTAGATTTCATTGACTATAAATCCTAAGGTAGAGTTACATTTGTCTTTCTGAATTAAAGAGTTGATTTTAAAAGATGGTATTCTGCTTGTATATGTACACAAGGTTTCAGTTCTGTTTTGTACAGTATAATCCAAATTTCAAGTAAGGCACTTCCATCTCAAAGTTAAGACTAGTTAGTAGGATTAGGTAGAATTAAGTGTATTTAGTTTGAATACATGATTTTTAAATTTTCAACTTTTTAAAGTATAGTCAATAAGAAATGGTTTTTATTCATTAAAAATGAGGGCCCTGCGTTGCATGTATAGTAAGGTATGAACGTTAGTTGAGTAGTAATGTAATGGACCTTGTGTTTCTTAAATGCTTTATGTGTATTGTTGGTAGTGTTGAAGACTCTGGAACTGATACTGATATCTCAAGCTTGTTTCAAGTTCTGAAATCATTTCAGGTATTTAACATAGGAAATATATGTATATGAGGTAGGGTCAAAACTTAAAGGAGTAGCCACGGTAATCCATTAGGTTTTGTGTCATCTCTCTGGATCTCCAAGACATATTCTTCCTTGTTTCATCTTCATTATGCAAAATGTAAACCTAGCAGACCTCTGTGAATCCAATGAGAGTTTGTGTATGTTTTGGAATTTAGGAGAAATACATACATATATGTATGTATATACACACGCACCATGTTGCTATTTGCCATGTTTGGCCTATGAATTACTTCCGTTTTAATTTTTGTATTCTTATTGGAACAATTTCTTTTCCACAAGTGACATATTTTATTGTACGTTTTACCAGAATAAATTTTTCCTCAACGGTATTTTCAGATTAGATAACAATCAGTATCAAATGCGATACATTGCTGAGATTTACAAATGTTGTCTGGTCTTTTTATGTAATGAGAGAAAGTAAACAATTTCACACATGGTGATTCTCTTAATTTGTGATCTTTTTAGAAGTGTTGGAGGCAGTAGTAACTTGCTCGATGGTTATTACTTAGTTTATAATGCTAATTCTTAGAATTGGTTAGAGTATTTACATGTTCACGGACTTGGTCCACAGTCCAGCAAAGTGAACATAAAAATCAGAGTGTCTACAAAATACTTTTTCAGTCATATTGAATTTGTAGGGGAACCATGTCATTCAGAATTGTACTATATCCATATATTGATTGTACAGGTATGTATTGAGGGGCCTCTTGTTTGCTGCACCTGTTCCCAGGCTGAGAGATACAACAGCAACAAACAGAATCCCTATTCTAAATTAAAGGACAGAAGTCACGAACAGCCTCCAGATTGGTGGTTCTCACACTGGAGTGTGCGTTAAAGTCATCTGGAGGGCTCATTAAAACCGCTTTCTGGGCCCCACCTCACAGTTTCTCATTCAGCAGTTCTCAGGACTAAGTAATGTACATTTCTAACAGGTTCTCTGATACTGATACTGGGTTTGGGGACCCCACTTTGAGAGTCTCTATTCTAAAGTATCAGAAGAATCAGAGTCGCATTTTTGGTTGGTCGGTTTTTGTTGGTGGTGGCATAGGTCTTTGTCCTGCTGTTCAGGACCCTGGCCAGTCATGGAGACCATCCGAACACTCCCAGAGTTTTCCAACTCCTGCCAGTTAACGAGTACCACCTTAAATCCATTGTCACTGCCATGGCTATTGATTGCTAAATCTTAAAATGTGATATGTATTTATCCTTTTTTGAACTAGGCATTTTATTTTTGTGTCACGAGCCTAGTTAATTCAAGTAAAGATGCGGAGAAGTACAGTTTGAAAATTTTGTAAAGGGTTTTCACTCAACTGACTTTACCTATACCAATATGAGAAATGGCACAATGTAATAATCTGTTTTTGTATCCGCATATTTGAAGATGTGTATGCCTGACAGGTGAAAGTTCTAGAACTGTCCAGGTGTTTGCTTACCATCTACGTAAATATGAATAGAATTGCACCATTTTGATGGATTAAAATGATGCCTTGACTTTTCTCCTGTGTAAACTGGTTTTTTGTTTCTGTAGATTGAAGATAAAGATTTCATAAATGTATTTTCTACGACCATGAGTATACTTATTAAATGTAATTTCCTCTTGTTTTGCAGCTTCAGTTTTCATTAGTCATTTTAGAACATAATGCTGCCAAGGAGTTCAGTAAATGGAAATTGTTAAGTAATTTTATGGTAAAAAGTTACAGCCTAGATTGTGAGACCTTACAGAGACTTATGCTACCTATACGTATGAGTCAAAGTCTATTCAGAATTACGCAGCATATTAAAACAAATTGGTTCATAATTAGAGCATTGGTTCATAATTAGTTGCTGTTAACTATAGTTTCTTTAAAAATTTTTTTGACTATATTAGTGCAAAGAAACAATCACCTGATGTGTAGCGTTGTAAAAGTCTCAGTGGGTAGTTTCTAAAACATTGTGGTGTTATGTCTGCTAAAGATATCTGTGTATAGGAAACAAGGATAGGGACTTGTTTTTAGTTGTAATTCAGATGTCACCTGGGTGCCTCTCTGTCCTTCCCAAATACTGCCCTCAGCATAATAATGCCTTCTCAGTTTTACCAGGAAATCCACATTGAGGAAGCAATGTGACCCTGAGAGGTTACATTATCTGTCATCAAGGAAGACAGCTTATCTACCCTTTTAACCTTGCACCAACCCACACCTCCCTCGTTTTCTTATTAAAACATGAGATTTCTTGCTCTGTGGAAACCAGGACTTAAGAGACTACAAGGTTTCTTCCCCAAGGTGGCTTATTAACCTGTTTTCCAACTGAAGAATTTTCATGCAGTCTAATGAGTGAAACTTTGTTTCGTCGTCTACTTCTAAAAAAAATTATGTGACTAGATTTCTTATACATTTGTTTTTCCTGTTCATTTATTTATTACTCATTTTCTCCAGTGAGGAAATGATTTTTTTTTTAACTTCTGTGGCAGTACTTGGGTACTACAGCTAATTATTTCTGCAGACATCAGTGCTTACCTTTATTTTTAGGTAGACAAATGCAGAAAAATATAGTAAAATTTGAAAAAAGGAAACTTAATCTATTCATTACTCAAATTTTCTGATTCAGATTATAGTTTCTCTGTATAGTAGTGCCCTCTTATCTGAGGAGGAATTGTTCTAAGACCCCCAGTGAAAGCCTGAGAGCAGATAGTACCAAACCCTGTATATATATTAAGGTTTTTCCTATTTTCATATGTATCTGTGACAAAACTTAACTTATAAATTACAGGAAGAGGTTAGCAGTAATGATTAATGAAAACTGTAGTTATAACAATATACTGAACTTCAAATTATGTGAATTTGGTCTAAGAATATTGTAGCCCTGTCTGTGGTGATAGGAGATGATAAAATGCCTATGTGATGAGACAGAGTGAGGTGGATGTTGTAGGCACTGTGATGCAGCATAAACTACTCCTGACCTTCTGACGTATAGTCAGAGGAGCGTCCGGAGTGTCCGTCATCTGCTTCCAGATTGTGGGTACCTGAAACTGTGGAAAGCAAAACCACGGATAAGGAGGACCCCTATACTCTCTGCACACATGACCCCATATTTATTATTATCCTACTAGGCTGGTATAAAAACTTCAGTTTTGTACTTGATCTCTTGCTACTGTTCAGAATCACACATGATTATTAGGAAGATTCAAAAGACCTTACTTTTTGTTTCTTTAGGTGTATTGATCTTTATCTGGAGCCATTAAATCTTTAATATATTAGAGGAGGTCAGAAGTTTTTGGAAATTGACATGCTCCAAATTTTGGGGGGTAGAGGTATAATTATAGAAAGCACAAGTATTTGGATTCTTAATTTCTACCTTGCTATATAATATGCTTATATTTTAGGATGAGTAAGTTTAATTTATGTCCCAGTATTTGGGCCACAGATGAGCTGAAGTAACCTAATGTATAGTTGGGTTCGTATCATGATCTTTTAGACCGATGAATGGAAGAGCTCTTCCTTTTAAGTTGATTGAAATTACAGATCTTATAATTTGAATTGTTTTTGCAGTTACTTGAACAATATGGAAGAAGACTACTTGTCACAAGCCATTTCTAGTCATTCTATCCAGTAGATCATATAAATACAGTGTACATGGCAAATGATATAGCAGCACGTAAAACACTCCATGCTGGTTTTGTCTAGTTGCTGTTCTGGCAGATTCGTGCAGTCTGGGCACTGCAGATACTGCACTGAGAACAACCCTCTGCTCTTGTGGCTCTGGTATTCTGGACATGGGAGACCAAACAGAGTCGGAATAATTTGCGTAGTCATAAGGGTAGAGAAAATGACAGCTCTTTTAGATAAGAGGACTAGAAAGTGCCTGTCTCAGGAGACAGAGGGACAGCATTCGGTTTGATTTAGTCTGTGTTGATAAAAGACAACATTGTGATGGAAGAAGTGGATGCCAAAATTCTGTTGGAGTTGTGCTATTCAGTATGGTGGCCATATGTGGACTGTTGAATCTTTAGAATGGGATTAGTAAGACGAAGATTTCTAATTTTATTGTATTAAATTCAGTTTATCAATACAGTGTTACCATATTTGGAACAGCTTGGGTATGCAAATCTCTTTTTGCATTTTTAATATAATGAAATCTAAATAACACATAAATATTGGAGAAAACTTACCACTTACGCAGATGTGTAAAGTACAAAATTGCAAAGACTTGATATGAAGAAAATGTAAAATATCAATTTTTAATGTGGCCATATGTTGAAATATATTTTGGATATGTTAAATAAAATACTGTCTAGCTAATTTCATCTGTTGCTTTTTCTCTTTAATGTATTCTTAGAAACTTAACATTTCTTACATTATGCATTACTTTTCTTTTGGACAGTGCTGGTCTAAAATAGTAACTTTGTCAAATTTTTCTTTTCCTTAATATGGATATAATCCCAGAATCTCCCTACATGGTGTTCTTACGCAGTTTATTTATTTTTATCTTTTGAAAATGAAAAATTTGAAGTTGGACTTAAGAGTTTATGTATTAAACTTTAGGTGTTAGTGAGATTGATTTCCTGTAGTGTAATTGCTTGGTGTTTATGCAGATGTGCAAGAAAGGAGTTCTGAGTACCAGTTTTCAAGAAATAAATTGTACACATTAAGTTTACATTTACTCCTTCACTTTTGTTACTTTTCTTTTGGGCTTATTATCTGTTTATACTCTTCCCATAAAATTGTCAGCCCTAAAAAATTTTTATTGTCATACAAGATTTCTCTTTCAATCTTTATGTGAAGTTTTTGTGTTCATTTACCTGTTTACTTCATTCTATCCAGGATGTCAGATCTAAGAGAGTAAGGATCTTATCATGTAGTGTTTTATTCTCATAGTATGTCCTTATTAAATGTTTGGTTAGAGAGTGAATGGCACCAGCTTTAGGGCAGACTTGGTGTTTACATGAGAATATACACATGAATAAAATACGGTTCTTGCCCTCTTGGGATTTAGAGTTTAATGGTTATAGGTAAGCAAAGTGTAAGGGCACTTGGTAGGAAGGAAGGGAATAGGAAATATTCTGACAATCTAGAAGCAAGTATCCACTTGGGTTGGAAAGACTGGGAAGAGTTTACTAAGATGATAACTTTTGAGCAGGTCATAAAGGTGAGTAAGTACTTGGAAGTTTTGGGTTTTTGGAGGGATAATAGAGGGAGGGAGGGTTGTGGGATGATGGAATGGTATGGTCAGAAGGGCTAGTAAGTGAACAAAGACCTGAGCAGTTACTAAGTTGTCTGGGGGAGGTAGGTAGAGAAGGGAGAAGTAAAGTTTAGATAAAACTGATTGGTTCAAGTTAAGGAGTTTGGATCTTTGCCTTTTATGTGACCGGGTGTCAGGACAGTTACTTTAGGTACAGAATTACTGGATCGGAAACGAAGCAGAGACTACGTGGATTCTTGGTTTACTCGCACACTCCACACTCCTTACATGATATTTGAAAGAATCTTGAATGTTAGTGATGATTGTTTGATTCCAGACAGAAGTAATTCAGAAATGGAGTGAATTTGACAGTGTGTTGGTGGGAGAGGAGGAGATGGAGTGATCTAGTAATTTCTAATTTGATAAGGTGATGAACTGAAACACAGAAGGTAAGTGTGTTTAGGATTGGGGGTGGGGAGATGTAGCTGCTTGAGGGAGAGGAAGGTATTGGATTACATTACATTTTGCTTTTGAGTACGTATGGTGCATTGTTGGAATTTTAAAACTACTGGTAAATATGTTACCTCTCAAGGCACTGTCATTTGTTACCGAAGGGGGTGCAGCACCCTCTCACTTGTCCTGCTTTTACTTTTGCTCCTGTGATTTATTTTCCACATAGTATCTAGTGCGCATGGTCGGTCTCCGTTTTTCAAATGCAGTAGCTTTCCATTTGAATTAAGGCCCAGCTATCTTGTAGGCCATAGGTTTTTGTTTGTTTGTTTAAGCAATCTGTGTATCCAACATGGGGCTCAAACCCACAACCCCACGATCAAGAGTCGGACATTTTGCCAACTGAGCCAGCCAGGCACCCTGAGGCCACAGGGTTCCAAGATCTGTTCTCGGGCTTCATGTGTACTACTCAAGTTGTTCCTGTCTCCCCACAGACTTTCGTAGGTTTCTTAAGAGCCTTTCCCCGGTAGAATTTACGTTCCTCTCACTTTGTCAGTATATGATATTTACTTGTTTGTTTGCTTGTGGTGCCAGCATTTTCATCTATCAGTGTTCCCAGTACCCTAGCTGTCACAACATCTGACACTCCGTGTTTCTGGAGCCAGTCTGAGGCAAAACCCAGAAGAAGGATTGGGAGTTGTCAGTACTTAAAGGATGTGCATGAGAAACCCAGATTGCTTTTTCATTCCCTAAATAGTTATTGGTCATTTTTGTCTTGACCTGGACTTATAATAGTGGAAAATAGGATGGGCCCTCGCCGCCGTGGAGCTGCTTGAAGTTAGTGGGTGGTAAGAGAAATCAGAAGAAATGATAAATTTTCAGACTATTCCATCATTGTATTGAGGGTCAGAACAAGAAGAGCCAGTAGAGAATGTGAGTGAATTGCCCAGTTTTTAATAGAATTTAGGAAAATGTGTACCCTTACATATGTCTAAGTAAAAATATATCTAAAAAGAAAGTACTAACAGCTAAGTGAGGGAGGGAGTGAGGAAATGTGAAAGAAGTAATTTGAAATGGATGGACATAAGGGACACCTTGCCCTGAGGCTGGAGAGTGGACGAGGTTGGTGGCATGCCAGAAGGCAAACTTTAAATTTTTCAAAAATTGAAACAATAAGGGCTCTTAACCACAGTTTTATATATCAGGTACACCAAATACATGGTGTTTTGGGGTTGGTGAAATCCTAAGCATGAAGGAGACCAGAAGAACTGGAAGTAAATATAAAAGCCCTCCTGAAATGTCCAAATCTTATTTCTATTTCTCTCCGGGAAAAGAACATTTTTTTTTTTCTATGAAGGTGACTGGTTTTAAGAGTTTACATATTTGTCTTTCTCTTGCACCTTTAAAATTTGTTTTTAAATGTTTTTATTTATTTCTGAGAGAGACAGAGTTGAGCAGGGCAGGGTCAGAGAGAGAGGGAGACACAGAACCTGAAGCAGCTCCAGGCTCTGAGCTGTCAGCACAGAGCCCGACGTGGGGCTCGAACCCACAACCGAGAGATCATGACATGAGCCGAAGTCGGACGCTTAACCGACTGAGCCACCCAGGTGCCCCTCTCCTGCACTTTTTCTTACATTTAGTATACTTTGAAGAGAAGATTAGAAGCAGCAAACGTGGGGCAGGTTGGCTGTGAAGAGCAGCTCATCAGGATATATTCCCAAGGGTCTCCTATTAAAGTGCAGCAACTTGAACTTCTGGTTGATGTGATTATCCCATATACACTGTTTGTGATCACCAGATGCACTTGTCTGATTGTGACTTTAAAATGACGGAGTAGTTAAGATTGCGGGGACAAATCATTCAGTAAAAAGAATCGGATGTCATGAAAGGAACAACTAGTACTCGCAGGGGCTTTGACACACAACCTGGGCATTGTATCCAAACGAGCTTGAAAAGCTTTTATACAAATATTGGGAGACAAAAGGCATGTAATACACAGCTTGAAGAAACTTGATCACTTGGTCTTTTATTCATAGTTACTGTTTGAGAGTGGTGGTTATTCCAGTACTGTACAGGGTTTCTCAAAGCCTACTGATTCCCTTCCACCTCATCCTGTTTTCATGTGCTTGCTTCCTTTATCATGGTCTTTGAGTTAACATTCATGAGTTCACTTGGATGGATTGTGCAGATTTTTAAAATTATTTATGGAAGAGGCATTGTTCGCTCCTCTGAATTGCTTTTACAACGATGATTTGAGCTATTTCTAAGGAGACAAATTAACATTTATCTTAGTTCTATAGTAGACATTACTGAATTCCTGCATTTGGGTTTTTACCTTTCATATATTTTTTTTCTCCCCCCCTCCCCTTTTACCTCTCATATATTTTTAATAAATGTGAATTAATATAAGGAGGAATGGGAATGCCTCAGAGTCTGGGGACCTGGAGAAAATTTCCTGTTTTGCCATTTCTTTTCTCTGACCTCAAAACTGATGAAAAGTTGGGAATTAAATGTCTAATTGCTATATTTAGGAATGATTTAAAAATTTCCCAGGTTACATTATGGTACAACTTTACATCAATATGTTAACAGTGGTACATATTATCTAACATCTACAAGGAGGACAGATACGTTGAGTCAACTCAAGTTAGCCAAAGTTCTAGTGTAATTTTTTCTCTACAGCTAATATGTTGTATGTGACATATATCTTAATATTTACTTGAGCCATAGTTGAATTCTCTTATCTTTATTCTCCATAGTGTGGAAAAGAGAATGGTTTTTAAAGACTATTAATAAGCTGTTTGAACTAATTTGTATAACTTTTTAATACATTCTTTCCTCAACATTTAGTATCTTTACCATTTCATTGGTTTCCCATGCCCATCATCCTGCCTTTATTTAGGTCCCCTCCTCATCCCAGACTTCCCTCTGGAGTCCTTTTTCTGCTCCAATCTGCAGCAAAACTGTACTCATTAGGACTTCAGTGCTCCTCTGGATTGTATGTGCTCATGGCTGAGTCACCATTAAACGAACACTTGAGAATATGGCAGTAACTATTCTTTCCCTGTTTGTTCCTTAATAGTTATTTTCTTCTAGATATTGCTTGAACATGTGCACACACAATAGCATGGGTGCTAGTACTACCATGAGGTTTTGAATTTTAGAATTTTATCACATCAAAAATAACTTAGGTATTAAAATGCTAATTTAATGTACATGTGTTGTTGCTGTCCTACTTGGATATATGCTAACGTGTATTTGGTCAATAAAATAAATTATTTTTAAATGGGTAGGGCCTGTGCATGAATTTTAAAGGATTACTATCACTGTTATATTTAGAAAGAGCTTAGGTTAGTATACAAAAGTCCTAGATCATGAATAACTAATTCTATAGCAGGTATCTGTTCCATTCGTTAAGCGTTTGCTACATTTTAGACTAAGACCGTTAATGTCAGGTACCTTTGTTTAAGACTGGGTAGAAGCAGGTGCTCCTCTTACTGAGCAGTCCCCAGCTCCAGTGGCAGTAGAGCACAAGAATTATGATACAATGACGGGAAGTCCAACGGGAAAACAAAAGGGTGGTAAACATCAGTAGGGGGTAGCATCGTTTAATAATCTGAGAGTTGTATTACATTAGCATGATGTGGGTGGCAGACAGGAGAAAGCAAAAATTCAAGAAAGCACATGTGGATATAGAATAGGTCTTGGACTCTTGTTATGAATAAAGAATGCAGTTTGTTGTGATGGACCTAGAGCATCACATGCAGTAGGTGGTCTCGTATCCCATTACCCATTAAAAAAAGTAGCTTGCTGTGTGTTCTGCTCATTGGTGGTACTGGGTATATTTGGGCTACTTCACATACTACACTTGAGACCTATTGTCCAGAATGAAGTGTTACAGAGTTTAGAGAAGAAAAGTGAGTAGAAAATAAACTAATTGGGAAAGAATTTCATAGTATGAGAAAATGTTGCTGTTAAGGGGTGGGAGATTTAAAGGACCATTTACAACAAAAGGGAGAAGTCTTAGTGTGTCCAAGGATTTGAGGAGGTAAAAGGTCCTGAGTATCATCTTCAAGATGAGTTACATTTTGTCTTTGGTAGCAGGTGCTATCAGAGAAAGCCCATTATGAACAAAGATTGGAGCTGATAACTGCATGAAGCTGGTAGTAATCCAAAATGAGAGTAGGAAACCAATCAGATATTGGGAGTTTTTTGGCCACGGAATGATGGTGGTCCGATTATGTCCAGGAAGTTTACTACATTGTAGGAAGGATGTGTTTGTAGTAACTTAGACTGCAGGCAGAGAAACCAGTTTTCTATGCCGTTTGCATTGGAGAAGAGTAGAGGTCAAGACTTCAATTAATTATGGAACCGTCAGGGCTTGGTGATTAAGTGGATGTGGGAGCCAGTTCTGTGAAGGAAAGCAAGGGTGACTAATTTTTAACCAAATGGTAGGTAGTTTTGATTCTACCAACTTCCACGAATAGGGCAGCAAGGTCAGGATGGAAGACTTAAGGCAGTTGTGACTTCTCGTAGGGGCACCAGCATGATTACGCTTAGAAAAGGTCTTGTTTCAAGAGTTGTGATTGTCACCAAGAAAGTCAGCAGTAGGTGATAAATGAAAGTATGAATCAAATAGTTCACCAGTTCAGAATTGATATAGATTAGGGGGCTGTGATCTAACCATCTCTGTAGATGGAGCTGTTGAGGTGGACTTTGAAAGGCTTGGAGTCTCCTCCTGGGATACACGTAATCCATAAACACTGCAGCTGTGTGCAGTTGTGTTTGTGAGTTACGAAAACAGGCCTGTTAAGGAAATAGACATTTACCTAATTTGTTTGTATTTGGTTAGTGGTCAGCACAAGGGAATGTGGAAACCAGAGGTTAACGCCTTTTGTCTCACTCCTCAGAGTTGTAAGTTACCTAAGTAAGCCCTGTTACAGCCATCATCCTAACACTTGAGATCTGGGAATAATCCTGATCACGCTGTTGTACGTTAGACAGCATTAGCAGTCAATATATGCAAACTCGCCTTCAAATACTACTGATACTAAACTACCTAATATATTTTTGAATTATTTGAATAATATCCATCTATTGTACAAATGAGAAGATATAAAATGGTATGTAGTGAAAGTAAATTTTCCTATGCTGTGTTTACCAGTAACCCAGCTTCTCTGTCCAGGCATAATCATTGCTATAAATTTCTTGTATATCCTTCCAGAAGTTTCTGTCTGCTCAGGCATATTTGGGTACATTCTCAGTACATATGCATGCACACTGTACACATTTCCCATTTACTTATTTCCTCACAATATTCTGTTTTGGAGATTGTTCCAAATACATATGTGAAAGAGAAAGGTCCCTGTTGGTAGGTCATTGTCAGGTATATACCACATCCTACTTGGCCAGTGAGGTTTCCTTCTCCTCTCCCTTATATGCTCTAAAATATGTCTTTGGATATGTGTTATGAAGCATGTGTGTGAAAATGTATATGGGATAAAATTTCTACCAGTTAAAGTGCTTGGTCACAGGGTATGGATATTTTTTGTAGAGTTTTTTTTAGATGTTGCCTGTCTTAAGTATAGACAGAACTCAACTTTATTCCCTGCAGTCCCCAACCAAATGCATAAAGTCGGTAAAGATCAAGTGTCAATAAAACCAGGTGTGATTATTGCAGGTAAAAATGAAGTTTTGAAATAGAAATTATGTAATTGAAGTTGGAAGAGCTTTGAAGTCTAAAGTTGGCTTATAAGAATTCCAGGAATTAGAGACCTAAAGTCTTGTGCTTTAAAAATTAGATTACATTAAGTAGATGCCTGATTAATTAAACTGTATAAATGTTTTCCAGAGAGTTATCAGTATTGTTAGATTTTTTTTTAATTTTTTTTTTTTTATGTTTTATTTATTTCTAGGAGAGAGAGAGAGAGAGACAGCGAGAGCAGGGGAGGGTCAGAGAGAGAGGGAGTCACAGACTGAAACAGGCTCCAGGCTCTGAGCTGGCAGTCAGCACAGAGCCCGACGCGGGGCCCGAACCCACGAATCACGAGATCATGACCTAAGCGAAAGTCGGATGCTTAACCGACTAAGCCACCCAGGCGTTCCCCCCCCCTTTTTTTTTTTAAATTTTTTTTTTTTTATGTTTTATTTATTTCTAGGAGAGAGAGAGAGAGAGACAGCGAGAGCAGGGGAGGGTCAGAGAGAGAGGGAGTCACAGACTGAAACAGGCTCCAGGCTCTGAGCTGGCTGTCAGAGTATTGTTAGATTTTTAAAGGCCTTGGTGAACATTAACAGTTTGCCTTTGAGAGGTGTTAACAGTGAATTTAATAATGGGTTACTTTATTGTGATATAGAAAAGGAGGGCATTAGACTCCAATTCAAATTGAAGTCTTTTCAGTTAATAAATTTCTACAGTTCTCTAGTGATGGGAAAATGGGGATTACTGTGTCCAGATAGCTAACTTGAATTTTATTTCTTAAATATCAATTATAGGAAGAACCATAAACTCTTCTAGAAGAATTCCCATCTGTGGTGTTCATACTACATTTTCACTTTGAATTTCAAATCTTATAATGGTTTGGAAATACTGGAGGGAGGTAGATATTTCATTTACAAGCCAGAATGGTTGGAGGCTCTAAGCTGTATTTTAGATTACTTCTGTTTAGAATTAATAAAATTAAAAGATACTTGTATACATTTCTAAAGAATTATGGTTTGTCATTCAGTGGAATATGTTTGGAGACTCATAGCAGAATGAAGTGATTGTTTTGTGTGCTTTATTTTTTTAAGTAAGCTTTGCAACCACACCGGGGCTTGAACTCACAATCCCAAGATCAAGAGTCGCATGCTCTACCAACTGAGCCAGCCCAGAGCCCCAAAATTATTTTTATAATTAAAAGAATTGTATCTTCAGATAGTAACTATAAATAAATATATAAATACACATATTTACATACATACTTACATACATACATACAGTTTACCGTAGGGCTTGAGTGAGCAATTTGCCATTTCTAAAATCTTGGTCAGGAGTCGTCATTCCACTTTATTCTTCAATATCCATCATAATTTTGAATTATCATTTCTCCAAGGTATGACTGGAAAATAAACATTGTTCTGTCTCACCACATCATTTAATTACTAGATTTCCTAAGAAATACTTATTGAGCACATACTGTGGCAGTGCTAGGGGCCATTCAGACTGACTCCTTAATAAACACAGGATACCGCTGGGCTGGGGAAACATACCTGTCCATGTTCGCTAGGATGGTCAGAGGGGCTTCTCTGAGGAGGAGGGATGAAAAGAGGGGACTTGCAAAGTTGGAGGTGTTGAAGGTGAACCCAATCCAAGCCGAGAGGATTATCATTTATAGCCAGGAAGAGGAAGGAGAAGGTCTTTTCTGGCTTGAGTTAAGTGAATAAGGCAAAGGTGATCCTTAACCATTCTTTTTTTTTTTTTTTTTTTTTTTTTTCCCCCAACCCCCCCCCCAACAGAAT
>NW_027531912.1:503597-521965 GCF_008692635.1 Crocuta crocuta
CCGCCCCCCCAATGAAATTTTAACACAGCTTTTTATGTACTGTAAATATATCTGTTAAGTCCATGCTTTCATACATGAAAAGGGATTTTTGCCCTCCCCTACTCCCACCTCTAGTTTTCTCCCTCTTGAGGATGATACCCCATTGAGTACGCAGGATGTAGAGCAGGATATGCCATGGTAAATAGTTGAGAATTATTTTTTAAATAAAGATTTTATTTTTATGTAATCTCTACATCCATCATGGGGCTCAAACTCAAAATCCTGATATCAAAGAGTTGTGTGCTCTGCTGACTGAGCTAGCCAGGTGGCCCTTGAGCTTCTTTTTCTTGACAAGAGATAATTATGGAGGCTTGGGTCAAGTAGTGACATGATCTAGTTTGTGTTTTGGAAAAGAATTTTAGCTGCTCATGAAGACTTAACTGAAGAAGAGCCAGAATAAAAGCAGGCAGGCAAATTAAGCCAGTAAGGAGAGGTGAGAGGTAATGGCTTGGGTCTACAAAGATTTTTTTATTTTTAAGTTTATTTATTTTGAGAGAGAGATTGAAGGAAAAGGGCAGAGAGAAAGCGAGAGAGAGAATTCCAAGCAGCTCTGCACTGTCTGCCCCCCTCCCCCAGATGCAGGACTTGAGCCTGCGAACCATGAGATCATGATCTGAGTTGAAATCGAAGAGTTGAACACCTAACTGACTGAGCTACCCAGGTGCCCCACAGATTATTGACATTATAGAGAACGAAGAGGAGAGAGCGAAAGGAGGAAGAGAGAATCAGTAGATGTCGCGTGAGTGGTCATAAAGTATGTCCACACAGGATGTTGATCAGAGCTTGGGGAACAGTGCCTTCCAAGACACAAGGAGGTTGCTTATATAACCCACTGAAATGAAGGAAGGAAATGGCCCTTGGGAATTGAGAAACCTGTCTCATTAAAAGAATTTTTTTTTTTAATTAAAAGAATTTTTTTAATGTTTATTTTTGAAAAAGAAGGAGACAGAATCCAAAGCAGGCTCCAGGCTCTGAGCTATCAGCACAGAACTATCTGTCTCCTGAACTGTGAGATCATGACCTGAGCTGAAGTCAGAGGCTTAACCAACTGAGCCACCCAGGTGCCCTGAAAATTGTCTGATTTTTAACCTTGTGATCATTTGGAGTTTATTTCTCAGTCATTTGTACATAATTGGATGAACACACATAATTTAGACTGGGCAAAACAGATTTATTTCAACTTTCTATTTTTTTTTTCTTGGTAGGAATGTGCCCCTCATATTTTGTGCCTTCCATTCCAGACTTTTTACTGGGAAATCTGCTTAAAAGTCTGCCTGTTCTTTCATGTTCTGAGTAGTGCCACATGGTTATTAGTATGTGGATATTTTCAGTTAAATTCTGTGAGAATTAAGTGGTTCTAATCTAATAGACAGTTCTTGGATCCTCTGAGATCATGAGGGGGATACTTCTGTGCATGCCCTAAGACGTAACTTATTATTGCAATTTGTTGAGTCAGTTAACTGGCAATTTTTCCAAGATAATACTGGAAGTTATTAGCCGAACCCAAATGAGATTTTATACCACACAGGTTTTGTTTCAAAATTGAGTGTAATAAATGCAAAATTACTGGGAATTTTTTTTCATTTTTTAAAGTTTATTTATTTATTTAGAGAGAGAGTGTGTGTGTACAAGTGGGGAGGAACAGAGAAGAGAGAAAGAGAATCAGTCTTAGACACCACACCACCAGCCCAAAGCCTGATGGAGGACTCACACTCCTGAACCATGAGACCATGACTTGAGCCCAAATTGGATGCTTAACGAACTGAGCCATTCAGGCCCCCCTGGGAATGTTTTAATAAACCCTGATGGTGCCTGAAAATGGGAAGTAACATAAATAGCAGTTTTGGTCTTCCAAAAGGACTGCAGGGAGTTCTGAGGTTGACACACCGTTCAGATCCTGTTTCTCCCTGCCCGGGGGAGGCATGAAGGCCCTGGAGGCTTTGATGAGGCGCGGGCAGGCCCTGGAGCCCTTGCTGGTGGGAGTGTGTTGCGTTTACAGATGTGCAGAGGCATGAGCAGTATGAGAAGTGAGGTTTGTGACTATTAAGGTTTTTGATGCCTTGTTTTTGTGTTTTCTGTTGTGTTTCTACAGCCCAGTTTCTCAAACCCAGTGGTAATCAAACAGGGAATCTTGTGCATTTTAAAAATGCGACCCCAAAAAGTTTCTTTTATTTCTCATCTGTTTTTAGACTTTCCAATCTTTTTTTTGTTTTGTTTTGTTTTTGTTTTTAGAACAGGTGTTGGTATCTTGTGTGCAGCACAAAGTGTTAAAACATTTAACCACCTTAATGTATTACTGTGTAAATGTAGCTTTGAAGACCCACCTCTAACCCAGAGTAGTGCGCCCCGGTGAGGAGTTTGTAGCTGAGCCCTAAAATGAAAGTAGAAACTGACTGATGTTGGTCATCTTGCTGCACCACTGGTTTAGTTTAGCACCCTTTTCCTACCCTGTATTTAAATAAATTTACGTTGATAATCAAAACATAACAGTGCAGATTACATTTGCTTGATGTTTAATTTCTCCCCACTATAACATTGTGAGATTATTCACTGCATGTGAACATACCATTGTATTTTTTGTTTACTTTTCTTTTTAAAATTTTTTAACATTTATTTATTTATTTTAGAGACAGAGTGTGAGGGGGAGCAGGGGCAGAGAGAGAAGGAGACATAGAATCCGAAGCAGGCTCCAGGCTCTGAGCAAACATTCAGCACAGAGCCCGGCGCGGGGCTCAGACCCACAAACCATGAGATCATGACCTGAGCTGAAGTTGGTCACCCAGGTGCCCCAATATCATTTGATTTTAGAGAGAGAGGGTATGTGTGCACACACACAAGTTGGGGAGGGAAAGAGAGGGGGGAGATAGAGGATTGTCACAGGTAGGCCCTGTGCTGTCAGTGCACAGCCTGATGTGGGGCTTGAACTTTGGAACTGCGAGATCATGACCTGAGCTGATGTTGGATCCTTAACCAACTGAGCTACCGAGGTGTCCCTTACATGATCTTCAAAGTAGGTAAGAGTAGATGTTATTTTATGTGGTTATAAGTATAGGTGAAAAATAAAAACTGTTGAATATCATTTGATAACTCATTTCCAATGCCTTTTTGTGGTAAATGAACATGGTTGATACAATAAGTAATTGATGTTCTTTGATGTGGCAGTAATTTACTTGAAATATTCAACTTGCAAAGAACTGAGAAACCATTACATTCATAACAACTATCTTGAACTAAATATACAGTGTATTACTATATTCCAACTTGTTTTTAAAAGCTTAACCCTGGGGTTGCCTGGCTGGCTGTCTATAGAGCATACGATTCTTGATCTCAAGGTTGTGAGATCAAGTCCCACATTGGGTGTAGAGATTACTTTAAAATAAAAAAATAAAAAGCCAAAAAACCCTGATTATGCAATGATTTGAGAAATCTCAGGCGATCACAAGAGGGTAACACCTAAAAAAAATTTTTTTAAATGTGTATTTTTGAGAGAGGCAGTGTGAGGGTGGGAGGGGAGAGAGATGGAGGCCCGATCCAAGGCAGGCACCAGGCTCTGAGCTGTCAGTGGCGGAGCCTGATGGGGGGCTCGAACCCACGAACCTCAAGATCACGACCTGAGCCGAAGTTGGTGTCTTAAGCAACTGAGCCACGCAGGGGCCCTCTTCCCACCCCCCTCCCCCCTCCCCCTTTTTTCTTCTCCTCCTCCGCCTCCTCCTCCTCCTTTGAAATGCCTTTGTAGGAATTTGTGAACAAAATTACGTGAAAGTTTTCAGTGTTATCTTGCAGTTACAAGCCATCGCTGGCCTCTTGACCTTGCAGATATATTGGTTCTGGGCCCTCAAGCTGAGCTAGTTGTCTTTCCTTAGAAGTCATTAACTATGTGCCAAACTCATCACGTTTTCCACTTTTTTTTTTTTTTTTTTAAGTTTATTTTCGAGAGACGGAGGTAGAGTGGATGTGTGAGCTGGGGAGGGGCAGAGAGAGAGGGAGACAGCGTCCCAAGCAGGCTCCCCACTGTCTGCGCGGCAGCCAACACGGGGCTGGAACTCAGGAACCGTGAGGTCATGACCTGAGCTGAAATCAAGAATCCGCCACTTAACTAAGCTGCCCAGGTGCCCCTAAAAGTCATCAGTTTGTACTTGATTAGATTTCATATAAGTCTTTGCTGAATTTTACATTTCTTTGATAATTATAGTAAATGTTATGACCGTTGGAGAAAAAGACTGTGTGTGTACCAATAAATTATTTTCCTAAAATATCTAGTTGTCCTCAATAAAGCTGAAACAAATCTTTATTTTAAAATATTTTTCCTTTAATATTTTCTAGATTTCAGGATTATTTAATATTTATAAATGATGATTCTTACCTATTCAAACAAGACCTTATTTTATGTACTTCTTTCTTTTCTTTTTTTTCTTTTTTTTTAAATTAATTTTGAGAGAGAGAGAGCAAGCGTGAGTGGAGAAGGGATAGGTAGACGGTGAAAGAGAATCCCTAGCAGGCTCCACGCTGTCAGCAGAGCCCGATGCAGGTCTCAAACCCATGAACCATGAGGTCATGACCTGAGCCAAAATCCAGAGTCAGACACTTAAGCACCTAAGCCACCCAGGCACCCTTCTTTCTTAATTTTGAGTTGCTATGTCAACTTTAAAATATTTTTTTTCTTGATTCTTTAATTTAAAAAAATTTAAAATCCTGGGGTGCCTGGCTGGATCAGTTGGTGAAGTTTGTGACTGTGTATCTCACGGTTGTGATTTTGCACCCCATGTTGGATGTAGAGATTACTTATAAAAATAAAATCAAAGCTTTGGAGGAAAAAAAACCTTAAAATTATTTTTAAAAATTTGGAGTAGTTTATTATTTAAATTTGTGAACTTTATTTGGTTTGACAGCCTTAATTTTCATAAACTTTGTATCTTAGGAGCTCCTTTCCAGTCAGTACATGAGCATCATAGATTACTTTGCCTGTTTTTGAACTTCATGTAAATGGAATCATTGAATGTATACTCTTTGCCCCTGGCTTCTTTCATTCAACATAGTGTTTTTGAGATTCATCTAAGTATGTATCAGCAGTTGGTGCTTTGTTAGTGCTGCATAGTGCGCGATGAAGGGAATATGCCACATTTCCTTTGTCCAGTCTGCTATTGGTACGTTCTTTGGTTAGATTCCAGTTTGGGGTTATAATGGATAACTGCTGTGAACATTCTTGGTGAAGTCATTCACACTTTTCTCTTGGGGAAAATATCTGGGAGTGGGATTGCTGAGTATCGTGGATATGTATGTTTCTTAGAAGCTGCTAGTTTTCCGAAGTGTCTTTCCTGCGTCCGTGCTTGTGATTTCTCTTCTGCTCTTCACCCTTAACAGCACTCAGTATTGTTAGTGTTAGCCATAAAGCGTGTAGAGGTATATCAGTGTAGTTTTAATTTACACTTTCCTAGTAACTTAGGATGTTGAGTAACTTTTCACACACTTTTTGGTCATTCGGATACTTTTTTGTGTGTCGTACCCTTACTGCTATTGAAGAACGCTGGTGGATGCCTGAAGCTGTGGATACTACCAAACCTTACAGATAACTGTGTTTTTTCCTAATATACATAACCACAATAAAGCTTAATTTACAAATTAGTAACAGTAGATTAGCAGCAGTAACTAATAATAAAATAGAACAATAATAACTATACAGTAAAAGTGTGTTTCTCAAAATGTCCTACTGTACTGTTACCTTTCTCTTGACGATGTGCTGTGCCTGTGTGATGAGATGAAGTGTCTGAAGCAGTAGGTGTGGTGAAGCTACTGTCGACCTTCGGACAGAACGGGAGGAAAGGGTCATCTCCTTCTGGACAGCCACTGGCTGTAGGGTAACAAACTGGGGAAGGGGAGATAATTGTGACGACGTGGTGTGGTTTCGTCACTGTCTGATGTAAAACTCCTCCATCTAGGTAAAGAGACATGGGGATCTTTATTAGAATTCTTAAAGCCAGAGGATGTTGGTAATCCAGAATGGAATGTTCATATTATGGATTTTTACTTTTTGTAAAATATTGGCTGGAAGAAAGAAGTCATATAATTGAACTTTTATCATGATATCTCTCTGCTAACTTGGGTAGAAGAAACAGGGTTTGATTAAAAAAAAATCAAAGCCCTCAGTTTGCTATTTTATTGCCAATTTTCAACTCAAAAAGAGGTGAGAAAATGTTTGAGGAACTTTTTAAACTTATTTACTTATTTTGAGAGAGAGAGAGAGAGAGGCACAGAGAGACTCCCAAGCAGGCTGCATGTTGTCAGTGCAGAGCCTGATGTGGGGCTCTGTCTCATGAATTGTGAGATCATGACCTGAGCTGAGATCAATAGTTGGACGCCCAGATGCTCCTAAATGTTGAGAAACTGTCATTCTGACTTCCAATTAATTGTTCAGTTAATTGAAACTATTCAGTTACATAATTTGTTCAGTAGTTGACATTGTTTTACATCAGGAAGAGTGAATGCATAAGTAGTATTGTTTTTAGAGATTTGCTGCTCTCCGGGGCATTTTCTCACATTTCCTTGGTAGATGATGGCTCTTGAATTTTTGGCCTAATCCTTTTGATGTATTATTCACTTAGTCACACTCTATTTCCCTATATTCTTTGAAGATATATTCTTTGTTGCTTACAGAGAATCTATTAACATTGAAATAAAATTACTTCAGTAAAGAAAATATGCTACATATTTTCACTGTTGTGAATTGTTTATAATACTAGCATTTGGTTTACTTATTGCTTCAGTAACTGGTTTGTGGTCTGTGTCTTTGTCATGAAGGCAAAGGATCAGATTCAGTTGTGCGCACTTCCCTGTGTAAGCTCTCTGATGGTGGCGTTTGATAACATGGTGCCCCTCTCCCTGCAAAGTCCGGAACATGCACTCCTTAGGAGGGAATTGCTGCTGCTGAGCATGTGAGGAAAGAATGTGGCTCCTTTATGGTTTGATGCCAGGGGAGTCTACGTCAGAGGAAACCATTGCATTTTAGGTTGATTTCTGGCAACGTGTTTTTCAACATGAGCCATTATTAAAATCCTGTTTCTTAGGTATTTACAATTTGTTGTAATTTGAACAGCTTTGTAGAGTATTCCTTAGCCTCCATGCTTGCTGAAGTCTAATCTATCATTTAAACCTTCCTTAGAATGTACCTCTGTTGTAGCTTATAGATTAAATAATACAAACTATAAGTACTGTGTGGATGTTATTAGGCTTGTGTACCCAGTGGGAAAGGATACCTTCTCCAACTCAAAGAGGGGAGAGTCACTGTTACCGTTGGTGGTTAAGAATGGACCTTCCATATGCCTATAATGTTTTATTCTCTAAGAAAAATCATCAGAAAAGCATATGTGGTCTTCTCGGGTATTCGTATTTCTGACTATTAAGGATATTAGGGTGTGGTCAGAGGAGCCAATTTTCACTCCTAACAATTCATGTTTTGGCACAGGAGGGTGAAATCAAACATGAACTTATATGCATTTCTTAATTGACCCAGTTTTACCCTGAAATTAAAAACGGACCACTTTCGTCCAAAGTGGTGTCATCTTACAACGATACTTTAAGATTTCAGTGATAGGAGACCTTTTCTTTTAATGTAATTATTGGTTGGTTATACCCCCTCCCCCAACATTTGACAGTATCATTTTGATAGAGACAGCTATTCTTTAACATGAGAAAATATGTGTGTCAAATGTCTTTGTGTATCAACTTTCTAGGACTTTACAGATGTTAAATCCAAAAGATCTGTATCGTGGAATGGGTGTACATGTGCAGTAATTCACTGTTAATTCTTTTATTGATGTTGAAAATAATCCAGTGCACAATAAACCTGGCCACTTCTTTGTGAGGCAGCTTCTTTAAACAGAATGTTAGTGATTTTGAATACTGAATCCAGATATTAAGCCACCATTTTATTATTTTAAAGTTTACTCATTTTGAGATAGAGCCTGTGAGCAGGGGAAGGGCAGAGAGAGAGAGAGAGAGATGGTATCCCAAGCCAGGGTCCCCACTGCCAGTACAGAGCCTGACGGTGGGACTTAAACCCGTGAATTGTGATCATGACTTGGGCCAAAACCAAGAATTGGACGCTCCACCGACTGAGCCACCCAGGTGCCCCTAAGGCACCTTTTTAAAGACTAGGTATTGGCAACTAAACTTGGGTAATTCTAGATATTATCTTTCCAGGTTGTAATATATGTAATGAATGCTTTGTAAATTGCAGGTTCACATTTTTAAGAAGTTGAAAACACAGTATTTTGAGCACTTCTCGTTTCATTAAGAATTAGTAATCCAGGGGCGCCTGAGTGTCTCAGTTGGTTAAGCGTCCAGCTTCGGCTCAGGTCATGATCTCATACTTCATGAGTTCGAGCCCCGCCCGCGTCGGGCTCTGCTCACAGCTCAGAGCCTGGAGCTGCTTCGGATTTGGTGTCTCCCTCGCTCTCTGCCCCTCCCCCACTCATGCTCTGTCTTTCTTTCAAAAATAAATAAGCATTAAAACAATTAACCAATTCAGTTGTGCAGCTTGGTTTATGGTTCCGTTCTTCTTGTCAGCTTTACTTTTACCAAAGGCAATACAGTGATAGAAGTACACATAGGTACCAGATCAATGTAAGAATGCTTTAATGACTTTATAGTTACCTCACAAGGATCGTGGGTAGTAGTATGCTACTTGCAGTTGGAAATATATAAAAGATAATTTTTGTTGATTTGTTGCATCCGTTGTTTGAAAAAACACCTAAGGTTTTATAACTGGGACCATGGGTCCTGTTGGATCATTTGGGATCCCCTTAAATTACATGCAGAATTTGTGTACACATTTTTTTACATGCAGATTTTGGGACGGAAGTTTCATATTCCATCCAATTTTCAGGTGATTTGAGACCCAAATGGGTTTTGAAAACAATACTAAGTTAGGGAAGTTATTTCCAGTATTTTGGGGTCATGTATGCTAACAGTTAAAAAAAAACGGAGTGCAAATTTGTGTATTTATTTCTAAGCTGTAATAGTGTACTGTTTTCTAACATTTCAGGTATGTTGTCAAATACATTTTATAAGGATGATATAATATATCTAAAACTGTATTCCAATGAAAAATCTGGGGTTAATGCTCTGTCTTTGGAGAGCATGGGTTCAAGGGATTATTAGGGTAGGTAAGTCTTTCTCTGATGGAGCACAACAGATATTTTGTGTGCCTTGCCTGAGTACAAGTAGAATAAAATGTTGCAGATTAGAATAGGAATCAGTATCCTATGTAGGAGTTTTGATAAGATTTCAAGCAGTTGTGTGCTGAGGGGTCAACCTTGCAAACAGGAGCACCTGCCTATGGAAATAAAAAGGAAGGACTTAGCAAAATAGGCTCTTAATATTTTAAAATTCTAGTAGGCTTGGAAACTCAAGGTTTAGGATTAGTAGTGATTAATGCCAAAACAAAGTTGAGTTGAATTTTAAGCCTGTTAATGTTCTTCGAGGAGGTGAATTCAAAGGAAAATCTCTACTGAATGGAAACTGGTTACTGTTAAGAACTTTAAGAAAAGGATTTAACACTTCTTTTTATTGATCATTGAAACTGGCTAAATTTGATTTTTATTTCTAGGAGGATGAAAGAAAACATGGATGAAGCTGCCTGAATATCGGCTTCTGGCATGAATCAAGTTCAGAGCCTAGGAAATCCTGGCATCGTATTCCCTTTCAGGTCAGTCAGTGTCCATTAAAACAAGGTTCCTTGCTTCTTAGTTTCCTTAGTCCTACTTCCTGATGCTGACTCTGCGGACCTCAGGAACATAGGTCATGAATAATTTGTAGTAGCAGCTGAAACCTCTGCTTCTCTGCCTGTCTTAACGAGATCCCCAAGGTCACTGCCCTTTTTCTCTGAGCAAAGTTGGAGGCTATTTTTAGCTCCAAATTGCGCTCGTCTTTCCTCACTAGTTGGTACACTGATTTGTCCTTAGGTAAAACTGAACTGAGAGAAGAGATGAAATATTAGACAGGTTTTATTTACTAAGACAAAAAATTCCCTCCAGAGTTTCAGTGATCCCAAGTCTAGAATTTTAGTCTTATGTTCCTTGTAAAGTGTGTAAATCTTTGTTAAAAATCTATTTTACTTATTTATTTTAGAGAGACAGTACAAGCAAGTAAGGGCGATGGGCAGAGTGAGAGAGAGAATATATATCTCAGGCACGTCAGGCACGCTGAGCATGGAGCCAGTCGTCTCGGGGCTCAGTCCCACAACCTGATCCTGATCATGACCTGAGCCAAAATCAAGAGTCAGACGCTCAACTGACGGAGCCATCCGGTGCCCCCGGAAAGTGTGTAATCTTAGAAATGGTTTACTCTCATAAATTCAGATCCATACTAGGGATCCCAGCTACATTTCTCCCTTGCTGCTCTTTCTACCCTTTTGTAAAGGTAACAAAATTTCTGTTGCTAAGTTAAATGTAAAATTTTATAGAAATTTTTTAAAAAACCTGTTTTTGTTTTTTTAAAGTTTATTTGAGAGAGGGCGAGCAGGGGAGAGGGAGAGAGAGAATCCCAAGCTGGGCCCACGCTATCCACGCAGAGCCTGATGCAGGGCTCGATCCCATGAACTGCGAGATCATGACCTGAGCTGAGATCGAGAGTTGGACATTTAACTGAGCCACCCAGGCGCCCCTACATTGTGACTTATTATGACAGAATTCTGTGGATGGTAAATGTTATCCTAATAGCTCCAGAAAGTACTAAGGTTCTTTTCTAACCACTTTATCTGGTGGTGATCAACAGTCTCTGCTGGTTTTCCTTCAAGGATCATCCCAGGGACCAGCAGCAGCGCCGTTTGAGGGCTTCTCGGCAGCGCAGCATCTCAGAAGCATAGGTGGCCAAGGTGGCCTGACTGCCCGTTGTCAACAAGGTCCCAGGGGATTTGAGCGCACAGTGTGAGAGGCACTGATAGTGAGGAAACCTGGAGAAACGTTCCCCCTTTAAAGTATCTGATGGCCATGCAGCACGAAACCGTGAGAGCTCTGCTTTGTGTTGTTATCCAGCTCTAGCAAATGAACTGGCTAGTAATTCTCAAAGCTGCTCCTTTAGACCAGTGCCATTCTCAGCTGGGGTTTTATGAAGGCACGTTCTCAGGTCACCTATTGAATATAAACCTGGGTGGGATCCAGCAAGGCAACATTCTTTAAGAGCTCTGCAGGGAGGGGCGCCTGGCCAGCTCAGTCAGTAGAGCATGCGACTCTTGATCTCTGGGTGTTGAGTTCCAGGCCCACGTTGGGGGTAGAGATTACNGGGGGGGGCGGGGGCGGGGGGGGGGGGGGGGGGGAATAAAAGCCGTCCAGGTAAATTGTGGTTTCTACTATTTAAAAAATTAGAATTGCGTTTCGAAATTAGAGAATTACTTTGTAAATGTTCTTTAGACCTTTTGTTGGTATTAAATTTTCAGATTTCTCAGCACTTTTCAACAACAGCCAAATCATGGAAAGAGCCTAAGTGTCCATCAACTGACGAATGGATCAGGAAGATGTGGTTTATCTATACCATGGGANTACTTGACAATAAACTATGAAAGAAAAAAGTGCATTAAAAAATAAAATAAAAAAGTAAGTTTTCAGACTTATTTATTTGTAGGTCCTTTACTTAAGATTTGAAGAAATGACCTCAGAATGTATGGGTAAGGGGAAAAATTTAATGTACGTAGGCTGACTGTGCCACAGATCAGAGCTGTAGCATTTATGTGCCCCGTGGAGAGAGATCTTACAAGCTTGTCAAGTAGATCTGTCATTGGAATTTGAGGATTTTGAAGTTAATTTTGGTAAGAGATGAATTGTTTTAATTGCTTTTCATTACAGATTTTCTAGTCAGCAAAAAGGGTGATTCACTTCAGGAAGATGTTATTACGTTTATGGAACTTCATAAAATCAGAAATCTTACTAAAAGTTGGATCATCTTCAGGTTATCCATTCCAACAGTGGTTCTCATGTTCTTAAGACACAGCAGATCCCTCTGGAGGCTTGTTAGAATGCAGGCCCCACTGTTGTGAGTTAGGCGGCCAGAGAATTTTCGTTTCTAACAGCTGGTGTTGCTCTGTTGTGGGGACTCCATTAGAAAATACACTATAGATACTAATTCCTGGTTGCTAATAAAGAATTTGTCTTTTTTTTTTTTTTTCAGGTCATCTTGTGGGAGAAATGCTTTTGAAGTCAGGAGGAACAAGCCAGAAAACAAACGTTGTTTCATTGGTAAATTTATTACCCGATACAAACAGCTTATGAAATATCGTTAACACTTGACATTATGCCTCACGGACACATTTTTGTGGTTAAAATATCTGGAATAGTGCAAACTTCCATTTTCATTCAGGTGTTTTGGTTAAGATATGGTCTTGCTGGATAGTGTTGGAACCAAGTATGGTAGGAGCCCACAGGTGCAGAATGACGGACAAGCTCACCTCCTACACATGGGAACCATTAGAGGGTTTTTTTAACCATCCCAGGTAGCCTGCAGTTTTGGGTTAGCTCGCGAGAGAAGGAGCTATGCGTGAAACCTGGCATTGTTGTGAGAAGAATCGTTTTACTGAAGCCGTATGTATTTAAGCCCAAAGAAAGAAATGAGCAAAAGTGTGTTGTAGAGTAATGGAAAATTAATTTCTTAATCTCTTATCAGTTCGGGTTGAACTGATACTGAACATTAGGGTCAGATTCCAGCTGGGGTTCTTGGGGGCTCTGGATGTTGGCAGAGGACATTTGCTTTTAATTACGAGCTTACTGGTAATGCTCTTCTGTACTTGGAGGTAGATGTGAGGCCTAGAAATCCTAGATTTGGTCTGAAAGGAGCATTATCTGCACATCTGCACAGAATAGGGGAAGCAGTATGGACCCTATGAATGGTTCTCTGCGTTTACTTAGCCAAGAAAGTTTAAAAAATTTACAACTATTTTAGGAGTTTACATAGTATTAGGCTGTGAAGCACTAACTGCATGAAATGCTAATAGCATTTTCAAAATTCTTTGTTTCACCTGACACTTTTTGATAATTTTGGCCTGTATGTCCGCCTTTTCCTGGGCCTTTGCTAATCAGTCCTCCTCCTTGCTTTACAAAGACTATAGGCTTGCAGAATAAATGGTTTATCAGGTCCTGTCATTGTTCTGGTGCTAAGCCTTGCCGCCACTAAAACATTCCTTAACTTTGAAAGCCGCCAGTGTTAACACGGAGTCAGTTTCTAAAACCACCTGAGCTTCAAGCTGCACCTCCGGACATTTCTCTGAATGAGATGGGAGTGAGTTGGGACGAGAATGAACAGGACTCATTCTCGGAGTGAAAGCAAACTAACTGTAGTTCAACAGCTGCGGAGTATTAGGTGTCCGAGGCTTCTCTTTGGTAGTGACCTTGCGGGGAAAAGCCTGTGTAACGGGTTTTCCTCTACAGTCATGCTCATTAGAGTGGACCAGTCCTGAACGACAGAGACGTAAAACCAACGGAGTAATCCAGTTAGGTTGTCCTTACTGCCATGTGCACCAGAAAAGAGTAATGGCTGAGGGTTTTTTTTTCCCCCTAAGATAAAATTGAAGTAAACATGTGTACTTCTTTGCTTTTCAGTGATGATCTGCTTAATGAGGACATCACCCACGGCCTAAATGGTAAAGCTTAGTTGTCTATTCTGTACTGTACATACTTTTTTTTTTAATGTTTGTTTTTATTTCTGAGCGAGAGCGAGAGAGCGTGAGCAGGGGAGGGGCAGAGAGAGAGGGAGACACAGAACGTGAAGCAGCTCCAGGCTCTGAGCCGTCAGCACAGAGCCCGATGTGGGGCTCGAACCCACAAACCGTGAGATCATGACCTGAGCCGAAGTCGGACGCTCAACCGACTAAGCCCCCCCAGGCGCCCTGTGTATTGTATATATTTTCTAAGGAGGTTGCTTCGGTTCTGACCCAAGCAGATCTGTGAACCTTTTGGTTATGATGCTGAGCATTGCTTTGTTTTCTAGAGAGACCATGGCTCACACTTTGTACTTACTTTAATAATCAAGTAGCAGCGTTACTAGTATCTGATGGAATTATTAGCTGCCTCATCACAGAACCAGAAAGACACCACTCTGTCAAGTGCGAGTCTCAAGATGATTCAAGTCCTTAAGAAACCAGAGTGGACAACTTTGCTTTTCAAGCGGTAGCTGGGCCGCCTTGGGGTCGGTCAGTTAAGCGTCCGACTCTTGATCTCGGCTCAAGGTCGCGATCTCAGAGTTTGGGAGTTTGAGCCCCGCATCTGTCAGCGCAGAGCCTGCTTGGGAGTGTCCCTCCGACTCTCTGCCCCTCCTTGCATCACTCCCCCTCTCTCAAATAACCAAAAAAAAAAAAGAGAAGCTGTAGTTTAGAGCAAAATGTATTAAGCTGTGTGGCTCTGCCTTCTATTCCTGTAGGCACAGCTGTTCCCAGAATTCACAGCACGCCTGGCCCAGAACGGGTGGGAGAGGAGCTGGACAGCTCACGGGTGGCGTCACCCCAAGTAATTTCACACCTGTCTTCCTTCCCAGACCCCGCTTCTGTCAGATTAACGTGCCCATTTTCCCTGCAGTTAACAGTTTCATCTGTTAAAGATTTAAAATCCTTGCTGACTTCTAACGGCTTTCACACTTCCGAGCCTAGACTCCTCCTACAGGAATTAGTCGTTAGTCCAGTTCTGCTCGGTTTCTCTTCTGGCGCCGCCTCTCGGTCAACAGTACATCACCCTGCAGTGGGTGCGTGTGAAGCCGACGAGTGCGATCTTCAGCATGATTTTCAGAGAACAGATTTTCTTTAAAAACCCGTTTCTCCTAGTGCGCATTAGATTAAGGTACTGCCTCCCTGCTGTTCTGACCCATCCACTGCTGCTAACTCAGTCTCGTGATTTTGTTCTAGAAAGCGTGAAGTACATTACTAGTACGTGATTCAGCATAGCTGAAAAAATTCCAATCCCAGCTGCCATTTAGCTAAAAACCTTGAAGTGCCGAGAACTGAGATACAGGGAAGGCAGGAAGACCAGCACTGTGGGGTTGTACTGAGGAAGCCGCAGGAAGCAGGTGTGGTGCTGTAACGTGACCGCGGCTCTCCGCGGCGTCTGCACAGTCATGTGGTCAAACAGGTGACGTCCTGAAAGCTTTTCATTATAAAACCAGTCAGGAACTAAGCAATCTTATACGCCTGTAGAACAGGAGAGACCCGGGGGAGTCTGTAGAAACAAGTCTTCACACGAGGCTCGGTGTGGCTAACAAACCTCGGCCGGCCTTCCCGGCGCTGGGAAGAAGGGCGCAGCATCTGCCTTTTAAAACTTGCTTGACGGTTTTCAGGAACAGGGAGCAAAGTTCACAAGTAAGATCTTCTAGGCCCTGTGGTGTCCTGCTTTGCTTTTTTTTTTTTCCCCTCGCTAGAGCTTACATTCTGATTGACTTCTCTCCTCCCGGAATAAAGGGAAGTGCAGATGCAGGGTTGTCCGCTCCAGCTCAGGGTGTGTGGCCACTGCGGCACAGACAGATCAGACCTCCTCCCCCGAACCTGCCCCCCCAGTGAGGGAAGTCACTCTTCAGGGGCAGCAAATCCACGCCTTATTTAGTGCTTGGGCAGCTTGAGTGTCACATACACACTGACTTCTTTTTACGCCAGAAATTCACCAGGGCTAGTAGAAAATCTCAAGTTAGAAAAAAGACTTTTAATTTTCTTAAATAATTCTATATACCATTCCACATTGTGGAAAACCTGAAGTATGCAGTGTGGAGACAACATCGGGATTTCAGAACACTGGCACAAACACATCTGTATTTTAGAATCTATCAGAACCCCCAAGTCCCGTCTTACAGCCCGTGACAGACACCCGGCCTGACACTGCAAGAGGGTGACGGCCGGAACTTCACATCTGGAGGTGTTGGCTGTGGCTGCGCCCGACGGTCTGCCGCGTCACTGCAGCTGCACTCTGTACGCACCGATGAGCAGCTTCACCTGTTCAGGGGAGACGGGCACACGGATCAGTCCACACCCCCGCCGGGATGAGGGAAAACACACACACACACGCACGCACGCACACACACACACACACACACACGGCCCAGATTTCTCTTATTTAACGTTCTCAGGGTATTAGATTATCACTTTTAATGAATCCAAGTGCTTAGAATCTTTTCTGAATCAAAATTCACTTATTTACTGAAAGCTTTCCATCATTGTACAAATCTTTCTTTCTGGTCATGTCTACCTACACCCCAAAAAGCATAAATCTCAGGAAAATAAACCTATGAAGAAACGAAAAAATAAAAAATAAATCCAAGTGCTTTTAATTAGGTTTTTAAGCTATTATAGTAAATAACTAACTACTATTTATTACATAGACTTTTTTGGCCCGTCTTCGTTTTACAAAGAAGTGTTTAGTGACCAGCCGATGGAGGCAGACATGTGGCCACTAAATAACAGCCTGGAATCCAACTCAGGCTGCTCAGTACCGGAGAGCTGCGTTCCTCTCAGCTTTACACACACTTCTGTCCAACACACACACCGTAGGTTTGTTCTTTTTATTTCTTTAAGTGGGCTTCACACCCCCCGTGGAGCCCAGTGTGGGGCATGTGAACTCGCGACCCCGAGATCAGGAGTTGGACGCTTAGGGGCGCCGGGGTAGCTTGGTCGGTTGGGCAGCCTACTTCGGCTCAGGTCATGGTCTCACAGTGGGGGAGTCTGACCCGCGCCACGGGCTTGCTGCTTTCCGTTCGGAGCCTGCTTTGGGTCCTCTGTCCTCCTCTCTCTGCCCTTCCCCTGCTTGCGTCTCTCTCTCTCTCTCAGAAATGAACAAACATTAAAAAAAAAGTTGGCTGCTTCACCGACTGACCCACCCAGGCACCCCTGACACCCTGCAGATTCTGAAAGGTGACCGCTGCCCCAGGGAGCGCGCGTCCCCAGGACAGGCACCCTGGACACACAGCATTCCCGGAACGTTTCTCTGGCGACGAGAGAGCAGTCGGAACAGCAGCAGGGCTGCACTGAACGTGAATGTGAGGGAAGGATCTTCACCTTGGCAGAAGGCGCCTCGGTCAGCCTGATGAAGAGTTTATTGAGGCCCGCGGCAGGGCTGAACGAGTAAACAAAATGACTGTCCTAGGGAGAAACACAGCAGTCAGTGTCTGCGTCTCAGTGTCGCTGTAGCTTCAGACCCTCAGTGACATGAAGGAGAAGACACATTTTGTATCCTCACTTACAAATGACAAAAAGGGCTTGTAAGATTTAGCTGCAAAAACAATACTCCGCTAAATCTTTAGGATTAGCATGTATCCAGCCATATAGAGCCTGAGTATTAAAAATCTTCATAACCAGTTAATTTCGTTTAATTCAGCCTAAGGAAAGAATTCTACGTGTGGAAAAGGAAACATACACAAAAATTCTTCAAGATCATTTTTTATGTTAAAAATGTATACAGTCACTAACATTATAAAGCAAAATTACAGTATAATGGTAGCCTATAACCATGTTGTACTAGTGGTTGTGTTTCTGGGTATCTGAAGAACAGAATGGGTATACTTTTAAGATTTCCAAAATCATCTTCAACTGAATGTAATTCTAACAGTGGGAAAAGGCAAAATATTTAAAATCAGACAGTATGTTTCTTATACCTTAAGAATTTATATTCAGAATTTCAAAGACAACATGGTAACTGTAACTTAAGGCATATATATCAAACATGTAGAAATCCAGACTTCATTCACAAAATGTAGGATAATTTTACTTTAAGATTATGGGTTACTGCCTCATTTCCAAGTGGTTTACTCAATTAAAATTAACATATTTTGTTAAAAAGCAATTGAAAATCACCTGTGCTTCTGAATAAGAATGTACTTTTCAGTAATGAACTACAGAAAATCTTACCAGAAAAACTGGAAGTTGAAATTTATCATTTAAAACTACGGCTTGTACACTACACGGTCCACAGAGCCGAGCAATAACTTCTTTACCCAAAAAGTTTGCATGGAAAATAAACAGCAGGATGCCGGAGCCTGAAGACGGGAGATGTAAACACAGTTTCAGTACCAACCCTAACATGGCCACCTCTCAGCCCAGAGGCTGAACCGTCCCCGGAATGAGCCTGGGTGGAGCGACACCCCACCCAGTGCCCATTCACACCGAATAGTCTCAGTCCTCGATTTTCAAAACTTGGCGTTAAAAAAAATTTTTTTTTTTTAAGTTTACAGAGTGAGCAGGGGAGGGGCAGAGAGAACTCCGAAGGCTCTGCGCCCAACTCGGGACTCCAACTCCTGGGCCGTGAGATCGTGACTGAGCCAAAACCAAGAGTCAGATGCTTAACTGACTAAGCCAGCCAGGTGTCTCCCCCCACCCC
>NW_027531912.1:522014-522558 GCF_008692635.1 Crocuta crocuta
TCTTCTCAGAGCTCAGGAATCAAATTTTTAGAAATCTGCCTTTCTACATAGCAGTTTTTGGTTTTAAAAAAATAGTGGTATTTAAAATTTGCTGCTGAATACATATTCATGTCCGTGGAATGCAGATGCCCATGCAGCAAACTTCTGTGGTGGCTGTGTCTTTGGGTGTGGGTTTGAATGTCCATTTTCCTCCACATAGTAGTCTGCCTTTTCCAAATTTTCGGATTAATGCCAAAACTTATTTTGGGGGGGAAGCATGAGGTTTGACGCTTTCACTGAATATCCAAAATGTACTGCAGGATTCATTTCTTTGAACATAAGTCCTACTTTTCAGTATAACAGAAAATCGGTAAACGGACTCCATGACCCGTCTGGTAAGCCACTTTCAGGATGGAAAACCAATGATCTGGGACAGTTACAAACACACCATTTGTTCTGATCCCAGGCAAAGGAGGACACACAGGTTTTGCTCTCTGGCTTTCAAATGCACCCCCCACTGCCCTGAGTGCAGAGGTTCAAAAGAAGCAAAGTCCTGCAGTGTCTG
>NW_027531912.1:522591-547730 GCF_008692635.1 Crocuta crocuta
AGACTGGAGTCCTTGTTACCGTCTGCACGGAGGAGGGGGCGACGGGAACTTCAAAATGGCCCAACTGGGGACGAGTGTCTACGGGAAAAATCCTACTTGAAAATCTTTCACTCGGGTGCTGTTTATTACAGCCAGAAAGAGTTAGATCTAAGAGGGGAATTTCACAGATAACAAATGACACAAAACCAGCAGTTGTTTCGTGGTATCAATATAAACCTCTTCTCCAGCCAAACTAGGTGTTAAAACACAATCACCGTCTCCTCAAGACACCCAGGTCGGTGTCCTCAGAGCTGAGTGTGTTCAGAAGCTGCCTGCGGCCTCGCCAAGGTGCTGGCCGAGAGCCTGCAGCCCTGACAGGCCCCAGCGCAGGCGACACCACACTGAGGGTCTCGTAACTGCAGACGACAAGGCATCTTTGGGAAGATTCTGGAAGTAGAATTTCTGGAGGCTGCGACATTGTGCGCATGCAGAACAGTCCCTCGTCCATACGGCAATCCGGGGCCTGAAGCCCTGGAGTCGTATGAGCTGGGGGACCCACTCCTGCGCCCCAGCCCCCAGCCCCGTGCCTGCCACCCAGCAGTGCGAACTCACTAGCTGGACAGTCGAAACCACCAATGACTCTTCAGTATCCAGGTTACTAAACTCCGGTGTCATGAATGGCTCTTTAATTAAATTTTCATGGCCTGAAATTTTCATGGCTATATTTTAAATTTCCACTAAGGAATACATAGGACTTATTTAAAAATCTTTTAATAAGACTCAATGTAAAAACGAGTGTAACTAGGGGCGCCTGGGTGGTTCAGTTGGGTAAGTGTCCGACTTGACTTTGGCTCAGGTGATCTCACAGTTCGTGGGTTCCAGACCACATTGGACTGCGTTGCCAGAGGGGAGCCTGCTTGGGATTCTCTCTCCGCCCCCTCCCCTGCTTGTGTGCACATGCGCACTCTCTCAAAATAAGCAGCCATTAAAAAAAAAAAGTGCAATTATTAAGACCCAACTTTCATACTTTTTTTTTTTTCCTGTAAAAAATGGTGGTTTTACTAAAGTACAGGGATAGGACCAGTGGGCAGAAAGAGCTGCCCCAACTTCCGTACTTTTAAACAAGTGCTAAGCCAGTGCTCTGTGGGTCCTTCAGTCACCTAGGATGGTGGGTATCAGCCGGGTCTCTTCCTGCCCCCATGGCTCTGTGTCAGCTGCTTTACGTAATTACCGTCCACACTGGGACTCTGCGAAAGTTATGTTCACAGAAAGAGGTGTCTTTAAAAAGCAGTTAAAGTGTCACTTTTCAAACAGAGAATACACAGGCTTACCTTCTGGTATGTTCTGTGGAGGTTTGTAATTGAAATCCGTTGAAAAATCTGGCCCCTCACAGAGACGATGACATGCTATTGGGAAAATTGGTTCTAGGAGAGCAAGACGGGCTTCAAAGTAATCCCTTATCGTTTCTTCTGCTACTCTCGAAAGTCTGGTAAAAAAAAGAGTAGAGTTGTTAATATTCATGCAGGAAAGAACCATGAGTCATTACCATTATCAAACTGTTGAGTACAAGTGAGTACTGGCCTTCCCGAATCAGCTTTCACACCAACAAAAAGAACTTCGGACTCCTCCTTCCCATCTCTGCACTTTTATCACTTGGCATCTGACACACTGTGTACCTGACTTACTGTCTATGTCGTCACGGGGAAACTTAGGCTCTAAAAGAGCAATCTTTCCCCCTCACTGCCGTCTCCATCTTCCCAGTCTTTGGAATAGTTCCTGGTATACAGACAGCACTCAGTACTTGTTTGTCTAATGAAAATGAGAATTCTATTAACAAATCTGAAAACTGCCACACACACACACACACACACACACTTTTTATAGTACTTAGTCTAGAAAGCAGTCAAATGAAATGAGTGCCAATTCAGAAAATATTTTTAAACCATTTTGTTCGGAAGGTAAAGACGCCACTTTGTTTGCCCAGGACATTCGTGAAAGTTACTGGTTGGGTAAGGCTTTCAGCAGAGGCCGCCAACACCGGCAGACTCCCCACACGCATTGCCTTTTTTTTGGGTCCGTTTTTGTCTTTCATCTGAAATTTACCTTACTTTCTGCTTAGGATAGTGATCCTAAGAAAGAAGGAAATCTGGCCTGTGTAGCAACATGGACGGACCTTGAGGGTGTTATGCTGAGCGAAATCAGTCAGGCAGAGAAGGACAAATATCATATGTTTGCACGTATAGGAGGATTAGGAGGAACTTGACGGAGGAACGAGGGGGAGAAGAAGGGCGGAAATGGTGGGGGAAAGGGAGAGAGGCAAACCATGAGAGACTCTTGAATGCTGACAAAAACTGAGGACTGATGGATGTGGGGGGGAGGGGGGATGGGCATGGAGGAGGACACTTGTGGGGATGAGCACTGGGTGTTATATGAAAACCAACTTGACAATAAACTATTTGTAAAAAAAAAAAAAAGAGAGACTAGTGATCCTGGAATCGGAGTCACCATTGTGCAGGCAGGAAGATCCAAGTCACACCCTAAGTGTGGTGGAGGAGAAAGGGGAAGAGTGGCTATTCCTACCCAAGGCGACTTCCTGTTTTATGAACAATAAACACCTTACTTGTGTTACCTACTGTTTGTGAAGTTTCTGTTATGTGTTGCCAAAATAATTCTTAAGTGAAAAAGCTACTAAATTACTTGTAAGAACTTTCCAATTAAAATAAAATGACTTATGGGGCACCTGGGTGGCTCAGTCGGTTGAGCGTCCGACTTCGGCTTAGGTCATAATCTCACGGTTCATGGGTTCGAGCCCCNGGTCGGGGGTAGGAAGGGGCCAGCAGAGAACAGAGGCAGGGGTACTCTGAACGACACTAACGGTGGGTGCATGTCATCTGGGAAAACCCCACAATGCACAACACCAGGTGACCCCTAAGGTAAACCACGGAGTCTGGATGGTAACTGCACGCGGGCTCACTGGGTTTGGTGAATGCGCCGCTCTGGCCGCAGAGGTTCCCGGGCAGGCGGTGCAGGCGTGGGAACAGAGGGTGAGGAATCTGTGCTTTCGGCTCAACTTCACTGTGAACTTAAAACTGCTCTAAAAATTATGTCTTAAAAAAAAAGGAACTACAGCTTAAACAGTTTTAAGAAAATGTCTATAAGCCAAATTACAAGCAGAATTAAGGTTTGAAGGCGACGGTCCTAGACAAGACTGTGCTAAGTCTGGAAGTCTGAGGACCTCAAGAACGTGCAGAGAAACAACTCCTTTGCCGCTGACTGAACTCATGAGCTGCTGTCAGGACTTCTACCGGACAGTCTTCCCCTGAGCAGGTACGCACGTCTCGTGTGTCCACGCGGACTCTGACCCAGCCAGGGCACGTCGCTCACACTTACGTCTCTAAATGATTCTTCAGCAAGTCGTACACCAACACGTTGTTACACTGCTTTGCAAAATGCAGGGCGCTATTTTGGTGCTTTGACAAAATATTGCAGTCAGCTCCACATTCAATTACAAGTCGTACGATATCAGAATTTCCTCTCTTACAGGCCTGCGACGGAAGAAAGGAGCAGCGATCACTTAACTGTAAAATAACTACCACCCAGCGTTTGTCCCGTTCTCCACACCTGAGCCCAGGTGTTCTTCAAGAAGGGGGGCGGGGGGGCACTGTCATCAGGTCTCGCCCACGGTTACCAACCGTTACATAAACGCAAAGTGGTTTGCTCCTGTTACTCTGTGAACAGTACTGACATCTGTGCTACATTCAGTCTCATCCCTGACTCCTGGGGAAACAGGCGGCTCTGGAAAAGATACTTCTGTCCCAAGACACAACCAGCACCAGGCCCTTCTAAGCGCCGGCGTGCTCCACTCTTCAGACCAAGTCCTGTGCCCTAGAGGCGGATACCTGAGCACCCACACCAGTAAGATCCCCTTGGGAATCTCTAGGGAGATCTCTCAGCATCACAAAATAATTTCAAGATCTTCCTAGAAGCTGTTTGGAAGACTAAATAAGCATGGATATAAATCTGAATCCAGTGAACCTAAGATGGAGCTGGACACAGTTCAAAGACCATTTCGAGAGTATAAAGGCCTACATCCAGGCTCTCTCCTGTCTCTGTTACTTACCCGCTTTGTGACTTCAAGTAAATCTCTTAATTCTGAGTCTCACTGTTTCCACTGGTCAAAAGGGGATAACAGTACTTCTGCCCCACAACACTGAGGCTGAAATTAAAATAATATTCTGTAAAAGGAACAGGGCCAACCCAGTAAGCTTTCCTCTAAGAACAAGGTCATCTGGTATGCTACCGACTCCTCAGGACAGTATTTCTACAGAGCGGGTGTCTCAGTTGTGCAACCGCTAGGCCAAAGGGCATGCGTCTCGTGACACATCCGACAAATGCCCTTCAAAAGCATGTGGCCCAGTGGTTCTCGCTGGGGCAGTTCTGCCCCCAGGCGAATTCAGGCAACGTATGGAGACGTTTCTGGTTGTTAGAACTGCGGGCCGGGACTACGTCGTCTGGTGCAGAGGTTAGGGATGCTGTTACGCATCCGACAAATGATCTGGCCCGCAGTCAAGTAGCAGGAAGGCTGAGAAGCCCAGCCGGAACCAGTTATATGCCCAGCATTAGGGGGTGCTGCTCCACACCCTCACACCCTGGAAACGATCAATTTCACACACTATTTCAGAGATGAAAAGTTTTTTATGATGTTTTAAAAAATTTCTGAAAATCTCTCCTCATGTTTATTTCTTCTAATTCTAAAATTCAATAAAGCCAATTTAAGATACTAAATCTAAGTAAAGCTTAAATAATAGGTGCCAAAAAACCCCAATGCAAACAAAACCCAAAGCAAACCAAAAAAATAAAAAACCAAATTAAATACATTTACAGGCAGTCTAATTTAGACAACAGTTAATTCTGCTTAAGCAGAACTGCTCTTTGGGAGGAAGCAAGAAGCTTCCCTCAACCTCTTCCCCTCTGGGCACTGCCTTCCTCATTGTCGGACCAACCTCTAAGTGCCAGGTCCGCGGAAGGTCCGCCTCCCACCCCTGCAATCCCGCATCCTTCAAACCCAATACAAACCTCGCCGGGACCAAGGCGCCTACACCCTCCGATAGTGCTGACTCCCAGGGGCAATTCCTCCATTTCTCCCAATTTCTCAGCCCATCATTCCTCGGCATCTCTGCCCCCCAGATGCTTCGGGCCAGCTCCTCCTTGCAATGCTCAGGCTACCCCTCTCTCCTCATCTTCCTCCTCCTCTGGTCTTTCCTATGTAGCCGCCTTCGCTGACCCTTCTTTCCCTTCCAAATCTCAGTGCTGACCCAACTCTCAGCCTAGGGCTGTAATCTACACAATCAGTGTTGTCTACACTGATGAACCCAAATCTGAATATACCGCCCACCCCTTGCTTCTGAGCCAAAAAGGTCACAATGCGAAACATCTGAGCACTTCCAGCTCGAACGCAACCCCACCCCCACTGTCCACCCTCTGTGTTCCCTAAATTAGGAAACAAGATTACCGAGCATCACCTTCAGTTACCAAGTCCCATGAATTCTACCTCCTTAAAACACCGGTCAGTCTACCCACTTCTATCTCCACTGTCACTACCTGGGTACAGACTGTTATTTCACTTAATTTAAAAAACGTCCCCCTCATTCATCTGCTAACTGCTGGTCTTTCATCCACTTCCTTCCCCCGACTGACCTAGGGGAGACTGAGAACAATCACCTTTCTTCCTGATTATGTCCTTCTCCAGTTAAACCCCTCCGTGGCCCCCGAATGCTCTCAGGATCAGGTCCTCCCGACTCCTCAGCCCGGATGCACCCCGTGTCCGTGCTCACTGCCCTGTGTGCACCTCCGCGTGCGCCACACCACTCCAGCGCCTGCTGCTCAGCAAGTATCTGGAGGTTTCTCAAGAAGACAAAGTTTCACTTCATGCTCTGAGGTGCCGCCTCTGCTCTAAGCATATGGCAACAGAAACACACAAAGGCAACTTGAAATTCAGAAGCAGAGCTGCGGGCAAAACGAGCATTTCCACGAACCAAAAGTGAGCCGGAGGCACAAGCCGCGAGCCCGGCGCACGGCCCAAGCGTGGGAGGCGGCGGAGGCACGGCTGACCGTGGCCTCCGGAACGCGCGGGCCCAGTGGGAAGTCGGGCCTGTCCCTGTGCTCCTCGGAGTCTGGCAAGACGGCTGGAAGCAGGTGCCGCACAAAAACACCTGCGTGGGCGAGCAGCCTGCACACAGCCGTGTCTAGGAAGGGGCAGCGAGACAGAGCCCCACCCCCCCGCGCCCAGGGGTCNACCCGCTATGTCCTGACGGCACCTCAGGCCAGGAATCTACAACTGCCCCTGGAACACTCTAGACTGGGCTCGGCGCCGCTAGAGGCAAACAGGAGACTGCTGTAAACAGAGGCGGGTAGAGGCAGAAATACGTGGGAAGCTTTAACAACTTTCCATTCGCAATGGCCAGCAAACCACAATCCCAAACACACACGAAGAAACCTGAAGCTGAGGAGAGGGATCCACTCACGTGAAGCAACACTGAGAGCGCCTCATGCTCTGCCGGCCTCAGAGCATCTGCCTCCGGCTGCACGCACGCAGCTCGTCCCTGCCGGGCCGCCCGTCACAGCCACCCTGTCTCACCTCTCTTTTTTAAAGTAATCTACGCCCAGTGTGGGGCTCAAACTGATGGCCCCGGAGATGGAGAGTCCTCTACTCTAGTGACAGAGCCAGCCAGGCGCCCCCGGCCTGAGCCCACGCTGCCAGGCCTGGCGCCAACTTTCATGAGACCCCACAGCTCTCTGTGCTTCCTCCTATTACACTACTGCTCACACTGGGGGTGAACGACTTCGCCGCCGGCCCGTTTCTCTCACACGTCTGTGCTCTGTGCCCGAGTCTCCGCCCGCCGAGCGCCAGGCAGAGGCGTCAACAAGAACACTCGTGAACACCGAGGGAGCAGGTGACGCGCGGGAGGAACTCACCTTCATTAGGGCAGTCTCACCGTTACTCTGCTGGACATTGACGAAAGCTCCTGCTTCCAAAAGAATAGCCACTGTAGTTAGAAAGTTCTGAGAAGGAAAAAAAGGCAAATTTAGTTCCAAAAATTCTTTAGAAGTAAGATCCGTTTGATGATTTGAAATTTTTAGCCATCAGGAAAAATACTCAGATTCTACCCCAAGCAGGGCGGCGAACCCGAGTCTTGCCTGGGCCCCACTGCTCAGGCCCCACAGCCGCACCCACTGCCACTTCCATCTGGACCTGAACCAGTGGTTTCAACCCAAGAATCTCTGCAGATCAATCTTTTAACAGATAATACGTGGGAATATTTTAATTAAATTCTTAACCAAAAGGAACATTTAATTTCAACTGGAAAAGATTTTTTTTAATGTTTATTTTTGAGGGAGAGACAGACAGCCTGAGTGGGGGAGGGGCAGAGAGAGGGAGACACAGAATCCAAAGTAGGCTCGAGGCTCGATGGGGTTGGATGTGGGGTTTGAACTCACAAACCCTGAGGTCATGATGTGAGCCGAAGCTGGACACTTAACTGACTGAGCCACCCAGGCGCCCTTCAAATGGAAAAGGTTTTTAAAAGATCCAAGATTGAAACCCATATTATTACATTAATCAGAGGCCCTTTACTCATGACCTTGAGATCAAGATGCGCATGCTCTTCTGACTGAACCAGCCAGGCGCCCCCCCCACCCCAAGGTCCTTTTTCAATATAAATCGCTTCCCACTAGATGAAGCACATTTTAAAAATTCAATTACAAAGTACAGCTATTAATTAAAAAAAAAACCTATTCACAACAAGCCCAAGGCAAACTGAAATATGAGATTCTAAAGCCACGTAACTCTCTGAGGGCTGCACTTCGGACAGGACACAGACTCTATCCCATCCCACAGGCGGGGGCTCCTGCGGGCGGGGACGCGGGGGCCAGGGACTCACTGACCTTCTCTGCGGCATGGATGAGGGCGGTGGTCCCGTTCTTCTGTCTGCCGTTCACCTTCGCGCCTCTCCGGAGGAGGAGCCTCAGCAGGTCGTCTTGCCCCCCCGCGGCGGCCAGCATCACCAGCGTCATCCCGCTTGGGTCCTTCATTGGTTTTGTTGAGGAAAAAACACGTCAGTGTCTATCGGAAGAATTTCAGAACTAGGTCTTTACACCTAGGATGTCTCAGTGTGAAATCGCTGAACTATACTGATTTAAGCATCTACTTAAGACTTTCACTAAGATATCCTTATTTTTATTTTTTAAGGTTTATTTACTTTTTTTCAGTAATTAATCTCTATGCTCAACGTGGGGCTTGAACTCCTGACACTGAGATTAAGAGTTGCACTCTCTTCTGAGTGAGCCAGCCAGGCAGGCGCCCCTCACTAAAATATACTTATAATAAACAATCAGAAACAATTCGCCTTTACAATTGTTTAAAAAATTTTTTAATGTTGGTGCGCCTGGGTCGCTCAGTTGATTAAGCGTCCGACTTCGGCTCAGGTCATGATCTCGTGGTTTGTGGGTTCGAGCCCCACGTCGGGCTCTGTGCTGACAGCTCAGAGCCTGCAGCCTGCTTCAGATTCTGAGTCTCCCTCTCTCTCTGACCCTCCCCTGCTCACGCTGTCTCTCTCTCTCATCTCAAAAATAAATAAAACATACTAAAAAAACTTTTTTAAATATTTTATTTACTTTTGAGAGAGACAGAGAGAGTGTGAGCAGGGGAGGGTCAGAGACCGAGGGAGACTCAGAATCGGAAGCAGGCTGCAGGCTCTGAGCTGTCAGCACAGAGCCCGACGTGGGGCTCGAACCCACAAACCACGAGATCATGACCTGAGCCGAAGTCGGACGCTTAGCCAACTGAACCTTCCACACGCCCTTAAAATACTTTTTACAAAGAGATAAAATGACATAAAGTTGACAAAAAATAAAAAACTAAAATATGTCCAATCATTTGAAACACACACATGGGAAAACCAAGCCATTTACCAAATGCCATCTGATAGAACCAAGTTCTACTAGGATGAATTAATTTGGCTACAATCCAAAAGTTTAGCCAAACTCTCCTGCATAAGCAATCTGAATACAAATGTAAAAAAAATGAACTGAAATAAAACAGTGCACTTCCTCTCATCTGTAAATTACCTTATGACTACAAAACATGTTAAAGGGGAAAGAACCTTTTTTCTAACTTAAGAAAGTTCCCTGTAGTTGCTGAGCTTTATTAATAAAGACCAAGCTATGTAAGAAAGTAGAAAAAAAAGCATCAGATAAAACCCAACATCCATCCCTGATAAGAACTTAAGGAGATAAACAAAAGCAAGTCCAGGGAGATAAGGGCTACTGTCGCCTGGAAACCAGCAGCACAACAGAGAGAACTTCACACAGAGCCCAAGGCGAGAGCCCCACTCAGAGGAGACGCAACAGGATGCCTCCAGCACCTATTCCTCAAAATGTCCCCAAATTTACAAGAACAGAAAAAGAAACATTACTGGGAACAAAGGAGACAAAACAGTTACTTTTCAGCAAATGATCATATTCTCTACACAGAGAATAATTTAAAAATTATTAAAGAGAATTTCAAAGTGACCGGAGACACCCCCCCCCCATACACACAGATATCAATACCTTCAGCAAACACCTGTAATAACCTGTTAGAAGACAAAAATGTGTGTGTGTGTGTGTGTGTGTGTGTGTGTGAGAGAGTGAGAGAGATCCTAATGATCATACTAAGATAATTTAAAAATTACCAAATATGTAGGAAAGCATCGAAAATGAATGTGCAAGAACGAAATGAAGGAGAAAACTCACAAAACTGCTTTAGGAATAAATGAAGAGCCGAATGAATGTAGTCATCAGATTCTTATTTGGAGGACTCTGATGTAAAAATGTCAATTCTCAGCCAAGTTAATCTATAGAGTTCATACAATTAAAAATGTTAATGTTTATTCATTTTGAGAGAGAACGTGCACACAACACAGGCAAGGGGGGGCACAGGGAAGGAGACACAGAATCCCAAGCAGGCTCCGCACCATCAGAGCAGAGCCCAATAAGGGACTCAACCTCACACACCATGAGATCACGACCTGAGCCGAGTTCAAGAGTTGGACGCCTAACTGACTGCACCACCCAGGTGCCCCAGATTTCATGCAATTTTAATCAAAATCCTGATAACTTTTTTGAACTATAATCTCTAAAGAATAAACCTAAAAATCCACCATTAAAGCAAGAAAACTAAAGAAAATATAAAAATCTCTTGCAAGCAAGACCAAGACACCAAAAAGCCATAAAGAACTGACAGATGTGACTACCTAAAAATAAAAATCCTCTAAACTTAAAGACTCCGACACAGAGAGTCATTTTATGCCCCTCAAGCAGCAGAGGTTCAACCAAAGACAAAACCAGACAGGTCACAGGTGAACCAAATGGTCAGTCTAGGGGTTGGAATCACAAGGCCTATAATTTTCTACATTATAACATCTACTGTGCTTCAATTTATAAAGTGAACATTACTTTTCTAACTTATTTAATTTTAGAAAGAGAGAGCATGAGCTAGGGAGAGGGAATGGGGGCAGGGAGAGAAAATCTCTTTATTTTGAGAGAAAGACAGAGACAGAGAGTGAGCACAAACAGTAGAGGGAGACAATCTTAAGCAAACTCCATGCCCAGTGCAGAGCCTGACTCGGGGCTCCATCTCATGACCCGAGCCAAACATCAAGAGTCAGATGCTCGACCAAGTCACCCAGGTGGCCCTACTTTCATAATTAAGAAAAAAAATTTTTTAGTGTTTATTCTATTTTTGAGAGAAAGAGAAAGAGAAAAAGACCAAATGCAAGTTGGGGAGGGGCAGAGAAAGAGACACATTCTCCTAAGCAGTGTCCTAGGAGAAAGAAGTTTTCCTTACCTTTTCTATAGAAGTCATTTTATTTCTTTATTTTTTAAATGTTTATTTGAGAGACAGAGTGCGAGCAGGGGAAGGGGAGGGAGGCACAGAATCTGAAGCAGGCTCCAGGCTCTGAGCTGTCAGTACAGCTGAAAGTGGGGCTTGAACTCATGAACCCCAAGATCACAATCTGAGCTGAAGCTGGCGCTTAACCGACTAAGCCACCCAAGCCCCCTTACTTCTATAATTTTTAAAATATGAAAAGTAAAGCTGAATTATGTGAAAAGAGCTACTTTCCATCTTTATTTCATGAGATTTTATTAAGACGTATTACCTCCTGGTCCAGGTTATAGTCTTCATTTGAATTAAGTGCAACTTTCACAGCAATATAGTCCCCATTTTTCACAGCATCCCTCAATAAATCTACAATGGAAGAATTAAGATAAATTAGGCTTCCCATATCTAGATTCATGAAAAGGATCTCCAAAGTTCCCCAACTACTCACTACTCGGGATTGCATCTGCTGTAGTAAAATCCTCATCTTCCCCATCAAGATGCTTCTGAAAATCTTCCAGTTTCATCCATTCCAAGTGCAAGTCCATGCCCAAACTCACAGTCTGTGGTCTGCCGTCTGCAGCACAGAAGAAAGAGCCCTATCAATACACAGCTTTTCTGTAACAATGCTGGGTTGTTGTTTTTTTTTTTAATGTTTATTTATTTCTGAGAGAGACAGAGAGAGAGACAGCGTGAGCAGGGTAGGGTCAGAGAGAGAGGGAGACACAGAATAGGAAGCAGGCTCCAGGCTCTGAGCTGTCAGCACAGAGCCCGACGCGGGGCTCAAACCTATGAACCGTGAGATCATGACCTGAGCCAAAGTCAGATGCTTAACCAACTGAGCCCCCCGGGTGCCCCAAAAAACAACTGTGCTTTTTTAAAAAGCATAAATATCTTATGGTCAGAGTTAAAAGTATTTTCACCTAAAACCAATTCCTCAATTATACAAATGTTAGGCAGTTAACCTTGCCATAGAAATGAAGTTTGAAAGACGTGCAAATAAATGAAGGAAATTCTTCCAAAGCTCTCAATTCAAACCAACACTTCTCTTTGCATCTCTAAGAACATTTCACTGTAGCAACAGCACAATCTTAGGAGCTGCACATCCTGGATTTCCTACAACCCAGCTCCACAGGTCAGCAGGAGGGCTTTGAGTAAGTCACATCAACTTGCCTTACCTCACTGACTGAGTAACAACAGTAGCAATAGTCGAAGCAGCTAACGTTCAGCAAGGAGCGTTAGCACATTTAGTCCATAGACAGTAGCCTGTAAGGGGATACATGTCACAGGGGGCGGTGAACAGGTGCTGTGATTTGCTCCCTCATCAGTAAGCCAAAGTCGTGTCTGTGCTGATACATCGGAGCCACGGCCGGACCTCCTCACCCTCCAGCGCAGCACCCAAGTACCATGGGAAGATCTGGGAAGCCAGTCAGGTGAGGGCTTATGTCAACTGAGATAACGCCACCTAACTTACAGGACTCTTACAAAGTAACAAGAAAAGGTTCTATACAGCTCAGAGTTTGGTCTCTAACGTACCAAACTGGCTCAAAGCTCTATGTTCATTCCTACCAAGTACTGGATTTGATCCAGCATCTGGTAGTTTTAACCTTTTCTCTTTATTTTTAATAAATTTCATTAACTTTAAAATTGCATTTTCAATAACCCTAAAGAATGTGAACACAGCACTACCTTGAGCACAGAACCACGCCAGGACCTAAACACGCCCACCTGGTGCCACCCCCACCACAGCGACGTCATTCCCTTCTTTTTAAAATTCTTATATCCTAAAAAGTCTACAGTTCTGTTTCGTAGCTTTATAAAAACTGGTACCTAATTTTGTGTGTCAAGTTGACTAGGCTAAGGGATGCCCAGAGAGCTGGTAAAACATTATTTCTGGGTGTGTCTCTGAGGGCCTTTCCCAGGGGGTTAGCATTTGAATTGCCAGCCTGAGTTAAAGATCCACCCTGGTCAGGGTGGGCAGGCATCATCTAACCCTCTGCATGGCACAGGAAGGGAGTGGTCTCTTCTTGGCCTGGAACCTCCATCTCTGCTGCCCCAAGACATCGGGGGTCCTGGCTCTTTGGACTCCAGGGCGTACACATCGGCTCTGTGGTTCTCAGGCCTTTGGACTCAGAAACGGTATCAGCTCCCCTGGGCCTACAGTTGCAAATGGCGGGCTGTGGGACTATTCTAAACTTCCATACATATGAATTTGGTTTTCACGTGTGGTTCCCTCCACAGGGACAACCAACTTTTCTACACCATCTATGAAAGCTTATCCTTCCCCACAGGCGCGTGCTGCCACTGGGCATCTCTGCAGTTTCCACATCTGCACGGGTCCAAATCTGAGGGCTCTCGAGCTCTGCTGATGAACTCATCTACCTTTCCTGTGCCACGTAAATACCGTGGCTAGTACCACAGTTTTATACGGTAGGTTCTGGCTTCGGTGCGTCTTCCCCGTGAGTCCTGGCGCCGGTGTTTACAGACCCTACAGACCCGTGAGAAACCACACTGGGGATCTGGAACCACAGTGAAACTACAGACCAACTCGAAGAAAATGACAAATTGAGAAAACTGTGCTTTCTACTAATAAAATGGTAAAATTTTTAACAAATTTTAAAAAAGTTTCTATAATTTCCTCCATACAAGTCTTATAGACCTTCAATATACAATACCCTTAGCAACCTTTTCAATAGGGTTACTACTGCAAATTAACTTGTTTCCTCCCTGCCTGTGCTGAAGTGTCGTCGGCACAATGTCACGTAAGTACCAAACGTACAGCGTGGTAAGTAGTTCTGCAACCAAGCTGTGCAGTGCTCACCTCGCGGGGCGCTGCCGTCTGTCACCTGCACTCCCGTGACTTACTCCTTCCGGAACTTGAAGGCTGTACCCCCAATCCTCTCCCCTCTGGCAACCGTCAGTTTGTTCTCTGTATTTACGGATCCATTTCTGCTTTTTGTTTATTCGTTTTGTTTTTTAGAATCCACATATAAGTGATATCATTGGGGTATTTGTCTCTTCCTTATTTCACTTCACACTACACTCTCTAGGTCCATCTGCGCTATTGCAAACCCCATTCTTCTTTATGGCTGAGTAACATTCCACTGCATGTGCTTATGTGCATATGTGTACACGCATGGACACAAAAAGACCACCTCTTCATCACTTATCTATTCACGGACACTTGGATTGCTTCCTTACCTTGGTGATTATGAGTAGTGTTGCAATAAACATAAGGGTGTATATATCTTTTCGAATCAGTGTTTTACTTTTCTTTGGGTAAATACCCAGCAGTGGAATAAATGACTCATACGGTATCTCTATTTTTAATTTTTTGGGGAACCACCATAGCGTTTTCGACAGAGGCTGTACCAATTTACATTACCACCAACAGTGCACAAGGGTTCCTTTTACTCCACATCCTTGCCAATACTTCTTATTTACTGACTGAAAATTAACTTTTTAAGGGGTGCCTGGGTGGCTCAGTTGGTTAAATGTCCAACTCTTGATTTTGGCTCAGGTCATGATCTCACAGTTGTGGGTTTGAGCACTGAACATGGAGCCTGTTTGGGATTCTGTCTCCTCTCTCTGCCACTCCCCTGCTTGCACTCTCTCTCTCTCTCAAAAATAAACTAAAAAACAGAAAATTAACTTTTTAAGATTACATTCACTATTTATAGAGAAATACACGCAGAAATGTACATTGCATAGAAATATATTGGGGCACCTGGGTGGCTCAGTCGGTTGAGCATCCAACTTCAGCTCAGGTCATAATCTCACGCTTTGTGGGCTCAAGCCCCACGTTGGGCTCTGTGCTGACAGCTCAGAGCCTGGAGCCTGCTTTGGATTCTGTGTCTCCTTCTCTCTCTGCCCCTCCCCTGCTCACGCTATGTCTTTGTTTCTCAAAAATAAATGCATGTAAAAAAAATTATTTTAAGAAATATATACAGATCTATAGGTAATTTTTTACATTGGCCTTATATCCAGTCACCTGCTAAACATTTAACATTTCTAAAAATTTGTGGATTCTTTTGAATTTTCTACATATATGACAATATCTGATAATGAACAGCTTTTTTGGGGGGATGGGGACGGGGAGGCTTCCTTCCCAATGCTTCTATCTTTCGTTTTTCACTCTCTTACTGTACTAGGTAGACCTTAGAACAGTGTGGAATAAAAGTGGTGACAGATGTTTGCCAAAGATTGTGTTCTTTACTGAGAAAGCTCCTTTTTTATTTATTTACTTAATTTTTAATTTACAACCAAGTTAGTTAGCAGATAGTGCATAATGACTTCAGGATTCCAGTGACTCATCGCCTACGTTTAACACCCAGTGCTCGTCCCAACAAGTGTCTTCCTTAATGCTCATCACCCATCTCACCCTGGCCTGCACTGAGCCCCTCCAGCAACACTCAGTTATTCTCTGTATTTAAGAGTTGCTTATAGGGACGCCTGGGTGGCTTAGTTGGTTAAGCGTCCGACTTTCACTTAGGTCATGATCTCGCGGTTCGTGGGTTCGAGCCCCGCGTCGGGCTCTGTGCTGACTGCCAGCTCAGAGCCTGGAGCCTGTTTCAGTCTGTGACTCCCTCTCTCTCTGACCCTCCCCTGCTCACGCTGTCTCTCTCTCTCCCCTAGAAATAAAATAAAAAACATTAAAAAAAAAATTAAAAAAAAAAAAAAAAGAGTTGCTTATCTTTTGTCTCCCTCCTTGTTTTTATGTTTTTGCTTCCCTTCCTTTATGTTCATCTGTTTTGTATCTTAAATTCTTCATGAGTGAAATTATGTGATATTTGTCCTATTCTGACTGACTTATTTTGCCTAGTATAATACCCTCTAGTTCCATCCATGTTGATGCAGATGGCAAGATTTCATTGCTTTGATTGCCGATATTCCATTGTATGTATGCGTGTGTATATCTATATATACAAGTATTCACACACATACACATATATATGTATATAGACACACACGTGTAAATATATACACATCTTCTTTATCCATTCATCTGTTGATGGACATTTGGGCTCTTTCCACACTTTGGCTATTGTCGATAGCGCTGCTATAAACATTGGGGTGCATGTGTCCCTTTGAAACAGCACACCTGTATCCCTTGAATATATTCCTAATAGTTCAATTACTGGGTTGTACGGTAGTTCTATTTTTAGCTTTTTGAGGAGCCTCATACTGTTTTCCAGAGTGGCTGCACCAGTCTGCATTCCCACCAGCAGTGCAGAAGAGATGCTCTTTCTCCGCATCCTCACTAGCATCTGTTGTTGCCTGACATGTTAATGTTAGCCATTCTGACAGGTGTGCGGTGGTATCTCCTTGTGGTTTTGATTTGTATTTCCCCAATGCTGAGTGCCACTGAGCATCTTTTCATGTGTCTGTTAGCCACCTGGGTGTCTTCTTTGGAAAAGTATCTATTCATGCCTTTTGGACATTTCTTCACTGGATTGTTTTTTGGGTGTTATTTGCTAAGTTCTTTATAGATTTTAGACACTAACCCTTATCTGATAGGTCACTTGCAAATATCTTCTCCCATTCCATTGGTTGCCTTTTAGTTTTGCTGATTGTTTCCTTTGTTGTACAGAAGCTTTTTATCTGGATGCAGTCTCAATAGTTCATTTTTGCTTTTGTTTCCCTTGCCTCTGGAGACATGCTGAGTAAGAAGTTGTTGTGGCCGAGGTCTAAGAGGGTTCTGCCTGCTTTCTCCTCTAGGATTTTCATGGCTTCTCATCTTAACATTTAGGTCTTTCATCCATTTTGAGTTTATTTTTGTGTATGGTCTAAGAAAGTGTCCAGGTTCATTTTTCTGCATGTCGCTGTCCAGTTTTCCCAAACCATTTGCTAAAGAGATGTCTTTATTTCACCGGATATTCTTTCCTGCTTTGTCAAAGATGAGTTGGCCATTCGTTTGTGGGTCTAATTCTGAGTTCTCTATTCTGTTCCACTGATCTCTGAGTGTCTGTTTTTGTGCCAGTACCATACTGTCTTGATGATTAGAGCTTTGTAATACACCTTGATGTCCAGGATTGTGATGCCTCTAGCTTTGGTTTGCTTTTTCAGGATTGTCTTGACTATTTGGGGTTTCTGGTTGCACAAAAATTTTAGGTTTGTTCTAGCTCGTGAAGAATGCTGGTGTTATTTTGATAGGGATTGCACTGAAGATTGCTTTGGGTAGTATCTACATTTTAACAATATTTGTTCTTCCAATCCAAGAGCACGGAGTATTTTTCCATTTTTTGTCTTCTTCAATTTCTTTCATAAGCTTTCTATATTTTTCAGTGTATATAGGTTTTCCACCTCTTTGGTTAGGTTTATTCCTAGGTATTTTATGGCTTTTGGTGCAATTATAAATGGGATCGATTCCTTGATTTCTCTTTCTGTTGCTACATTATTGGTGTATAGGAATGCAATTGATTTCTGTACACTGATTTTCTATTCTGAGACTTTGCTGAATTTATGGATCAGTTCTAGCAGGTTTTTGGTGGAATCTTTTGGGTTTTCCATATAGAGTATCGTGTCATCTGTGAAGAGTGAATTTGACTTCCTCCTTGCCAATCTGGATGCCTTTTCTTCTTTTGTGTTGTCAGATTCCTGAAGTTGGGATTTCCAATACTATGTTGAATAACAGTGGTGAGAGTGGACATCCCTGTCGTATTCCTGACCTTAGGGGGAAAGCTCTGTTTATCCCCATTGAGGATATTAACGGTGGGTCTTTATAGGGCTTTTATGATCTTGAGGTAGGATACTTCTATCCCTACGTTCTTGAGGGTGTTTAATCAAGAAAAGATGCTGTATTTTGTCAAGTGCTTTCTCTGCATCTATTGAGAGGACCATGTGGTTCTTGTCCTTCCTTTTATTGATGTGATGAATCACACTGATTGTTTTGTGGATCTGAACCAGTCTTGCATGCCAGGTATAAATCCCACTTGGTCTTGGTGAATAATTCTTTTAATGTACTGTTGGATCCAGTTGGCTAGTATCTTGTTGAGGATTTCTGCATCCGTGTTCATCAGGGAAATGTAGTTCTCCTTTTTAGTGGGGTCTTTGTCCAGTTTTGGAGTCACGGTAATGCTGGCTTCATAGAGTGAATTTAGAAGTTTTTCTTCCATTTTTATTTTTTGGAACAGCTTCAAAAGAACAGGTGTTAACTCTTCTTTAAATGTTTGGTAGAATTCACCTGGAAAGCATCTGGCCCTGGACACTTGCTTTTTGGGAGATTTTTGATTACTGAGTCAATTTTTTTTACTGGTTATGAGTCTGTTCAGATTTTCTATTCTTCTTGTTTCAGTTTTGGTAGTTTACTATTAATTTGTCCATTTCTTCCAGACTGCCTAATTTATGGGCATATAATTGCTCATAATATTCTTGTTTGTATTTCTGCATTGTTGGTTGTGAATTCTCCTCTTCCATTCTTGATTTTGTTTACTTGGGTCCTTTCCTTTTTCTTTTTGGTCTAACTGGCTAGGGGTTTATCAATTTTGTTAATTCTTTCAAAGAACCAGATCCTGGTTTCATTGATTTTTTTTTTTTATTTTGATAGCATTGATTTCTGCTCTAATCTTTTTTATTTCCCATCTTCATCTGGTTTTGGGTTTTATTTGCTGTTCTTTTTCCAGCTCTTTAAGGTGTAAGGTCAGGTTGTGTATCTGATACATTTTCCCCTTCTTTAGGAAGGGCGTGGACTGCTATATACTTCCCTCTTATGACTGCTTTGCTGCATTCCAGAGGTTTTTGGGCTGTGGCATTATCATTTTCATTGGCTTCCATGTGCTTTTTAATTTCCTCTTTAACTTCTTGGTTAGCCCTTCCATTCTTTAGTAGGATGTTCTTTAGTCTCCAAGTATTTGTTGTCTCTCCAAATATTTTCTGTGGTTGACTTTGAATTTCATAGCACTGTAGTCTGAAAATACGTATGGTATGGTCTTCATCTTTTTGTACTTGTTCAGGGCTGATTTGTGTCCCAGTATGTGAGCTATTCTGGAGAATGTTCCATGTGCACTCAAGTAGAATGTGTATTCTGTTGCTTTAGGATGAAATGTTCTGAAAAAATCTGTTAAGTTCTTCCAGTGTGTCATTCAAAGCCATTGTTTCTCACTGATTTTCTGTTTAGATGATTTGTCCATTGCGATAAGTGGGGTGCTAAAGTCCCTCTACTATTATGGTGTTATTATCAATAAGTTTCCCTATGTGTGTGACTGATTGATATTTTTGCTCCCACTTTGGGAGTATGTTTACAATTTTTAGGTCTTCTTGGTGGACAGACCCCTTAATTATGATATAATGCCTTTCATCTTTTTTTTTTTTCCCCCTGAGAAAGAGACAGCATGAGCAGGGGAGGGTCAGAGAGAGAGGGAGATACAGAATCTGAAGCAGGCTCCAGGCTCGGCGCTGGCTGTCAGCACAGAGCCCGACACGGGGCTTGAACCCACGAACTGCGAGATCATGACCTGAGCCGAAGTTGGACACTTAACTGACTTTGCCACCCAGGCACCCCGCCCTTCTTCATCTCTTATTACAGTGTTTGTTTTCAAGTCTCCATTGTCGGAGAGAAGTATGGCTACTCCAGCTTTCTTTTGGCAACCATTAGCATGATAGACGGTTCTCCATCCCTTAACATTCAATCTGAAGGTGTCTTTAGGTCTAAAGTGGGTCTCTTGTAAAGAGCATATAGATGGATCTTGTTTTCTTATCCATCCCACTACCCTATGTCTTTTGATTGGACAGTTTAGTCCATTGACATTTAGAGTGAGTACTGAAAGATATGAATTTATTGCCATTGTGCTGCCTGTAGAGTTGGAGTTTCTGGTGGTGTTCTCTGGTCCTTTCTAGTCTTTTGTTGCTTTTGGTCTTTTGTTTTGTCTCCCCTCAGAGAGTCCCCCTTAAAATTTCTTGCAGGACTGTTTAGTGGTCATAACTCCTTTATTTTTTGTCTGGTAAGATTTTTATCTCTCCTTCTGTTTGAATGACAGCCTTGATGGATAAAGAATTCATGGCTGCATATTTTTCTGATTCAGCATATTGAATATATCCTGCCACTTTTTTCTGGCCTGCCAAGTTTCTGTGGATGGGTCTGCTGTGAACCCGATCTCTCTTCCCTGAAGTTTATGGGCTTTTTTCCCCTTGCTGCTTTCATGATTCTTTCCTTGTCTGTATTTTGTGAAATTTAACTAGGATATGTCTCATTGATGGTCATTTTTTGTTGAATTTAATGTGAGTTCTCTGTGATTCCTTGATTTTGAGGTCTGTCTTTCCCCAAGTTAGGAAAGTTTTCTGCTATGATTTGCTGACCTTATAAACCTTATACCCCTTTTTTTTCTCGCTCTTCATCTTCTGGGACCCCTATGATTCAGATGTTATTCCTTTTTAATGAGTTACTGAGTTCTCTATTTCTTATATCGTGCTCTTTTGCATTAGTCTCCCTCTTTTTTTCTGCTTCATTATTCTCCCTAAGTTTGTCCTCTATATTGCTGATTCGCTGCTCTGCCTCACCCATCCTTGCTACCGTGGCATCCATTCAAGATTGCAGCGCAGTTATAGCATTTTAAATTTCATCCTGACTAGATTTTACTTCTTTTATCTCTGCAGAAGGGGATTCTTTGCTTTTTCAATCCCTGTTAGTATTCTTATTATCATGATTCTAAACTTAAGTTCAGTCATCTTGCTTATATCTGTGTTGGTCAATTCTCTGGCTGTCATTTCTTCCTGTTCTTTCTTTTGGGGGAATTCCTTTGTTTTGTCATTTAGTGGGGGAAAAAAAAGTAAATAATAAAAAGAAAAATTCTGTGTTAGAAACAACACAAAATCAAATAAGGAATGCTAGATCCTAGGTGTGTTTTGGTCTGGCTGTTTAAAGAAGCTTGGTAGAACAGAGGAAAAAGGGAATAAAAAGAGAAAGAAAGGAAGAAGAAAAAAATTTAAGAAGGAAAATGTTTGAAAATTTAAAAAATCAATACAACAGAATAAAATGAAATGATGAAAGTAAAAACAGAATAAGAAATTTACAAGAAAGTAAAAAAATAGAGTAGTGAAAAGTTAAAGAAAAATCTTTTTTATAAAATGGAAGATAAAAATAAATTTTTCTTTCTCTTATTCAAGAAAAAGAAAAAAAACCCAACTGACTAGATGGGCCAGCAAACAGAGTTGAATACAACTGAAATTACTTCCAGTTTCCCCTAGAAATCAAACAATGAAGCACTTTACAGTCCATAAACCAAGCAGGTCGAGAGACTTGTGATGTTCCTCTAGAGCAGTTAGCACAGTGGGACACAGCTTGGTGTAATGGCTGTTCTCCACTATATGGTGCTTCTTAGCTTACTGGGGTGGATTTCTGCGGCACGCGTGTGTATGTGCATGTGCGGAAGATGGGCATCACCCAGCCTTCCAGTCTCTTGTATCAGAACTCTGTGCTGGAGCACCTGGGTGGCTCACAGCATCTGACTCTTTGTTTCAGCTCAGGTCATGAACTCGTGGTTTACTGGGTTCGAGCTCAGCATCAGGCTCTGCACTGGCAGCACAGAGCCTGCTTGGTATTCTCACTCTCACTGCCCCTTCCCCACTTGCACTGTCTCTCTCGAATAAAATAAAAAAAAAAAAAGAACTCTGTGGTCTCACCGACTGGCAATCAAGCACCCTTCCTTTGTTTCTGGCCTCTGTCCACTCCCTGCTTCTACACTGTCCACAACCAAGTTGTCAGCCTGCCAGGCTCCCTCCAGAGTTTTATCTCAGATGGGGCTACACTTCTAAACCCCTCCCATCTGGGCGCCCTGTGGCTTTGACCTGCTTAGCCCCTCTGGGGGAGGGTGTCCCCAAGCAATGACTTGGTGCCAGCCTAGCCCCAACAATGTTCACATGTCCACACTGCTGCAGAGGCCTGGACACTGGCCAGATGCCGGCCTGTCCCAGAAAAAGCTCACCTGATCATGCAGCAGCAGCGTTTCAGGGATTAGGGTAGATATCACAACACAAATCTGGCGCCAGGCCTCACTGCCTCTTAACATCCTTGTTCTAACACCAGCAAACGTGGCTGTTCTCCAGGGTCTGCTGGGACCTTTGCCTGCAGGGCAGACGCACAGTGTCTACCAAATGTCCGCTGGGCAGGGGAACTGCCTGCCTCTCCCCCTGCGACCTAAGGACCCTGAGGACCTTGCTCTCTGCTCCTGGGGATTCACTCTTCCCACCAGAGCTCTGCCAGGTATCGAACTGCCGAGTTTCAGACTCTGTGCTCCCCTTGTTTGTAGAGTCTTAATGGTATCCAAACCTTCTCCTTTCTGTCTCCCTAATTCCCTTGTGGGTATTTCTACTCTTCCTCTTTCTCTCCAGCTGCTTTCAAGGGGAGTGCTTTTCCTGTACTCTCCCCACTTTCTCTGTCCTCTCTCCGCAAGCAAAAACAGCTCTCTACCCTCCGTGCCTTCTCTCTCCCCCAGTTTACCTCTCTGTGCCGCGTACCTGCCGAGTTCTGTGGCTCAAGTCGTGCAGATTGTTGTGTTAATCCTCAGATCAATTTTCTAGGCGTGCAAGACGGTTTAGTGTTGATCTGGCTGCATTCCAGGGACAAGAGACGCAAAAAATTCCCATGCTGCCCTGCCATCCTGACCGCTCCCCAAGAAAGCTTCCGTTTATTAATAGGTTGTTAGATTTTGTTAAACATTGGAGATGTTTTTTAACCAATTTCTCCCTTATTCACTGAACTCCTAAGGAACGCTAACTAGATCATAATAGGTTATGTTTTTAATACAGCTAGATTCACTTTCCTAATGTTTTGCTTGGATACTTCCATCTGAGTTCATGAGGAAGTTTGACCTGTCACTTTCCTTCTTACAAAGTTTCTTTCTCATTATGGTTCTGAAAGTGTAACGGACCCAAAGAACAAGACAGCATTCTTTATTTTAGGAAGATCTTTTTATAATTTTGGTAAGCTCTTGTATATGAAACTATCAGTGCCTAGTGTTAAAATTTTTAAAAATAATTTTTTTTTACATTTATTTACTTTTGACAGAGAGTGAGCAGGGGAGAGGCAGAGAGAAGGAGATATAGAATTTGAAGCAGCTCCAGGCTCCGAGAAAACTGTCAGCACAGAGCCTGATGCCAGGCTTGGACCCATGAACTGTGAGATCATGACCTGAGCCAAAGTCGGACGCTCAACTAACTGAGCAACCCAGGTGACCTGTATTTTTAAGGCTATTTTTTTCCTTTGTTTTTTTATTTGATTGATGTTTACTTTGATAACAGTGAATTAACTCTTCATACATACATTCCTTTTTTAATATAAAGACCATAGAAACATTGAGGATGAAAGAAAAACAATCTTTTAATGAACCACCAGTAGTGTCAACTCAATTCCATTTATCTATTTCATCCTGTCTATTCTGTGGCATGGTGCTCGCTTTAATAACCTTATATTCCTTTTGATAAGAGTGTTTCTGACCAGGAAGACCACAATGGTATTTACTTTTTTTTTTTTTACAAATAGTTTAATGTCAGGTTGGTTTCCATACAACACCCAATGCTCATCCCCACAAGTGCCCTCCTCCATGCCCATCTCCCCCCTCCCACCCCCACACCCATCCGTCCTCAGTATTCAAGAGTCTCTGATGGTTTGCCTCTCTCCCTCTCCCCCACTATTTCCCCCCTTCTTCTCCCCCATGGTCCTCTGTTAAGTTCCTCCTAATCCTCCTATACATGCAATCATATGGTATTTGTCTTTCTCTGCCTGACTTATTTCGCTTAGCAAAGGCTATTTTAAATTACTATTTCACATTTTTCTTTTTTAACGTTTATTCATTTCTGAGAGACAGAGCACAAGCAAGGGTGGGGCAGAGAGAGAGGAAGACAGAATCTGAAGCAGGTTTCAGGCTCCAAGCTGTCAGCACAGGGCCTGACATGGGGCTCGAACTCACAAAACACGAGAACATGACCTGAGCTGAAGTCGGATCCCTAAAGGACTGAGCCAACCAGGTGCCCCTCACGTTCTTTAACACTCGTAAAAGTACTCAATTTTGTATTTCTTTTTGGGTCAGTTTTGTTAAACTATATTCTCCCAGGAATTTTCCCATTTCATTCTATTTTCAAGTCTATCAGTAAAAAACTGCTCACAGAATTATCTTTTCAGTCTGTACACAATCTATACTCATATCTCTTTTCTCATTGGAAATATTTTTGTGTTTTTTGGTGTATGCATTCTTTTTTCAATTTTCATTCTTTAGTCAATGTTGGTAGAAGCTTGTCTATTCTTGCAGTCTTTTCAAGGAACCAACCTATGGCTTTACTGACGCCCTCTGCTGTTGGAAGGAGGCAGCGAGAGGACGTGACTCTGGGTTGACCTAAGCAATGAGAGGCTTCTCTTCAGAAGGTTCCACCCAACATTCGCATGGACACAGCCTTGAGAACGTAAGGTGTTGCTGGGATTATCTGGACTAAATATGTGACCGAATCCAGTTAAAGCCTCTATATAAACGTTTGAGATGTGCGGGGAGGGTGCACGTGTGTGTCTTGTCTGTGTGTGCACGTGCACCGAATGATCTCCATTTGCGGCAAACCAAGGCAAGTCTCCTAAGTTCCCTTGCTTATTCAACCTGCCACCCGTCAATCTGGAGTGGCCAGCCTCTTTCTTTGTTCCTTCTTGTGCTCTTCAGACAGGCTGGACTCAGATTTCAGGGAAATCTGGAGTCTGTAAACCGACACCTACTGTCTGTTCCTTGTTTAATATCCCCAACAGCAACGCTGCTATTCGGCATACTCCTCCTAGAAAGTGTCCCAATTTCCTGCAAGCTCAGCAATGTATCAAAAAGTATGTTTTACACAGTATTCAGAATCTAGCTGCTTTGCTAGAGCCACCCAGACTATCTAGCCTGCTATGTATTCTGAAATATTTTATTTTTATTTTATTTTTATTTGAGAGAAAGATAGAGCGAGCACATGCAAGGGGCAGAGGAAGAGAGAGAATCTTAACCAGGCTCCATGCTAATGTGGAGCTTCATGTGAGGCTCAATCCCAGGACTCCGGGATCAAGACGGAGGTGAAATCAAGAGCTGGTGGCTCAAGTGAATGAGCCATTCAGGTGCCTGCTGAAATATTTTAAAAATTCTCTTTGGGGCACCTGGGTGGCTCAGTCAGTTAAGCAGCTGACTTCAGCTCAAGTCATGATCTTCTGGTTTGAGCCCTGTGTTGGGCAGAGACTGGAGCTCACTTCAGATTGTGTGTGTGTGTGTGTGTGTGTGTGTGTGTGTTGTGTGTGTGT
>NW_027531912.1:547905-549760 GCF_008692635.1 Crocuta crocuta
TGTGTGTGTGTGTGTGTGTGTGTGTGTGTGTGTCTGTGTGTGTGTGTCTGTCCCTCCCCATTTGCATTGTCTCTCGCCCTCAAAAATAAACATTTAAAAAAATTCTTTTTAATTCTCAATTGTTTCTCAAGATTTACAAATAATACAGAGTTTTACCAGGTTAATCTCTCTTGTTTATTCTGTCCTAGTTTTAAACATGTGTGTGCGCGCACGTGTGTGTACACACACTCTTCCCCACAGCTATTGTACTCTGAATTCTATCCATGATTTTTCTTCTGTGTCAGCCAATTCTAACATCCCCAGGATAGCATTTATAATATAATCTTATTTTAGCAAGTGTTACTGCAAAGTTAAAAAGGCAGAATACAAATAACTCTGTATTTGCTAATTCTCTGAAAGAAATCTAATGAGATTAGACTGCTTGGCAAGAGTAGGTAATGTAGAAAACCAGAAATCTTTAATTTCTAAATGTGCCAAGCATAGTACAGGAACCCAGAAAATACCTGTTTAATCAATACAGAAGTCACAGAATCACTTAATTCTTCAATATAAAAAGATCCTTTGTTTGGGAGAGTCAATAAAATCTACTTTATTATATCATGATCAGAATTATACTGGGAGAGAAGAGTTAGAAAAGTGAAAATATGGTGCATTACCCTGAAAAAGTACTACAAGCATACTTACCAGAATTCTCATCTGCTTGGCTCATACTGTCCAGAACGTCCTGATCCCCTTCTGCAGCTATATACGCCCAGGTGCCAGCCTCGTCTCTCGTATTTCTCCTTTCTCTAGGTAACTGCTTGTTTTCCTTGCTTTTGTGATCTTCTGATATTTTATAATCTGGTGGTGTTTCTTCTCTTTTCCGATTAGTCTCAGGAAGATCGTTTTTTTCTTCTGGAGTTAATTTAAATAAGTCAAATGCATTTCTGATTTCCTTAAATGCTAATGAAAAAATATAATTGAGAATAAATATGACTCACAAATTTCTGTTGTAATCAAAAGAAAATGTGGGTGTTTAAGAAATAGTAAGAACTTGAAATTTTTACTAACATCTGCCTTGGTTATAAAGCATGATCAGATTTACTATCAAAGCCGTGAACTTGTTTCACTGGCCTTTCTACTGGATGCTCAATATTTAGAGAGGTGTCTAAAGTAAATGGCTTTTAAATTAGGTGTTTGGAACTACTGCCAGTTTTGTCAACTGAACACAGTGAGTCTCAAAATAATCCTAGTCATGACACCACTGTCCTTCTGCTAAAACAACTGCCTACAATTGTATCCTAACGTTAACCTTGCACAAAAATGACTCCTGGTGGTGAGCGGGAGAAACAGAAGGGTGTGAGCACACTGACCATGCACCTGGTAAAATTACACCTGATGTCTGTGAACATCCACTCAGCTTTTAACTAAAGACATAAGTGGAAAGAAGACTGGCAAAACAATAGATGTAACAATAATAAGCCCCCAAAAGGGTAGAACAGAACAAAATTAGGAAGAACTCCGTTATAAACGCAGGGAACAAAGCAGACAGATTTTATTAGCAGGGAGGTTGAAAACTGGCTTCCTAGCGACTACCATTACAAACGGAATGAAAAGCAGTTTAAGACTACATATTCCAAGTGTATCTGAGGAAGAAAAAAATTAGCTCCAAATGTACCATGTTTTGAATCTCTACTCTTTGAAGAATGATACATGTTTAAAGCTAAGTTACTCTGAATAGAAACCGGTTAGTTATAACTACTTTATGCAAAATCCATCAAATCAAGTGGTCCTTCCCAGCTTCCAATATGCTACTACTTACTGCTAAGTCCCAGCCGAGGCTGCAACCAAAATCTAACTTAAATATTACCTCACA
>NW_027531912.1:549936-580285 GCF_008692635.1 Crocuta crocuta
CTGAGAAATTATCTCTCAGAATCACTGCTGCATGAGAACATGTGTTCCAAGTGCTTTTGGCACATGAACTAAAATAACCATTGGGGTTTATTTAAAAACTATAATGGTGAATGTACCCGATTCTAGTATTGACATATCATAGATTCTCAAGTATGGTGTATCTTGATGTGATACAAAATTTATATCCAGTATTATATGTATACAAATGACTCAATGCTAAATACAATAAATGTATTAACAGTAATTTGTCTCATTTAGCATCCACTATAAGAGACATTTACTCTTCCACCACAACTGGTTTATCATGTACTAGATCAAGTAATGGTGTATTCCATCAAAAGGAGAAACAACGAAGTTAATGGAAGAGAAAAATAATTAATCACAGAAATATGAATTGCGGTATAATAAACTAAAGTAACTGTTTAAACAAAAGTAGCATAAAGTTCTAAATTATTCAGTGAATTAAAGTTTCTAGTTCTATGACACTGCGGTTAGAAAAGAGACACGGTCTTCACAGTAAACTAAATTTTTGTGTAAAAGACTGCAATGGTAAATGATACAATGTTAGTTTTCACACTCACTCTTTAATCCCTTTGGCTCTTTACGACCTTTTTCTTCCTTGTCCAAATCATGCCTTTTCTGGTATTTTTCTTTGGGTTCATTTTTTTTAATCTCTTTCTCCTAAAAGAGACATATGTAAGATCCAAAATAAGGGCAGAGAAGACACTGATACTCTATATCTGAAGACTGGAAAATGCAGGTTCCTGGCCCCAGTGACTGTGCTGGGTACTATGGCACATGATCACGGATTATTAAATGCTTTTGCACATTAACTGCCTCAAGATTATTCCTCATCTGTGATGATTTATAAAAATATCAAATTCAAAACTCAATAACTCACTCTACAGATTTCTTCATTATTAAAAATAAAGAAAATTCCAAACAAATTTTCCTCCAGTCTTACTAACCAAACATGACTATTTTTATTTCTCAACATTCTCCCTTCTGATCATTGTAAATCTGCATATTTTTGTTGTTTAAAATTTATTTTCCTTTATTTATATCCCTTAGATTTTTTTACACAACTGGCTTCATATGTACAATTTTCTTCACTGTAACATTTTAGAAACTTTTCTATTTTTGCTACATTGACCTCATAACTAATATTTCAATGGTACATAATACTCCCAAACTTGACACAACAATATTTTCCTAATTATTTCCCTCATGGCTCAACAGACTGGTATGGGTTTTAGTGAGGCTAACACTGCCATAAGTGTCTTTGTATACCTAGCTTTTTCTTCCTTTAAAATGATTTCCTTAAGATAAATCCACAGACAGAGAATAATGGATGGAAAAAAATTTCTTTTTCATAGCCCATGATATTGTATTTATGTATACCTTCATAATGTGGGAAATACTTACATTTTGAAGCCATATGAAAATAATTTTTATAATGGGATAAAATCCTATTAAAACACATTTTTATAAGATTTAAAAGATTCACAATAGTGCTTATTATTTAAGTAAAAAAGTAGTATATTCTTTATTATTATTATTTAATTTATTTTTAAAATTTACATCTAAGTTAGTTAGCATATGGTGCAACAATGATTTCAGGAGTAGATTCCTTAATGCCCCTCACCCATTTAGTCCATCCCCCCCGCCACAGCCCCTCCAGTAACCCTGTGTTTGTTTTCCATATTTAAGAGTCTCTTATGTTTTGTCCCCTCCCTGTTTTTATATTATTTTTGCCTCCCTTCCCTTATGTTCATGTGTTTTGTATCTTAAAGTCCTCATAGGAGTGAAGTCATACGATACTTGTCTTTCTCTGACTAATTTCGCTCAGCATAACACCTCTAGTTCCATCTACATAGTTGCAAATGGCAAGATTTCATCCTTTTTGATTGCCGAGTAATACTCCATTGTGGTATATATATACCACATCTTCAGAAAGTAGTATATTCTTAAGACAATAGGGAAAATATCAAATAAGGTATGAAAAGCTGAGCTGATGAAGCTTATTTTCAGTTTTATTACACAATGTTACATATCAGCTGAGTAGCACAAAAAAAAAAAATTCTGGTTTTATTCACAAATTAGCCCTCAATTTTCTAGTTGTAGTCTAAAAGAAAGCAAATTTTAAGACTAAGAGATAAGGATGGGAGGTCCAAAAGCTGGGTGATCTTCAGCCTTTATAACTGCCTATTCTAATCACACATTAAGTAACTCCTTAATCACAGAAAAACTATTCTTATAGTTTGTTACATTTTCCTTTTTGTTTTTGTGAAATTTCTTAAATATTCAAAAGAGTGCCAGCTTGATCTGAGCATTTCTGTACTCCGTCAGACTCTGACTGCCCTTCAACTGACCCGCCCCCCAGAACTTACCTCCCCAGCTGGGTCGGTGGACCTGAGGCCCCTCTCCTCCACACCAGCTCTTGTGCTCCTCTGGGTCTGGGCGGGGGCAGGCGTCAGCTTATCTAACTCTGTGGTGCTTCTGCCTCTGTCCTGACTCCTTTGCTTCTTAGGTATAGGTTTCTTCTCTAGGAGGAGGCTCCTGTTTTCCAGTGTTTTGCTCTCTTTAAGTTCCTCAGTCTTTCTCAGTTTTTTTCTTTTTCTCTTTGCTTTGACGTCAGCATCCTCATCAGCACTCACAGAGCCATCTGGCTGTTTATCAAAAACATCGTGAATTGCATCTTGCCCTGCTTTATCTTTTGCACTTTTAATCTTCTGTTTCTCTTCTCTGTTGTCAGAATGTAAATCTTCACTGTCATCATCTTGAAAAGGGGAGTCATTAAGTACACTTGATTCAGATTCCAACTGAGATTCAACACACTTCTCTTTTTTTGTTTTTCTGTTTTCTTTGGAATCTTCTCTTATTTTTGCCTTTAAATCTCTGACATCACCCTTTTTACCTTTCTTTAATTCCTTAGTTTCTTTTGTGTCCTCTTTTTTGGGCTTTTTGGATTCCTTTATTTCTTCTTTGGCTTCTGAAATTCTTTTCTTTGTCCTTAAATCAAAAACTAAACTTTCAGAGGAGCTCTCCAGGTCTGGTTTGGATTTATCTTTTAGCTTCCCAGTCTTTGCTTTTCTCTTTTTCAGATCATCTGGACTTTTCTCTTCTCTATGCCTCAATTTTTTCTTTTTTTTCTTTGGAGAAGTATCTTCTTTTGTGTCACTTTGCTGATCACTATCAGAATTTGCCTCAAATATGTCATTATTTAAGGACAGTCTCTATAAGATATAAAAAAGGCTTAAACACTCATTAACATAGTAATCTGAAAAGTAGTACTAATGAAATCTGGTAGTAATGCTTTCTTTTCCCCCAAGCAGTTTCTCTATCTTTTTAAAAGTATTAATTGAAGTTGTCTATTGCTTATGTCCCTGATTTAGCATGTAGGTCTTGGTTGTGATAGCGAGCATCGTTTTTAAATGAAAGCATATAAACACAGTGAAAAAAATGTTAGTGCCACTGAAGGCCCTAAACTAAAGCAGAAGTGAATAATAATGGCCTTATGAATGGTGGTTTTACATGATCTAAAGTTAGAATTTTCAAAAAACATCAAGAAAGTAATTGTACAGGGGCGCCTGGGTGGCTTAGTCGGTTAAGCATCCGACCTTCGCTCAGGTCATGATCTCGCGGTTCGTGGGTTCAAGCCCCATGTCAGGCTCTGTGCTGACTGCCAGCTCAGAGCCTGGAGCCTGTCAGAGTGTCACTCCCTCTCTCTCTGACCCTCCCCTGCTCACGCGGTCTCTCTCTGTCTCCTAGAAATAAATAAAAAAAAAAAAAAAAAAAAAAGAAAGAAAGTAATTGGTACAGAACTGGTTGTCAAAAACGTAGTTACCAATCCAAAAGCAAGGTTTTTTAAAGGCTGGATCTTAAATATCCTTAAACTTGCTCTTGTATTTCACAGCTACATAAGGGATAAGCAAGACTGCACACAAATCTTACTTCCCTAACTGATCTGATTTGTGTTGTATAATCTGAAATACCTTCTATGGAAAATATATTGTCCTTTTCTAAAAAATACCAAAACAAACCCCATAAATTAACAAACAAAACCACAAAATTATAATAAAATTATAATTAAAATTATAATACTTATAGACACAAAAATACTATGCAAAGTATTTTTAGTTCCCATTTCCCCAAATTCTTTCTTCTAAATGACTTGGGAGTGGTAAGGGAGGGAAAAGATAGGTACATTTACCAAATGTTTTCCCAATAGCATGTCAGAAATGAATGCCACGAAGGTTACAGAAACGGTGAGAGTGCAGTGGAGCTGGGGCAAGGTTTTCAATCTCCCTGAATCGCTCCATAAAAAGACAAGGTTAGGGTGCCTGGCTGGTTCAGTCGGCAGAACAGGTGACTCTTATTTTTTTAAAGAAGTTTTTTAAATGTTTATTTTTGAGGGGGGGGCAGAGAGAGAAGAGGACAGAGGATCCCAAGCAGGCCCCGCACTGCCAGCACAGAGCCTGATGCAGGGCTTGCGCTCACGAACTGTGAGATCATGACTGGAGCTACCCAGGCGCCCCTGCAAGTATTATTTTAAATGTGGTTGAGACTCAAACTGTAGGGAAAGAAGATCCACATTCAGTCCTTAAAGACTTCAAATAATTAAGAATCTATCTCTTGTGAAAATTTTCACTATATAGTTCTCAGTTCGAGAACCTCTGCCAGTATTCTAAAAATAATTACAATAATTGCTAATGTAAAAGAAAACTAAAAGTAAAAGCAAGAAGTTGAGTAAGAGTTGGTTCAATTTATAAACAGAAGCTATGAATGAAATTTACATGGGATAGTACAATGGGAAAGTCTTACAAGATTCATAAAGCCAATTCAATTATTTGTGGAATAAGAGGACTAAGGATAAAACAATAGACAAATTCATAGACGAAAACTCTTACCCCAAGTTTTTACATCTGTTTTAATATTATCCCATACTAGCCGCCCATCAAATCTTTTTCTAAACTGATGACACAAGTTTAACTTATCTAAGCTCAGCTCCTTTGATCTCTTTATCCTTCCTTTTTATCAAAAAGAGCTTACTATGGGGCGCCTGGGTGGCTCAATCAGTTAAGCATCTGACTTTGGCTCAGGTCATGATCTCACAGTTCATGGGTTCGAGCCCCAGGTCGGGCTCTGTGCTGACAGCTAGCTCAGAGCCTGGAGCCTGTTTCAGATTCTGTGTTTCCCTCTCTCCCTGACCCTTCCCTGCTTACGCGGTCTCTCACTCAGAAATAAATAAAACATTTTAAAAAATTAAAAAAAAAAAAGAGCTTACTAAAAAGCAGTGAAGTAGCTAAAAACTAAAGTCAGAATAGAAGCGAAAAACAAAAGACTTGGATAATCAAATCTGTGAATAATATGTAATAGATTAAAATTTATAGCTTTATAAAATGACCTAAGATTTATTTTATTTTAATTAGCATATAAATCAGACATAAGAAATATGTTAATAATGCAGACAAAATATAAAAGTATGCACTGCATAGTGGTAACATGAATAGTACAGAATATATTCCTAAGATACACAAAAACAAGATGCTCTCACACTTGGACAAATAAAGTTCTGACATGTTTTTAACACCCCATTTTCACCTTACTCTTTAGTGAAAGGAAAATATTAATCAGCATGTCCAAACTACACTTGTTCATCAACTGTGATCATAGGTTGACAACAGAAAGAAGAGTTTGGCAAAAATCAATTTAAACATTCTATAAGAATCAATTAGCTATACAGAATTTACAATAGGAAAACTATACATTTTATTATTATTTATAAATTCTTTACTGTACTTTCCTCATATCACTGAAGTCTGTAAGTTTATTGTACTAAAAAAAGAAAAATGAAATAACATATAATACCTGAATATCCTTCTTGACTGGCTTAGCTTTGTTCTCCACCATTTTCTTCCTAAATTCAAGAAGAACTTCTTTACAGTCCTCAAGATGAATCTCAGGCTCCCAGGTATCATCATCTGATGTGTATCCTTTCCATCGAACTTTGTAAAGGATTTTACCCTGTTACAGAATTAAAAACAGGCAAATAAAGGATATTAAATTTGATAATCTAAGTGATTAAATTTCCCGAAACATAAAACCCTGAGAATGCACGAATAAACTTGAAATGGAGATTATCATTATAAAGTATATTCATCTCTTGAAGCTAGTGGGCTTAAGAAAAATCAGTGTCACATCAAAAGTAAAAATAAACAAATGGGACTATATCAAACTAAAAAGCTTCTATACTACAAAAATGAAAAAGCAACCTACTGAATTGGAAAATATTTGCAAATCACATGTCTGATACAGGGTTAATATCCAAAACATATAAAGAACTCATACAACTCAATCAAAAAATCCCCAAAACAATCGGATTAAAAATGGGACAGATCTTTCCAAAGAAGCCATATAGATGGCCAAGGAGGAAAGATGGCCAACAAACACATGAAAAGATGCTCACCATCACTCATCATTAGGGAAATGAAAATCAAAGACACCATGAGATCTCACCTCATACCTGTTATTATAAAAATTAAAAAAAAAAAAAAACCCACAAGAAATAACAAGTAGTAGCAAGGATGAGGAAAAAATGAAAACCCCTGTGCAATGCCGGTGAGAATGCAAACTGGTTTAGCCACCATGCAAAAACAGTATAAAGGTTCCTCAAAAAATTAAAAAAACACAAACTACCATATGATCTAGCAGTTCCATTTCTGGGTATTTATCTGAGGAAAACAAAAACACTAACTTAAAAAGATAAATGTACCCCCATGTTCACTGCAGAATCACTTCAATAGCCAAAAAGTGGAAATAGCCCAAGTGTCCTCAACAGATGAAGAAAATGTCGTGTGTGTGTGTGTACACACACATACATACACACACTTGTGCATGCATACACACACGATGGAATATTATTTGGCCATAAAAAAGAATGGAATCTTGCCATAAGCAACATGTTTGGACCTCAGGGACATTATACTAAATAAGTCAGACAAATACTGCATGATCTCACTTATGTACGGAGGGTAACAAAACAAAATGAAAACCCAAACTCACAGATAACAAGAACAGACTGGAGGTTGCCAGAGGCAGGGGTTAAGAGTAGAAGATAAGATGAAGGGGGTCAAAAGTCACTGACTTCCAGTCATAAAAGAACTCATAGGGATGTAATGTGCAGCACGGTGACCACAGTTAATAATACTGTACTGCATACTTATAAGTTGGTAAGAAAACAGATCTTAAAAGTTCTCATAAGAAAAAAGTTTGTAACTATGTAAGATGATGGATGTTAACTAGACTTAACTGTGATGATTTTGCAGTGCATAAAAATATTGAATCATATGTTGTACACCTGAAACTAATACTAATACTACTGGCATATGTCAATTATACCTCAATTTTTAAAAATTAAAATACATAAGCCATATTACTGATCTACTATTTATAAGTTGAAGATTGAGGTCTTTCTCTGATTATATAAGCAATATGTAATCTTTGAAAATGAATAAAAAGGAGGAAGAAAACAAAAACCACTCATAGAATACAGATAACAATTCGACCTATTTCCCACTCTACATTTACAAATGTATTAATAAATGTCATCATAAATATGTATTTCACACATATTGCTTAGAACACTAAGTGTATCATTTAGATACTTATCTAATACTATCATTTTACTTTCTTTTTTCACTTAGATATGGAACATTTCTTGTTTTAATTTTTTAAAATTTTTAAAAATGTTTTATTTATTTCTGAGAGAGAGAGAGAGAGAGAGAGAGAGAGAGTGTGAACAGGGGTCAGAGAGAGAGGGAGACACAGACTCCGAAACAGGCTCCAGGCTCTGAGCTAGCTGTCAGCACAGAGCCCAACGCCGGGCTCAAACCCATGAACCATGAGATCATGACCTAAGCCAAAGTCAGACGCTTAACCGACTGAGCCACCCAGGTACCCCTTAATATTTTTCAAAAGTATGATTTTTACTGATTGTTCTAAGTACAATAAAAAATACAAAAAAACCTCTCCCTTTGGAAACCAAAAGTTGTTTTTCCAATTTCTGTTTAAGCAAGGCTACTACATACTTGTGCATCTCTGATCAGGTTGCTACGATAAAGTCCCCAAAGACAGATCAATTGGAGCAAATAATAAAGCCATTTAAACACTGTTAAGAGTCACCTAGGTGGCTGTTGGTTTGAGCATCCAACTTCAGCTCAGGTCATGATCTCGTGGTTTGCAGTTTGAGCCCTGTGTCGGGGTCTGTGCTGACAGCTCAGAGCCTGGAGCCTGCTTCAGATTCTGTGTCCCCCTCTCTCTCTGCCCCTCCCCTACTTGCATTGTTTCTCTCTCTCTCTCTCTCACAAAAATAAACATTAAAAAAATTTTTCATACAAAAAATTTATACAAAATTTATACAAGAGCTGGCTGTCAGCACAGAGCCCGACGCGGGGCTTGAACCCACAAACCATGAGATCATGACCTGAGCCGAAGTCGGATGCTCAACCGACGGAGCCACCCAGGCGCCCCTGGTTTTACATTTTTAAATGTTTGAAAACAAATCAAAAGAAGAATTACACTGGAATCAAGTATTTTACAAGTCTATCATCCATGGCCTAAATCCTGGCATTTATTAGCTCATTTAATCTTTACAACAACACTGTGAAGTACTATTACTCATTTTATAGAGGAAAGTGAAGCTTCTAGAAAAAGTAACTAGTAAAAGTTACACAGCTCAAGAGTAATTCAGCTGAAATTAAAACCCAATGGCACCTAACCAGTTTTTGCATATGTAACGTTATCCGACACAGTGAGGGCAGGATGTGTTAAGTGCCCAAGGGCGGATGCAGTTAACACATCTCAAGAGAGATCACTGTCTTGGAGAGAAGGAAGGATTTTTAGGAGAATGAGGTCATGTCTTCACCATGAACATTAACTGTAAAACACAATTTTGCCTCTCAACCGACAAAGTATGTAACGTTTACTATATGGCAATTTACCAAAGTCTGCTGACTTCAGCTCTATGACCACTTACAGAATTATTATGCCATTCATTTTTTCTTTCAAAAATTACCTACAATGCACCAACTTTCACCACTGCTATTCAACACCGTACCAGGAGTTCTAGCCAGAGCAATTAAAAGATGTAAAAGGCATTCAAGTTAGAAAGGAAGAAGTACAACTATATTCATTCTATATAGAAACTCCAAAGAATCACAAGAAAATGACTACATTTAATAAATTCAGTTTGAGTAGTACAAGAGTAACACAATAATCAGTTGTGCTTCTACACACATGTAATGCACAGTCCAATTTTTTCCAAGTTTTTCCCTTCAATTTTTATTTTAATTCCAGTGAGTAAACACACAGTGCTGTATTAGTTTCAGGTGTGCAATATAGTAGTTCTACACTTCCATAATCGCCCTGTGTTCATCATGACAAGGGCATTCCTTAATGCCCCTCACCTATGTAACCTACACCCCATCTGCCACCCCTCTGGTAACCTTCAGTGTGTTCTCTATAATTGTGCTTCTTGATTTGTCTCAGTCTCTCTCTTTTTGCTCTTTGCTTGTTTGCTGTTTCTTAAATTCCACATGAATGAAATCATATGGTATTTGACTCTGACTTATTTCACTTAGCATTATACTCTCTAGCTCCATCATTGTCATTGCAAATGGCAAGATTTCACTCTTTTTGAGCTGCATAATATGCCATTATATATACACACACACACATCTTTATCCATTCATCCATCGATGGACACCTGGCTGCTTCCATATCTTGGCTATTATATAATACTGCTATAAATACAGGGGTGCATGTATCCCTTTGAATTAGTGTTCTTGTACTATTTGGATAAACACCCTGTAGTCTGCTAGATGAAAAGGTAGTTCTATTTTTAACTTTTTGAAGAAGCTTCATACTGTTTTCCACATCTGTGTATCTTCTTGGCAAAAATATCTGCTCGTGCCTTCTGCTCATTTCTTAAGTGGATTTTTGGGTGTTGAGTTTTATTAGTTCTTTATACATTTTGGATACGAACCCTTTATTAGATATGTCACTTGCAAATATCTTCTCTCATTCTTCAGGTTAACTTTTAGTTTTGTTGACTGTTCCTTCACTGTGCAGAAGCTTTTTATTCTGATATAGTCCCAATAGTTTTTTGCTTTTGTTTCCCTTGCCTTAGGAGACCTATCTAGAAAAAAGTTGCTATGGCTGATGTCCGAGAAATTTGTACCTGTGCTCTCTTCTAGGATTTTTACGGTTTCAGGTTTTACATTTAGGTCTTCAATTAATTTCTTCCCCCTGTACAGTATAAGAAAGGGTTCCAGTTTTCCCTTTGTTTTCTTCCATTATTCCATTTGTTGAAAAGACTGTCCTTTTCTAAATGGATACTCTTTCCTGCTTTGTCAAAAATTAACCGACCATTATAATTGTGGGTTTACTTCTGGTCTTCTATTCTGTTCCATTGATCTATGTGTCTATTTTTGTCCCAGTACCATACTGTTTTGATTACTACAGCTTTGTAATATAACTTGAAGTCCAGAATTGCGAGGCCTTTAGCTTTGCTTTCTTTTTTCTCCCCTGCAAGATTCCTTTGGTTATTTGGGGTCTTCTGTGGTTCCATACAAACTTTAGGATTCTCTGCTCCAAGAAATGGTTCCTAAAAATTTCAGGTTCCATGAAAAATGCTATTGGTATTTTGATAGAGATTACAATAAGCATGTAGATTGCTTTGGGTAGTACAGACATTTTAACAATATTTACCCTTCCAATCTATGAGCAGGAATGTCTTCCCATTATTTGTGCCATCTTCAATTTCTTTCATCAGAGTTTTATAGTTTCCAGAGTACAGGTCTTTCACCTCTTTGGTTAGGTTATTCCTAGGAATCTTATTTTTGGTGCAACTGTAAATGAGATCATTTTCTTAATTTCTCTTTCTGCCGCTTCACTATTGGTGTATAGAAATGCAACAAAATTCTGTAAATTGATTTTGTATCCTGTGACTTTATTAAATTCGTTTACCAGTTCTAGCAGGTTTTTGTGGAGTCTGTGGGGGTTTTCTGTATAGAATATCATGTCATCTGCAAACAATGACAATTTTACTACTTTCTTACCAATCTGGATGGCTTTCATTTCTTTTTATTGCCTGACTTTGTTATTCAACATTGAATAAAAGTGGTGAGAGTGGGAAAAAGCTCAGTTTTTTCCCCATTAAGGATAATGTTAGCTGTGGGTTTTCCATATATAGTCTTTATCATATTAAAGTATGTTCCCTCTAAACCTACTTATTTGAGGGTTTTTATCATGAATGGATGTTATACTTTGTCAAATGCTTTTTCTACAACTGGAAATGATCCTATAGGTTCTTATCTTTTCTTCTTTATTAAGTTTATTTTGAGAGAGTATGTACACATGTGCAAGTGGGGGAAGGGGAGAGAGATTGACAGAGAGATGGAGGGAGAGAGTGAGAGGGGGGAGAGACAGAGAGAGAGAGAGATGGAGGGAAGGAGAGAGACAGAGACAGAGACACAGAGACAGAGAATCTCAAGCAAGCTCCATGCTGTCTGCACTAGTCCAACGCGGGCTTCATCCCATGAACCATGAGATCATGACCTGAGCTGAAATCAAGAGTCGGATGCTCAACCAACTGAGCCACCCAGGTGCCCCATCATCCTTTCTCTTACTGACGTGATGTACCATGTTGATTGATTTGCAAATACTGAACCACCTTGGCAACACAGGAACAAATCCCACTCGACCATGGTGAATGATTTTTCTAATGTATTGTTAGATCTGGTTTCCTAGTATTTTGTTGAGGATTTTTGTATTTGTGTTCATCAGGGATATAGGTCTATAGTTCTCTTTTTTACTGCTGTCTTTATCTGGTTTTGGGATCAGGGTAATGCTGGCCTCATAGAATGAATTTGGAGGTTTTCCTTCCTTTTTAATTTTTTGGAATAGTTTGAGAATAGGTATTAACTCTTTAAATGTTTGGAAGAATTTGCCTATGAAGTCATCAGGTTCTGGACTTTTGCTTGTTGGGAGATTAAAAAAAAAAATTTTTAATGTTTTATTTATTTCTGAGAGAGAGACAGCGTGAGCAGGGGAGGGTCAGAGAGGGAGGAGGGAGGCAAGATGGCGGAGAGGTAGGGAGCTCCCTGCATTTCGCTTGCACCCATCTCTCAACCAGAGAAGGCCTGAAGTCATAGGACACTGAGCCACAGGAGTCTGGGAAGAGAAAGAGACAGAATACACTGAGAAGGCAACCTCATAAGTGCATGAGTGCGAACTGGGGAAGATAAACGCAGGCGGGGACAGGAGATACGGAGGGAGGGGACGGAGCCCCCTCTGCGGGAGCCGCGGCAAGTCGAGGGGAAAGGAAAGAGCGGCTGAAACTGGTCAAGACACTGTCCCTGTCCCTGGAGAAGAGAAAAACCTTGGCTTGGAAAGGGAGTGTTTTTAGTTCTGGCTGGGGTGCTGACTTTGAACCAGGTGCCCCTGGTCCCATAGGGCGTCAGGAAAAACTGCTCTGCTGCGCTCCCGGCACCACCCCCGGCGGCGGTGTGGACGCTGCGGGCCTGAGTTCCCCGAGCCTGACCCCTGGCAGCGCTGAGGCGTCCGATCCCAGGTCATGCGGCTGCTTGACCCTGGCGGACCTGAGGCTGTGCCCCCCCCCCCACTTGACCCCCGGCAGCAGGGAAGCAGCGACCTGCAGGACTGTGTTGCGAAGGAACCTGGAAATGAGAAGGGGCGTGGGGCATAGAAGCAGCCCACCCTGGCTACGCCTGCAGCACAAGGATATCAGGACCCCAGCACAAGGAGTGATTTGCAATGCTTGGTTGAGAAGGGACTGGGGCGATGCCATTTTCTCCCCACAACCACCAAGGTGGGGCCTTAGTGAGCCACCAGCGGATACAGTGGAGGTGAGACCTGTCTACACCAAACCATGCCCGTCTCCACCAGAGAGCTGCCTGTTTGTTTGTTTTTTAACCTGAGCCTGGGGCAAGACCAACTTGGGTGCACTGCCATGATTAATCCTAGATAATTCTTTCTACTCGGATATATTCTCCCTTTTCTCATTTGTAACCCTCTACTCTGCTGGTCGGGGCACTCTGGTCACTGGTTTGCTTAAACAGTCACATTTAATCCACTCTCTAGATGTACACTCTATACCTCCATCGCTACCTTTTTCTTTCTCTTTCTATGGAGGAATAGGACTATATAGTTTCTCTAAGTAACATCTTCATTTCTTTCTCCACACCTCTAACCATATTCTCTGATATCTCCCTCTGAATCAAGCCTATTAGTCTCTCTGCCTGGTCATTTCATTTCCAATTTCACTTTCTCCCCACCCTGTCATTTCTCTCCTTGTATATGCGCTTCTATCAGCACTGCCTACACCTGGCTCTTTATTTGTAGCTGGGAATTCTGGTTTTATGCTTTTAGTCTGTCCTTTGTCTTTTGGGCTTTTTCTTTTTTCTTTTCTTTTCTTTATTTTTTATTAATTTTTATTTTTATTATATATTTTCACTCCTTCCTTTTTTTTTGTTTTTTGTCCCTTCCTTTTTTTCTTTTTCTTTTTCCCTTTCAGTTTGCATGAATTTGTCTGTGTGTTTGTGTACCTTTGTTCCCTGTGTGGTTGTCTGTTTTCTTTTCCAGGGCTGCCTCAAGAAACAAGCCAAAGTACACATGATAGAGTGTCCCAAATACCACTACGAGTAGGGAAACAAAATAACCAAAATCTAAACAAGAGAAACCAAGAGACACCATTCAGAGAACACTTCCTGAATGGACAGGCCCTGGACAGTCAAAGAGCCCTCATTAATATAGCAGCACCAACAGGGGCAGAGTGCACAACTAGCTTTTAAAATTAACAAGAGATAGAAAGCTGACCAAAATGACGCAACAGAAGAACTCTCCTTCAAAGAAATTCCAGGAAGAATTGACAGCTAAAGAACTGCTCAAAACAGATATAAGCAACTAACTGAACAAGAATTTAGAATAGTCATAAAATTAATCGTTGCGCTTGAAAAAAGCATGGAAGACATCAGAGAAACTATTGCTACAAAGACAATAAAGCTTAAAAATAGTTGTGTATTAAAAAATGCTATAGATGATATACATAATAAAATAGAGGCGTCCAATGCACGGATTGAAGAGGCAGAGAGGAGAATGAGTGATTTAGAAGACACAATTATAGAAAGAGAGGAAGCTGAGAAAAAGAGATACATTGATCCAGGAACACAAAAGGAGAGTTCGAGAGCTGAGAGATACAATCAAACAGAATAATATCCATATCAAAGGAATTCCAGAAGAGGAAGAGAGGAAAAGGCACTGAAGGAGTCCTTGAACAANGACCCTATTAAAGAACGAATGGGACAATCAGGTAATTAGAGAAGAAATTAAAAAATATATGGAAACAAATGAAAATGAAAATACAACAATCCAAACTCTATGGGATGCGGCGAAATCAGTCCTAAGAGGAAAGTACATTGCACTCCAGGCCTATTTCAGAAATTAGAAAACGCGCAAGTACAAAATCTTACAGTGCACTGAAAGCAACTAGAGGCAGAGCAACAGGAGCACCCCAAACCCAGTAGAAGAAGGGAAATAATAAAAATCAGGGCAGAAATAAACAATATAGAAATAAAAAAAAAAAAAAACAAATGAAAAGNATTCACACGGGAAGAGATAGAAAATCTAAGCAGACCCATAACTAGTGAGGAAATCGAAACAGTTATCAAAAAATCTCCCAACAAATAAGAGCCCAGGGCCAGATGGCTTCCCTGGGAAATTCTACCAGACGTTTAAAACAGAATTAATACCCATTCTTCTCAAGCTATTCCAAAAAACAGAAATCAAAGGAAAACTTCCGGACTCATTTTATGAAACCAGCATCACTTTCCCAAGCCAGACAGAGACCCAGCAAAAAAAAGAGAACTACAGGCCAATATCCTTGATGAATATGGGTGCAAAAAATCCACAGCAAGATACTTACAGATTGAATCCATCAGCACATAAAAAGAATTACCCACCATGATCAAGTGGGATTCATTCCTGGGTTACAGGTCTGGTTTAATATTCGCAAATCCATCATGTGATTCATCACATTAACAAAAGAAAAGATAAAACCCATATGATCCTGTCGATAGATGCAGAAAAAGCATTTGACAAGATACAGCATCCCTTCTTAATAAAAACCCTTGAGAAAGTCGGGACAGAATGAAATTACTTAAACATCATAAAAGCCATCTATGAGAGGCCCTCAGCTAACATCATCTTCAACAGGGAAAAACTGAGAGCTTTCCCCCTGAGATCCAGAACACGACAGGGATGTCCACTCTCACCACTGTTGTTTAATATAGTGCTGGAAGTCCTAGCATCAGCCATCAGACAACTAAGGAAATAAAAGGCATCAGAATTGGCAAAGAAGTCAAACTGTCACTTTTTGCAGACGACATGATACTCTACACAGAAAACCTGACAGACTCCACCAGAAGCCTACTAGAACTGATTCAAGAATTCAGCTAAGTTGCAGGATACAAAATCAATGTACAGAAATCGGTTGCATCTTTATACACCAATAATGAAGCAACAGAAAGAGAAATCAAGAAACTGATCCCATTCACAATTGCACAAAAAAACCATAAATTACCTAGGAATAAACCTAACCAAAGATACAGGAGATCTGTATGATGAAAACTACAGAAAAATTATGAAGGAAACTGAAGAAGACACAAAGAAATGGAAAAACATTCCATGCTTATGGATTGGAAGAATATTGTTAAAATATCATCACTACCCAAAGCCACCTACACATTCAATGCAATCCCAATCAAAATTGCACCAGCATTCTTCTCAAAACTAGAACAATCCTAAAATTTGTATGGAATCACAAAAGACCCCAAATAGCCAAAGTAATATTGAAGAAGAAAACCAAAACGGGAGGCATCACCATCCCAGACTTTAGCCTCTACTACAAAGCTGTCATCATCAAGACGGTATGGTATTGGTACAAAAACAGACACATAGACCAATGGAATAGAATAGAGAACTCAGAACTGGACCCACAAATGTATGGCCAACTATTCTTTGACAAAGCGGGAAATAGTATCCAATGGAAAAAAGACAGCCTCCTTAACAGCTGGTGCTGGGAAAACTGGAAAACAACATGCAAAAGAATGAAACTAGATCATTTTCTCACACCATACACAAAAATAAACTCCAAATGGGTAAAGGATCTGAATGTGAGACAGGAAACCATCAAAACCCGAGAAGAGAAAGCAGGAAAAAACCTCTGTGACCTCAACTGCAGCAATTTCTTACTTGACACATCCCCAAAGGCCAGGGAATCAAGGGCAAAAACGAACTACTGGGACCTCATCAAGATAAAAAGCTTCTGCATGGCAAAGGAAACAATCAATAAAATAGGCAACTGATAAAATGGGAAAAGATAGTTGCAAATGACCTATTAGATAAAGGGCTAGTATCCAAAATCTATAAGGAACTCATCAAACTCCACACCCAAAAATCAAATAATCCAGTGAAGAAATGGTAGAAGATATGAAAGACACTTCTCCAAAGGGAACATCCAGATGGCCAACAGACACATGAAACGATGCTCAGTGTCCCTCATCATCAGCGAGATACAAATCAAAACCACACCGAGATACCACCTCACCTCGGTCAGAGTGGCTAAAATGAACAAATCAGGAGACTCCAGATGCTGGTGAGGATGTAGAGAAACGGGCACCCTCTTACACTGTCGGTGGAAATGTAAACTGGTGCAGCCCCTCTCGAAAACAGTGTGGAGGTTCTTCAAAAAATTACCAGTAGAACTCCCCTATGACCCAGCAGTAGCACTGCTAGGGATTTACCCAAGGGACACAGGAGTGCTGATGCATAGCGGCACATGAACCCCAATGTTCATAGCAGCACTCTCAACAATAGCTGAAACATGGAAAGAGCCTAAGTGTCCATCAACGGACGAACGGATCAAGAAGATGTGGTTTATCTATACCATGGAATACTACATGGCAATGAGAAAGAATGAAATCTGGCCATATTAGCAACATGGATGGAACTCAAGGGTGTTATGCTGAGCGAAAGATGTCAGGCAGAGGACAGATACCATATGTTTGCACATATAGGTAGATTAGGAGGGACTTAACGGAGGACCATGGGGGAGAAGAAGGGGAAAAATAGTTGGGGAGAGGCAGAGAGACAAACCTTGAGAGACTCTTGAATACTGAGAACAAACTGAGGGCTGATGGGAGTGGGGGAAAGGGGAAGAGAGGTGATGGGCATGGGGGAGGGCACTTGGGATGAGCACTGGGTGTTATATGTAAACCAACTGGACTTAAACCAAGAAAAAAATTTTTTTCTTTAAATTTCTTAAAAAAAATTTTTTTTTCAGGTGGGAAGAAGAAAAAAGAGAGAAAGGGAGACACAGAATCTGAAACAGACTCCAGGTTCTGAGCTAGCTCTCAGTACAGAGCCTGCTGCGGAGCTCGAACCCACAAACCATGAAATCATGACCTGAAGTCAGATGCTCTACTGACTAAGCCATCCAGGTGCCCCAAGATTTTTGAATAGTAATTCAATTTCTTTGCTGGCTATTGGCCTGTTCAAATTTATTTTTCTTTCTGTTTTAGTGGTTTGTATGTTTCTAGAAATTTATCCATTTCTTCTAGGTTTTCCAATTTGCTGGCATACAGGTTTTCATAAAATTATCTTATGATTATTTATATTTCTATAGTGTTAGTTGTTACTTCTCTGCTTTCATTTGTGATTTTTATTTGAGTCCTCTTTTTTCTTGAAGTCTCTGGCTAGAAGTTTATCAATTTTTTTTCCCAAAGAACTACCTCCTGGTTTTACTGATCTGTTCTTTTGGGTTTTATTTTTTAGTTTCTGTATCATTTATTTCTACCCTAATCTTTATCATCATTTCCTTCCTTCTTTTTTTTTTCTTTTCTTTCTTTCCTTTTTTTTTTTTTTTTTTTTTTTTTTTTTTTGTTTTTTTTTTTTTTTTCTTTTTTTTTTTTTTGTTTTTTTTTTTGTTTGGTTATTCTTTTTAGCTCCTTTAGATGTAAGGTTAAATTGTTTAGTTGAGATAATTTTTGCTTCCTGAAGTAGGCCTGTATTGCTATAAACTTCCTCTAAGGACTACTTTTGTAGCATCTCAGAGGTTTTGGGACTGTTGTGTTTCAATTTTCATTCGTTTCCATGTACTTTTTAATTCCTTTTTTGATTTCCTGGTTCACCTATTTACTGTTTAGAAGCATTTTAACCTCCATGTATTTAAAGTCTTTCTAGATTTTTTTCTTCTAGTTGACTTCTAGTTTCACAGTGTTGTGTTCAAAAATATTCAACTTTGATCTTGAATTTGTTGAGGCTGGTTTTGTGAGCTAATATGTGATCTATTCTGGAGAATGTTCTGTGTGCACTTGAAAAGAATGTGTATTCTGCTCTTTTAGGATGGAATATTACGAACTTATCTGTTAAATCCATTTGATCCAGTGTGTCAATCAAAGTCATTGTTTCCCTGTTAATTTTCTGTTTAGATGATCTACTTATGTATGTGGGATGATAAAGCCCCCTACCATTACTGTACTGTTATTGTTTAGTTCCTTTATTTTTGTTGTTTTATGCATGGGTTTTCCCATGCTGGGTGCATAAATATTTAGAACTGTTGTATCTTCTTGTTGAATTGTCCCATTGTTATATAGTGTCTTTGTTTCTTGTTACAGTCTTTGTTTCAAAGTCTATTTTTTCCAACATAAGTATTATTACTCTAGCTTTCTTTCCGACATCTATTTGCATGATAGATGTTTCCCCATTTCCTCACTTCCAATCTGCAGATGTCCTTAGGTCTAAAACAAGTCTCTCATAGACTCTAGGTCTTTTATCTATTCTGACACCCCATGTCTTTTGATTGGAGTGTTTGGTCTACTTACATTCAAAGTAATTATTGGTAGATATGTATTTATTGCCATTTTATTAGTTATTTTATGGTTGTTTCTGAAGATTTTCTCTGATCTTTTCTTTCTTTCATGTTTTGTTGATTTTCTTTACTGATATAGATTTCTTTCTCTTTATCCTTTGTATGTTTATTAGTGGTTTTTGACATGGTTACCGCTATGTTTGTATACAATCTCTTTTACATATAGCAGTCTATATTAAGTTAATGGTTGTTTAAGTTTGAACTCATTTTCTCTCCTCTCCTCCCCACATTTTAGTAAGTATGTATATCATATATCCTTTCTTTTGTGAGTTCCCTGACTGATATTTTTACAGAAATATTCATTTTTACTGTATTTCATACCTCTATACTGTCACTTTGGGTCTATCCTTTCAAAGAGTCCTCTTTTATAGTTCTTTCAGGGCTGCTTTAGTGATCACAACTTTACTGACTGATTGTGTGGGAAACTTTCCTTCTATTCTGAATGATAGACTTGCTGGATACAGTATTCTTGGCTGCAGATTTTTCCGACTCAGCACATTGAATAGATCATGTCACTCCCTACTAGCCTGCCAAGTTTCTGCTGGGAAAAAATCTCCCGCTAGCCTTATAGGCTTTCCTTTGTAAGTTACTGTCTTCTGTTTTGCTGCTTTTAAGATTTTTTTCTTTATCACTGTATTTTGCAAACTGAATTACAGTATGTCTTGGCATGGATCTGCTTTGTTGATTTTTATAGAGGTTCTCTGTGCCTCCTGGATACGGATATCAGTTTCTTTCCCCAGATTAGGGAAGCCTTCAGCTATATTTCATTAAATAAATTTTCTGCCCCTTTTTCTCTCTTCTTCTTCTTATGGGACTCCTATAACACGAATATATTGATTGACAGAGTCACTGAGTTCCCTAAGCTATTATTTTTTAAATTTAATTTTATTTATTATATTTTTTAGAGAGAGATCGTAAACAGGGGAGAGTAGCAGAGGGAGAGAAAAATCCATGCTTAGCACAGAGCATGATGTGGAGCTTGATACCATGATCCTGGGATCATGATCTGAGCCAAAATAAAGAGTCAGACGTTCAACCAAGTGAGCCATCCAGGAGCCTCCCTATATCTATTCTTGTTTTTTATAATTCTTTTTCTATCTTTTCTTCAACTTGGTTACCTTCCATGACAGCCTTCTAGGTCACTAATTGGTTTCTCTGCTTCTTCCATACTGCTATTCATTCCTTTAAGTGTGTTTCTCATTTCATTTATTTAAGCCCGTTATCTCTGCTATGTTATTCCTTACCTCTGTGTTAAGGGTATCACTCATGTCTTCCACTCTTTTCTCAAGTCTAGTGAGTGTCTTATGACCACTGCTTTAAATTCTCTACCAGGCATGTTATATATGTTTTGCTTAGATTTCTGGCCATAGCCTTGTCTTGTTCTTTCACTTGGGATAAATCTCTCTGTGTTCTCATTTTGTCTCCCTCTCCGTTTCTGTTAAGAAGGTCAGCTATGCCTTCTACTCTTGAAAGTAGTGACTTTATGAATCACAGAGGGTGTCCTGGTGTGCCCTGCAGTGCAATGTCCCCTGTTCACCACAACGTGGCACTTAGAGAGTATCCTATGTTGCTTACTCCTTGCTGTTGTATCTTAGTCACACTTCCTTTCAGTGCAACTGTTTGCACTGACTCTGCCTGCTTCGGGCTGTGCCCACTCTCTGGTGTTAGCGGGACCAGGCAAGACAGCTCTGAGGGAGCATCCCCATCAGGGAGCTTGGGAGCAGGATGGCGTTGTTAGCAGTATCCGGGTTGGGCCACTGGCACAATGCTGGATTCCCTGACGCGCTGTGTCAGCTGGGACCTGGGCGTGGAGGTGGCATGGCACATGACGATAGCTGGGCATGGCGGGGCCCGGTGCACGAGAGTGGGTGGGAGCATGTGGCTAGGTGCAGGGCGCTGGGTATCTGGGTGAGCGTGCGTGGCTTTAACAAAATCCACCCTGAGTCCAGGACCAACGCTGGCAGGCCTGGAGTGGGCGAGTCCTCAGGAGACATCATGGGCGTGGCACACCGCGAGCACATTAGGTAGCAAGCGTGCAGCTCTGCCTCGCGTAGGTGGCTCTGAGTTTACGCTGGTGGGAGCAGGGGGGGAAACAGCACCTGCCGGCTCCTTGGTTTTCAAAGAAGTCCCCCAACACGGTCCAAAATCAGTGTGAACAGATGTGTCTCCCATACGTCCCCAGTGCAGTACACATGCTGTTTTTATGCTGCCTTTCCACAAAAGCTACTGTCTCTTTAAGGGAGGCGACCGAACTACCAGTCACCCTCGTGGCCAGTGCAGTGCTGAGTCCCCTGACTTTTTAAAGTGGGGTTCTAAACCCCACTGGTTTTCTAAGCTCACAGAATTCAGCTCCTCTGCTTTTAAAGTTCCTCTGGTTTTTAACGTTAGGGGGACTGGTCTTCCCCGTGTGAGGTCCCAGGGGTGAGGACCTGTTTCTCTGCCCTCTCCATGCAGTGCAGCTCCCTCTCCTGCAGGCAGCCCCTCTGTCTTTCTGACCTTCCTGACCTTTCAGATGCAGCTTCTTCTCTATATTTAGTTGTGGAATTTGTTCTGCCAGTCTTCAGATTGCTCAGAGTTTACTAACTTGGATGTAGATGTTTTCTAGTTGTAAATACGGGATGCGGTGAGCTCTGGGTCGTCCTCCTCCTCCCCCATCTTCCCAAACTCCTCCCAAAAAGGAAATTAAGACAATTCCATTTGTAATAGCACCTAAGAGAATAAAATACTTAGGAATACATTTAACCAACAAGGTGAAAGACTGCTAAACTTATTACAAAGCTGCAATGATCAAAACAGTACAGTGCTGGCATCAGGGCAGGCACAGAAAATCCAAAAATGAACCCACACATCTATGGCCTATTGATTTTTGATAAGGGAATCAAGTCCAATCAATATGTAGACAAATTTTGCTGAAACAACTCAATTTCTACCAAAAAAAAAAAAAAAAAAAAAAAAGGAAGCTGGACCATACCTCACACCATATACAAAAATTAACTCAAAATGAATCAAAGACCTAAATTTAAGAGATGAAACTATAAAATTCTTAGAAGAAGACACAGGGGTAAATCTTCAGGACCTTGGATTTGACACTGTATTCTTAAATATACCTCCAAAAACAAAAACAAAAATAGGTGAGAGTAGTTCATCAAAATTAAAATCCTGTGTGCATCAAAGGACATTATCAACATAGTTAAAAGGCAACCCATAGAAGTGAAGAAAATATTTACAAATTGCATCTAATAATAATATCCACAATATGTAAACAATTTCTATAATTAAAACAAGACAAACATAAAAAATTTAAAAACAAGACAAGACAAACAAGCCACTCGAAAATGGGTCAACCCACTTGACCAAACATTTTTCCAAACAAGACACACAAATGGCCAATAAGCATATGAAAAGATGCTCAACACCATTAGTCCTTAGGGAAATGCAAATCAAACCCATGAGACACTACCTCACACCAGTTACTCCATGGCTATATTAAAACAAACAAAAACATGGAAATTAGAACCTCCTTACATTAGTGGTGGGAATGTAAAATGTTGTAGCTGCTGTGGAAAACAGTTGGCAGTTCTTCAGAAAGTTAAACAGAATTACCTTATGGCCCAATAATTCCAGTCCTGGGATTCCAGTTCAGTTCCAAAAGAACTGAAAACAGGAATTCAAACAAGTATTTATTCAACCGTGTCCGGTAGTGCACTGTTCACAATAGTCAAAAAATGGAAATAACCCAAATGTCCTTCAACAGATAAACAGATAAACAAAATGTGGTATACACACACAATGAAATATTTATTATTCAGTCTTGAAAGCAATGGAAATTCTGACACATTTTATTAAGATGGATGAACCCTTGAAATCCATGAACCCTTGGTCAGTGAAATAAGCCAGAAACTGAAGGACAAGTATTATATGATTCCACTTACATTAAGAACCTGAATAAGCAGATTCACTGAGACAGAAAGCAGAATGGTGGATACCAGATGTTCGGGGGAGGAGAATTATTGCTTAAAAGGGGCAGTTTCATTCTGGAAAGATAAAAAAGTTCTAGAGATGGACAGTGGTGATGGCTGCATACCTACACAAATGTACTTAATGACTCTTCTGTCTCTATGAATTTACCCTTAAAATGTTAAGATGGCAAATTTTAAGGTGCATATACAAAGAAACATATATGTAAAACTACAATAAACAAGATTTTTAAATTACCTATTATGTTTTCTGCCCATTTTCTCACTTATAATAATTTCTCTTTTTAATGTTTTATGGTTATCAAATCTTTATCACACACTGGGGTGCCTGGGTGGCTCAGTCGGTTAAGTGTCAGACTCCTGATTTCAGCTCAGGTTCATGATCTCACAGTTTGTGAGTTGGAGTACTGTTTGTGTTTTCCACTGTCAGCAGAGAGCCTGCTTCAGATCCTGTCTACTTCTCTTTCTGCCCCTCCCCCGCTTGCGCTCAAGCTCTCAAAAATAAGTAAACATTAAAAAAAAATCTTTATCACATATTCTAAATTTTTGCTTCTCCAGATTTCTGGTTTATCATTTTCTGCTCAATAGCCAACGAACTCAATGAGAAGCAAGAATAGATGAAATAGTTTTCCACTTGACCTGTAAAGCACCATTCTAGCTTATTACACTTAACACCTGCCTGATTTTATTCATAACCACCACCAAGGCAATAAACTTTCCAAACCGAAGGCCAAGTGCTGTTCCCTCTCCTTTTAGCCTTCAACTTGCCTACACTGCCTTTCAATCATTCTGCCCTCTGTAGAAAAGACCAACATCAGTCATGGACTGGAAACTAGTGGGAATGGAAACTAAGAAATAATGGGAAAAGAGAAGACTTAGGTTCTTAACTTTTAAAGATAAGCCTCATAGTCTTAAAATTAGCTAAGTCTAAATTAATACAGTTTTATGGGTCAGTTACATAATAGGATGAAGGGACGGCGTATCAGCTGAAAGTGCACATTCTTTTTAGCAAAAGAGCACGCAAAAAGAAAATTACTATTATATACAACTTTATAAGAGCTTCTATGAAGGTGTAGTTAAAACTGAAGATAAGGTGAGGCAGCATGGTTAAGAGGCCTGTATGAGTGGAAGGGAAAGAAAAATCTTAGTCAATAGTAAGCAACACTGCCTTGAAAAAGCATGTGTACTTAGACTTGGTAGAAACACAACAATGGTGGATTGAAACAAATAATCCTTATTTGTGTGCCACATTTTTAAGTTGGCTCCACACCCAACGTGGGGCTTGAACTTAGGACCTGGAGATCAAGAATCGCATGCTATACCGACTGAGCCAGCTAGGCACCCCTGGACCCCATTATTTTTATGTGTCTATAAAAACAGTAGTATCTGCTACTCAATGTAGGTTTTAAAAAACCTGTATTTACCTTCAAATGGGACAGGAAAAAAATGTATATAAAGGAAAAAGACAAAATCAGTATTAACAACTGGGGAATATGCATAAAGGTATATGTGAGATTGTATATAATTCTCACGATTTTTCTGATGATTAGAAGAAAGAGGTAAAAAGAAAACCAGTAAACATTTACTTCTATATTGAACACAGTTATAAATTTAGTGCTAGTTATCAATTAAGTTCAATCTGATCAATGAGAGTAAGGGTATGAACAACATTCTCAAGTATTAAGTAGCACATTCAATTCTAGCTCCAGATTTAATTTGTTGATAACTGCTATTGGTCTTTATTTCAGCAGTTTCATTTCATTCATTCATTGAACAAATATTTATTGAAAGTCACTCTATGTCAGGACTTTTGAGTCTTAGAGATACAACAATATACAAAACAGATTAAACCCATGAATTACATCTTCTTTTACAGAAATCCTACAGATCCAAATAACTGCGTAGGGCTTTGCCGTATGTTAAATTTCATGATAAACTTCAAAATGCCAGAAACAGTCTATTTTCTTGGTAGCAAAGTTTTCTTTTAGCTTAATCAGTGAGCCAGACCGAAAGGCAGAAGACAGTCCTCCTATCCTCCAAAAATGCATACATTAGATAATTAATTAAAACTTTTATTAGAGGGGCACCTGGGTGGCTCAGTCAGTTGGGCGTCCGACTTCAGCTCCAGCCATGATCTCACGGTTGGTGGGTTCCAGCCCCGCGTCGGGCTCTGTGCTGACAGCCAGCTCAGAGCCTGGAGCCTGTTTCGGATTCTGTGTCTCCCTCTCTCTTTGACCCTCCCCTGATCACACTGTCTCTCTCTCTCTCTCTCAGAAATAAATAAAACATTAAAATAAATTTTTTTTGTTAGAAAAACTCTCAAGGCCAATGGGTCCAAGTGTATTATAAACATGAAATGTTTAAAAAAAAAAAAGAAAGCATAACTGTAATTAGGCATTTCAATGGACTCCAAATGTGTTAATAATAGAAGTAAAAGTATCTAGTCTGTTTTAGTGTTGTTTTAAAGTCGACAAGGAACATGTCATAAAACATGACGGTTACAATAATCAATAATATTAGGAATATGAAATTGAGAACAGCTCATGCATGTAAATTATTCTCACATTAGTTTCCCATATTTCTAGCTTCAACTTCCTAAGTAATGGCCGCCTTGCTTGTTGGCAACAATACTCTAGATTTTACATAACCCAATTAGTCAAGCAAATATTCAATGTTAAACAATACATAAAATATGTCAGTTAAAATTCAAGATTCTTTTAAAGCACATGAAATATTAGTAATACTCTCTAACATTTAGAAATTAAGCAATGTATTTATACTTAAGTTATGGATATTGGAAAATATTTTTATCGGAAAGAAAACATAGTACAAACATAATTTATGAGCTGCAAGTAAACTAAGATTAGAGGATAATTTATAGTGCTAAAGGCATATGCTTTGAAAAAAAAAAAAGAAAGGCTGGGAGCACCCGGGTGGCTCAGTCGATTAAGTGTCTGACTTCGGCTCAGGTCATGATCTCACTGTTGGTGGGTTCGAGCCCTGCATCGTGCTGACAGCTAGCTCAGAGCCTGGAGCCTGCTTCAGATTCTGTGTCTCCCTCTCTCTCTGACTCTCCCCTGCTCACGCTGCCTGCCTGCCTCTCTCTCTCTCTTCCTCTCTCTCTCTCTTCCTCTCTCTCTCTCTCTCTTTCTCTCTCTCTCTCTCTCTCTCTCTCAGGAATAAATTTAAAAAAAAAAAAAAGCTGGAAAACAGTTAGCTATGTATCCACCACAAGATGTCAGAGAGGAGCCTGGGGGGGCTCAATTGGTTAAGCACTTGAGTCATGGTCTGGGCTCAGGTCACGATCTGACAGTTTGTGGGTTCAGGTCCCACGTCAGGCTCCGCACTGACAGCATGGAGACTGCCTGGGATTCCCTCTCTCTCTCTCTCTGCCCCTCCCCTACTCACAGTCTCTTTCTCAAAATAAATAGATAAACTTAAAAGAGAAAAATTTTTAATAAAATTCAGCATCCATTCATCAATCCATAAAAGGGAATTTCTTTAACCAACCAAGGGCAAATATACATAAACCAAATGTATTTCTATATATGAGCAACAAACACAATGGAATTTTTAAAAAGACTATTATTGCATCAAAAATGTCAACTACACCTAAAAGTATATTTAAGAAAAGATGTTTAAGACCTCAACACAGAAAGCTATAAAACATTACTGAAAGAAATTAAACTGATCCTGAATTTATCCATGGATTCAATGCAAATTCCAAGAAGATCCCAAGTTTTTATGTGTGTAAGGAAACTGACAAGCTGATTCTGAAATTTTTAGGCACTGTTAAAGAAAAAGAAAGATCTGCTCAATGAAACATGACCCCCCATTACACTATGCACAAAATCAATTCTAAGTGAAGTGTTAAATATAAAATCTGAAAGGGAAAACAAAAGAACATCTAGGAAAAAAATTATGGAGAATATGTAGAGAAAGATTTCTCAACCCAAACATAGGATCAGAGAAATACAAATTAAAAGTAGGAGATGCCCATCAGAACTGGCTAAAAATAAAAAGTCTGAACATATCAAGTGTTGATAGGATTCAAAACAAAAGGAAATCTCATAAACCATTAGTAATAGTATAAATTGGTACAACTGCTTTCAAAAATAGTTTCCACTGAAAGCTGAAGATGTGTGGGGCGCCTGGGTGGCTCAGTCGGTTAAGCATCTGACTTCGGCTCAGGTCATGATCTCACAGTTTGCGGGTCTGAGCCCCGCACTGGGCTCTGTGCTGACAGCTCAGAGCCTGGAGCCTGTTTCAGATTCTGTGTCTCCTCTCTCTTCCCCTCCCCTGCTCATTCTCTCTCTCTCTGTCTCTCAGAAACAAATAAACATTTAAAATTTAAAAAAAAAAAAAAAAAAGGAAAGCTGAAGATGTGTGTTCATATGTCCGAACAATTCCACTCTTTAATGTTCATAAGCAAGAGAAACATGTGCAAAATGTATCAGGAGACATGTTCAATAATACTCACAGAAGCATTACTCATAATAGCCAAAACCTGGAAACAGCCCAAATGCCTATTAACAGTAGGACAAAAAAGATAGGCTATAATACATTTAGGCACCGAATAATGTGCAGCAGTGAAAATCAAAGTATGGCTCCACACAACATGGATGAAATCTCACAAAGATATTGTTGAGGGGGAAAAAACGGACACACAAAATAAAAATTATTAGATTCCATTTAAATGGAAGAAAAAAGGATGCCTGGGTGGCTCAGTTGGTTAAGTGTCTGACTCTTGATTTCAGGTCAGGTCATGATCTCACAGTTGGTGAGTTCGAGCCCTGCACTGGGCTCCATGTGCTGACAGTGTGGAACCTGCTTGGGTTTCTCTCCCTTTCCCTGTCTCTCTGTGCCCCTCCAACACGCGTGCATGCGCACACACACATACATACACACACACACACACACACACACACACTCTCTCTCTCTCTCTCTCTCTCTGAATGAATGAATGAATGAAAGAAACCAGGTAAAACTAAACTCAAGTGTCAAGGAATGCATCCTTAGGTGGGAAAATCACAAAGAAAAGCAAGAAACCTATTATAATTCAAGACAGCGATTCTGGGGGGAATCTAGGGGGCACCGAGCAGAAAGGAGATTCAAAAGAGGTTTCTAGGGAAGGCAGTCTAATATTTCCTGACATGGGCAGAGGTTACACAGGAGTTAGCTTTCGGATAATTCACTAAAGTGTATAATTATTTATTTATACACTACAAAATCAAATGCCCATAAATACTAAAAAGTGCTCGTTTTTATTATGTAAAAATGACTTCGATTCAAAACTGAAGGTAAAACCCCAAGATCTGTCAGATACATTTAATGGTGCTGAAAACATACAAAAATTAGTTAGCAGTAAACTGAAAAAAAGAATATACAAATGCTAATATACAAATGTAGCATTAATGCTACTCCTCCAAGCCAGCCCTCACCATCATGATTGTCTTAACCTATCAGAACACCAGTCGGGTGGCTTATGAACAACCGAAATACCACAGATACCAGGACTCTAAGGAGGCCAAGCAAACTATCAGGACCCTCTCGTTTTTCAACTGGCTGGCTCGCTGGGCAGGACTTACAAAGTAACTGCCTCAGTCCCCTTCTGCTGAGTTAGCACTTTTCAGCTTATAAATCCCTCATTTGCAAGAGTATCTAAAAATAGAAGGCCCTGAGAACTAGAATTCTCACCCAACTTTACATCACTGGAGTGATAGAAATAACCCTCCTTTACTGTCTTAAACACTTAAGTTTCTTAGTTTCATCCACTTCTGACTAGAATATGAGATTTTGGGTACAGTGGCTATAATTCATCGGGACCAGGAATATCAAATATTGTATGAACTTAACTATATTGGAATTAAAATACACTAAAAGATCTAATACCAATAGATGAATCACCTTAATTCTAAAGATATTGCTCTCCTAACGAAATATATTACTAAATATCTTTTTTTAAATGTTTATTTTATTTAGTTTAAGGGGAGAGGGGCAGAGAAAGAGACGGAGAGAATCCCCAGCTGGATCCGCTGTCAGCGCAGAGCCCTACATGGGGCTCAGGAAACAGGAGATGACAACATGAACTGAAATCAGGAGTTGGATGCTTAACCAACTGAGCTACCCAGGTGCCCCGATTTTTCTAAATATCTTATATGTGCCAAGCACTTACGTTACACGAAGGTGATGCACAACAGTTTAAGACTGGCTCTATTCTCTTGGGGCGACTGGGTGGTTCAGTCGATTAAACAGCCCACTTTGGCTCAGGTCATAATCTTGGGATTCTTGAGTTCGAGCCCCTCATCTTAGGGCTCTGTGCTGACAGCTCAGAGCCTGGAGCGCCTTCTGATTCTGTGTCTCCCTCTCTCTCTCTGCCCCTCCCCCGCTCACACTTGCTCTGTCTCAGAATAAATGAACATTAAAGTTTTTTAAAAAGATTGGCTCTGCTTTCATCAAGGCACTTTTGTAATATATTTGGGAAAACTATACAAAACAAAGTTCCTATGTTTACTGTATTGCAACTAATAATAATGTTAATGGCATTAGACTTCAATTACTTATCCCCAAAAGCCGGAACTTTTCAGCATCAGCAACCGTGTCTGTATGCTACAATTCATCTCTATATGCTCAGAACTTCACACTGCACCTAGCACAGGGTGTGTGATTTAATAAAAAAAAAAAAAAAGTTTGCTGAATGAATGGACCAAAAAAAAAAAAAGTTAACACAAAGTAGCACATGACAAATAGAAGATAACAGACCATAAAAAGAATATACAGCTCCGACTACTATGTGGGACCTCTGGTCATCTCACACTTACCTACTGAAATTAGTTCAGTTATTAGGTTCCCTCCTGTCCATCCTTCGACCCCGCCTGAGTCCGTGATTCATGTACTCATTTAATAATGTGACAGACACAAAGCACTTACTGCATGAAGGGCACTGGATTGAGTACCAGCGATACAAAAATTAACAATAGCCATATTCTCGGTATCAAAGGAGCCTACAAGCTGGCAGGAGAGACAAACCTGTATAAAGAGTAGTGCGTCAGGTGCTCGAACAGAGGTCTAAACAGTGTTACGAGGGCACAGATGGAGAAGCACCTCGCTCTGCAGGGATCAGGGTCAAAAAAGGACTTCACAGACAAACCGACTCCCAGAGAGACCTGACAGGCGGACTCGGAGAAAGCACACCCTGTGCGGCTACAGTCGCCCAACATCCACGGAGAGACGGAACAGACGGTCAGGGCTTCCGGACCTTTAAACGCCACCTCTCGGACGGGACTCTGCGGACGAACGGGAATTCCTGAAGACCTGAAGCCAGACACCGACCCCGGCTTCGGAAAACACTGGACGACGGCGT